>NC_031965.2:26229364-26552018 GCF_001858045.2 Oreochromis niloticus | reverse complement strand
TTTATATTACAAATAAGTAATTATTGTGCATATCTGCATTAACAGTTGTGAAACAGACCTCAGTTCTTAATTCACACTCTTTGTGTCAAAAAACATTTGGCAACCCCTGGCAAACTCCAGTCACTAAGGAAAATGTATATTTCTCAACCTGTTTGTCAGCAGGTCAGTGAGGTCACAAAGAGGGTTCTCCACCAAAAACCTTGTTGTGATTGCTTTGGTCAGTAGCAGATTACACAGTTTCCCATAGTTTGCTTGGAAGATGCTGAGTTTTCTATAGACACTTTCCATTTACTCCATGCTGCAGTGAAACCTGAAAACGTGTGATGCAGACAGAAAAACAGAATGTTCCTCTTCAACCGCTCAACCCAATACATTTTACTGCAACTTTTTAACTCTGAAGGTGAGCATCCTCTGTTTCAAATTTGTATCGCACTTTTCACAATTTCACTACCACTTGGTGAGTAGTTTTTGACTGTTTGCAGATAAGTTGGTGTCTTCCATGCAAACTGATGGCAACCACTGCAATCTGCTAGTAACCAAAGCACCTTGTACCTCTTTGTGGCCAGTTTCACACCAATGAATACCAACAGCCTCCAGCAACCATTTTCCAACTGGTAGCAGAATACACACTTTCCCCTACAATCGGTGGTTACCAAGGGCTTACCAACTGGTGTATAGGCCTATGTGAATGGGGCTTGAGCAGTCAATTTCACAGCAACAACCAGCAACCATTTGCAAACAGTCTGGGAACATTCAGTGTTCCGTAGCGACCAGTGGTTGCCAGATGGTAGCTGACAGGTCTATAAGGCTGTGAGACTGAAGCCTATGAAGGATTGTTTATTTGCACTTACACATGAACTAATCAGGAATATTGGCCAGATGTCCATTATCATGACAGAAAATTCAGACATAGTGGCCTGTGACTTGTAAGCTTAACTCTGTTCTCAGCTAGAAAAAACACATTTTACTTACACAACTGTCAAGACAGCTAACTGAACAACCTGAACAATTTGAGCAAGACTATTAACAGTCACGTGTCCAAGCGTTCTCCAAGTGTTCTCCAAGTGTACAGTCTAAGAGACCACTCCTTTCAGGTTGATAAAATGTACAAATCTTCCATTTTTTGTACCATCTTCTTTATCAGATACAAAACAGCTTACATACTTTGCATTACTAACCAGCAATTGTGTATCGTTAACCATCATTAGCATGAAACTTTTATATTACAGTGCACATTTAAGGGGAACACTGTAATTCAACAGAAGCTTTTCAATTTAAATCAGTTTTATTTATATAGTGCCAAATCACAACGTCACTTTCCTCATGGTACTTCATATTTTAAGGTAAAGACCCTACAATAATAGAGAGAAAACCACCCAACAATCAGACGACTCCCTTTGAGCAACTACTAGGCGACCATGGAAAGTTAAGAGTTTTTTAAACTCTTAACTTTAAAAAAAAAAAAAAACTTTTGACAGGAAGAAACTTTTGGCAGAACCAGGCTCAGGGAGGGGCAGCTATTTGTCCCAACCAGTTGGAGTTGATGGGACAGTTCAGCACAGCGTCCAACAATGAGTGATAGGTGCTATTAAGCACGTATGAACTGAAATATCTAGTGTTGAATTAAATATATTTTGGAGTATATTTTGACTAAAACCTTTTAAGAAAAGTTTCATACTTGCATTTAAATCCGGATATCAATATTTACAATGAACAAATATACATAAACAAAACATTTCAAATATCCACACTCACCAGTTTGAAACTTGCAAGCGATGTTGATCTTAGCTTTCATGTTTTGTTGTCCTTGAACATCAGATTTATTCTGTAGGCTTACCATTCCTCTCAACCTTTTGTTCCCCCCTCTTCTATGCTGTTTTATCCCCTTTCCCCCTTCATCTCATCTGTACACACTCTCTCTTACCGTCTTTATTAGTAGTGGAATTATTCACTTGGCTTACACCTCAGTTTGAATAAATTGAGTGTGGAACTATTGGCGAGATGGTCTTTTTTGGCAGGCATACATTTGTGCCTCGAAGTACATGTGTGTTATGTGTGTGCTGCATTAACAAAGAGACTGCATTGAGAGACAACTAATCCCAGTGGGATAGCCCACTCATGTTCTGTTTGAGAGCGGTGTAATTAAAGGAGCGCACCTCTCCGAAGTCACCTATTTCAATACAAAACACTGCTTTATACAGACACGCAGGCAGCGAGAAACCTCTACGCACACACATTTGCACACTCCCAGTGCTTTCTTACCCAGGCAAAATTCACTCTGTATATAATTACATCCCTCTTCTAATTTATCCCTGGGAATATATCAAAACCTCAGGATGTTTCAGGAGGTATGGAGGAGAGAAAGAGAATAAGAGGGTAGCAGTGAGGTTTGGAGACATGATGAGGTCAATACTTGTAAGAAAATAAGGCAATAAAGTTACTGAAATATTTATGTTTGATTGTTAGGTGCATAAACAGTTTATTGTTATTGTGTTTGACCATCTATATGGCTGCCTATATCCTTCATTTTATTTTATTTTTCTACTTTCTGCATTAAGAAAAGTTCACATAGCCCTTTGATTTTAATTTTTTGACATTCCAGGGATGTTTTTTCCAAAGAAACTGAGGCTGAAATATGTGAATGAATACATACAATTGATCTTTATAGCAAGATTGTATTTAGCTTTCATTTGGGAGAGAGAAAGATTATGTCGCTTGTTTGTGCAGGAGGCATCTTAAATGTAGAATGTGAGTTGAACTGGGAGTCTCGCTTGGCTTTGGAAGATACTGTGTATGCTCACAGATCACAGCAGGAGACGTGTATGTTGATTGAATGGAATATATGTGCACACAGAGATACAATAACACATATTCATCATGCCCACCCTGTCTGTTTACGTTTGACAATGTTATGCCCCAGGTTAGTCCAAAGTCTTCCCCTTTAGTCTGTTCTCACTTGCCGAGGTCACTGCTTTCACTCTGTGATGAGATACTGTCCACCCATCCTTCAATCTGACCAGTGAAAGGATGATGACCACAACTCACCTAGCCTGCTTTAGAATATTTTTATCTATAAGAAAAAAAATATTGTACACTCCATGTTAACTTAACTTTGAAGAAAGAGGACATGTAAGGTGCATGCATGTACTGACTCTGTGTGTAAATGCTGGTAATACTTCCTTTTTATATTTTGACACATCTTTTTCTTTGTGTGTATATTGTTCTGTTGCACACATACACTTGTGTTTCCATGACTTCAGAGGACATTACACTGACTTAAGTTCATTTCCTGACGCTATAATCCAACCTGTCTTTCTACTGTAGGTGTGAAGCTTGCTTGACCTTTGTGCGGAATAACGGGGCTGTCATATGACTGCCTGTCCTAAATAAATCACAGTATACAAGCCCTAAGTTTGTAGGCATGTGTAACTATGCAAACAAGTGAGAAGGCTGTACGTGTCATGTCTTTTGTGTTTGCGTTCTTGAAACTGCCTGAACACTTCCACACACAGCTGTACTGTATATGTAGTATGCGTTGCAATGGCACTTCACTACGCTGGTGTGGTTGTATAAGCTTTAGTGTGTTTTATGCATGTGTGTGCATGTGTGTGTTTGTAACTTTCATGTACCCTTCTCCAAAGGTTACCCAGACAGGCTTTTGGTGACAGGCTCCAGAAAGCTCCCTAAACCCAGCAGCTTTCCCCAGCAGCTGGTGCTCTCTCCTTGGCCTCGATCGCCATCACTGCTCCTTCCCTTAACACACAAAATGATTTAGCAACCAAAACGATGACTTTTGAAAAGTTCACTCAGTTCGTCAGGTAATTAGTTTTCATCAAATTATTCGTTTTGCCAGCATGTGGCTGCTATGTGGGAGTGTTGATGTAGGCCTGTAAAATGTTGATTATTTGACCAAACCAAATAGTTCCACCTCATTGGAAATCCAAAACTCAGTCAAACTCACTTGGTCTGAACATGTCGGTTGTAAAGTTAACACCCAATACTTGAACTGCCTTCTCTGCTGCCCTTGTGAGGAGCTGATATTATTACATTACTGTAGTAAGGAAATCTCTTTAAAGTTAAGACATTTGTAGTTGGTTAACTCTGTTATGACTAATTTGAGGTTAAGTGCAATGCAGGAAGTAGGATGTAGCATAGTAATTAGGGCCCATTTAGTTTACATAGACAAACATTGCTGCTATGACACGACTCGATCATAGAAGTCATTTTTAAATATTTAAAAAACATTTTTTAGATATTTATTTTGTATGAATAATTCCAAATATATTCATCACTCCTTTTTAAAAAAAATAATTCTTTATGACTACTACAGTATTTTATTTTCTGATTATCCTAGTGGATTATATCCTGTAATATATAATACATAAAATATATAGCCCAGAGGGCAAGTTTTTTCCTTTGCTGTTTTACACTCACACAGCCTGAAATGAACTGCAGCTTAAACTCAGTGTTTATCTAATAACACCTTGTGACTTCAAACCCTTTCATTGCTATTACAGCCATCAGTCACGTTAGTGACAGAGATGTCTTTTCAAGTCTACAGATCTCTCGCTTTTTCCTATTGGCTTCTCTTGCTCTGTTTTTCTCCCTGTCTCCTTCTCACTCTTCATTGCTCCCTGCCTTTAGCTCTCTCTCTGGGTTCAGGTTGGAGGAGCAGGCAGGGGTCTTTGTTCAAATTGTCCATATCCACACTGTGTTCTGCTGTACCTGCTGACAAAGCTATCAGATAACTTAGCTCCATCTCCCCTGATCCTGTTGGTGGTGTAGCTTTGTATTATGTGTGTGTTTTTGAGAGATGGTGTTCTTTTATGTATTTTTGTTTATTTTTGTTGGCTTTCACAATGAATGATATTGTGACTTAATCTTGCATATTTTTAGTTACATTCCTACAAACAGCCATGGACACACGAGTTGTGAGTCTTTGTGCTGCTGTTGGCTGTAAACTGACCAGAGTCCATAGCTCCCTCTGTTGGCTTGAAGTGAAGTGCAATTTCTTACTCTCACTCTCTCCGTCTGCCTCACCCCCTCTTTTCTACAAAAGCAAAGTTCAGTAATGTGTGAAATTTCCAAATTGCTTCATTTCACTTTTGGTACAGCTTAGCTTTTTAGTCCTCATTTTAACATTAAAATGTCAAATGTTTGTCCTGCTCGTAGTACTTACTTAAACCTACCTTAAATGCGTAAATGTTTATAAAAAAAAGGAAATGTTCTTTAATTATCAAGAACAAATGCTCTGTTTTATTATTGTTGAAAGTACTTTGTTTGCAGTTGTTGCCTCAGTCTAGTACTTTGTTCATGACTGGCACATGTGTCGATGGGTGGCCTGGGGTCAGCTTCCTAAGTGGCCGCGTCTTGAATTTGTTAAAGATTGTTTTGACCAGCAAAGACACACATACAACCGCTCACAATACAGGGCTCTGAATGAACTTGCTGTGGCCTATTGAGTAGTGTGATTGATGTCAGCGAGAGTTGCAATGGATAATTCTTCCATAGATGTCAACAGGCTGCCACCGCAGGGTCAAAACACACACACCCACACACAGATTTACACACACTGGCAGACAAGAGAAGAATGAGATGCCAGCAGTTACAGAGCTCAATAGGTTTTACATTGTAAATGAACTTTTAAAATGATGCCAGCAAGGCCATTTACACATGCATACAATTATTAATTATGATAAAATGCTATTTTTACACTGTGCTTTGACTGAGTTGCATATTTTTTGTTTTTATGTTGTTATTTGCAGTTATATTTCTGCAGCATTGTGCATGGAAATATTGTCTGTTACCCAGCAGTCACATATGCACACATCGTGGATGCTCAAGGTCTCTCCTTGGCTTTTTGAGTTAAAGGTTTGCATTTAAGATGTTTATGGTTTGTCCAGTTATAGAGAAAAGTGGCCTAAAGGGGTCACTGTCAACATACACACACTGACTGAGAGTCAATCAATAGTCTATGGGGGTGGGGAGGATAGGGGTCAGAGAAGGAAAAGAGGAGTGAGGCAGAAAGACAGAAAAAGTAACGGCTGTTATGTGTGTGCACTGGTTGATGGATTTTAAGGAATACAGCTCTGTTTGTGGCGTTGTGTGCATGACATGATGTTATTGTCTCACCATAACATTTTTTTCTGTATTTACATAAAAGGCAAAGCTTTGTAAGGCATCACTCACCACACATGCACAGTGAAAGCTGATTCTTAGACTGCGTTCTTATGTTTTACCACATTGCTGCTTGTGCTTAAATTATCAGTCAGTAGAAATCACTTTCAACACAAACTGCATAAATTAAAGAATCATTGAATATTTTGTAACATAAACTAACTAAAAATTACGCCTCCATAAACGCAACCAGTTCATCTTAGACAAATATTAATGATTTCTGTGTGCGTCAAAACACTGTTCTTCAAATATTTATATAGCCATTCGTTGATATGTTACAACCCACAGACGTTTAGGCTTCTAATTGTTTAATTCAATGTATGATTTGTAGTTCTTATTTTAAATAAATGTGTTAGGCAGAACATTTTGGACTTTCTGCACTGAAACAGAGATTGTGTGTGTGTGTGTGTGTGTGTGTGTGTGTGTGTGTGTGTGTGTGTGTGTGTACTTGTGTATGCACGAGTGTGTTAGACACTGAGGTTTTGGTAAAGGATTTGTTTGCACAGTAGTGACGGCAGCATTGATTCACACTCATCTTTGTCGATGCTTATAAGCCTCTGGATACATCATAACTGTGTGTATGTTTGTATGCCTGCATGTGTATGTGTGTACACAAACCTAACAGCTATATATCTGTAAAGACATGTATTTGAATTCCTATCCTTCTGTGTAAATGGCAAAGGTACATCTGTGCAAGTAGTCTGTGACAATGAGTGTGTTTGTTTTCGTATGTGGTCTCTGGATCTTTACTTTGTCGGCTTCCGAAACAACTTCTAAATATGTATTTATTCTTGTAAAGACCCTGATTGTGCCCATGTGAAGGCAGTTAAGCTCAGTTTCACAGGGTCTTTCAGCACCACAATGTCAAAAAATTCTCCACGTCACACACATGTATTAAGCTATAATCATATTACCTTTAAAATGGCATTTAACTGAACAGTACTATGGCTAACAGGTACTGAGTTCTCCATGCAGCTAGAGTAAGAGTTAGAGCTAGAGTGCTTTATCAGCAAAACCAATACACATATCCTACGCTACACTAAGAAGAATATGAAGAATATTTAGTGCGCTAACCTCAATGTTTTAGTAACAGTTTTTCTGTTAAGCAGTTGAAATGTTGAACATTGGACTCTGTGTTTGTCAAAGAAAAACAGGGAAAGAAAAGGCAGCAGTTACACACACATACACACACATGTACATCAAAGCTGAGATTGGTTTCAGGAAATATTTTATTATCTGTACTATTCCAAAGCTGCTAATCACAACCACTCTCTTTCATCTTTGCACCACCCCCCCCACCCCCAACAACACCACCACCACCTCCACCTCCTCCACCCCCTCCGATTCCATTCTCTGTCTCCCTCTATACTCCACACTTCTCTCTCCCCCGCCATCCCATGTGCAGGGGTACCCAAGTGTTGAAAAAGTCTAATCAAAAGGAGGAAGACGTTAGTTAAAAAGAAAGGAAAGAGGACAGAAAGAGTGCGTGTATCATTCAGAGTGTCCCTACAGGGTTCCGATTTTTCCCCTTTTTACAAGGCCCTTCCCGCTCTCCTTGCATTCCCTTTTCTCTTTTCCGCTGTCTCCTCCTTGCTCTAAAACTGAGAAGCGGTGAGCTAATTTTTCCTGGAGAATCCCAGTCGCAGTACCTATGCTCACATTCCAAGGTGCTCGGAAATACTGGGAATACACAGCCTCCTGGTATAGAGATGAAAGTGAACTTGACAAAACAGCAAGCAGCAGGGAAAACCTTGTTCCAATCATGCCCAAATCATTCCACAACAAAGGACAAGCGCTCTGGAATTGCTATAATCTCATATTTTACTGCTGGGCCGCGATGGGTTCTGCTGCGCTGTGCCTGTGTGTTTACGGTGTGACACAGTATTCAGGCTTTGGGTTCATGGTCAAGCATACACTTGTTTATTTGATCTTGCATTTCTCTGGATTTGATTAGGTCAGTTTTGTGTTTTCCATTTGAGCACAAATCAATATTGGGGTCCTTAAAAGATCCTAATAACATGGTGTTACTCATGTGGTTCAGACCTTATTTGAAAGGATTTTGGTTAAAACTTTTTTTTACATTGTTAGAAATAAATATATTGTCAGTTTTTAATATTGCAGTTTATGTGAGAATGTAATTTTACCAATGCAGGTACATGCAGAGAGCAGGAGTGAGCAGGAGTGACCAGGGTAGTGAGAGACCAGTGAAGAAAGGTCAGAAAGATGGATTGATAAAGAGAGAAAGAAATACAGTAAAAAGGAGAGCAGGTTGTCTTGCTTTAAACCTTTCTCGCACCTGTCTCGTTCTCCTCTCTGCTTCCTCCTTTCCTTCCTGATTCCCTCATTCTCTCTTTTCCTCCGTGCTCTTTGTCTGATCCCTCCCTCTCCACCTGCTCTTCTCCCTCTCTCTCGCTCTCCCATATTTTCTCCACCCCTTTCTCCGCCCCTCCCTGCAGCTATTGGTGAAGCACCCACCAATCACAGCACAACTGGGACCTGAGGGACTACATATGCAAAATGCTGCTTAATATTCATGAGCCGCTATCGGGGCTTTAAGTCGTTGATTAGGACAGCAGCACAGCTTTCTGTCCCAACTGCCTGACTAGCTGGCTGTGTGTGTGCCTATAGCCCCCTCTCTCTCACTCTCACATACACACTGCATACACATGCTCCCTCACTTCTACGCACACACGCAGAGCTGATCAGTCCAGGCAGCGCAGAGCCCGGTAATTGTATTGCTCACTCCAAGTGGAAGGAAGGACCGAAAGAGAAGAAGATCAGAGAAAGAAGAGAAAAGAAGAGAGAGGAGAGATATAAAAAAAAAACTTCCATTTTTTTTTTTGTGTTTAATTTCTTGCCATTTACCCTGAGGAGGTTGACATGACAATGACCCGGTATCGCCGATGGATTCGGTAGGACACCCGTTATCCGAGTGTTTTTTAATGCACTCTGAACAAGAGTAGGTAAATTTTACCTTTTACTCTTATCCTTTTATTGATCATCCAACTTGTCATTGCCATTGTCTTCCACTGTAAGTGACTGTGTGAGTCAGTGAGTGAGTGTATGTGCTGGTATGCAGCGGAGGTGGCCGGCACCGTGTCAAGGTTGTTTCTGCTGTCAGGTAGCACGCGTTCACTCTTGTCTTTGTGTGTGTGTGTGTGTGTGTGTGTGTGTGTGTGTGTGGCTGCAGTATCCGGACAGCAGCTCTTACTTAGTGGGCAGAGGAGCAAAATTTCTGTCCCTTCACCTGAAAGTGAGACATACGCACAAACACACCTGCCTGCAAACACACATTGTTTACTCCATTTTCACTTTCGCTGTTTTCAACAACCACTTTACTTGAAGTCAGACTGTTCTTGGGACAAACTTTCTCACTACATGTCTGCATGCGTGTACCTGTGCATGTGTTTATGCTTATGCATGTGTGGTTTAAGTATGTGTTCATCCGAGCAGAGAATCCGCGAGATAACAGGGCATTAAGGTTACAGGAGCAACGTGTAGGAAAGGGCCCATAAGAGAGGAGGGAGAGAGAAAAGGGGGAGAGCTGCGCTCTTAAATGCCAGAGGAGGTAGAATTTCAGACGGGCAGCTCAGCGTGTGGCCCCGCTCAGGAATTAGAGACAGTCACACACACTCTCTCTCACACTCACACACACACACACACAAACACACGAGTGCTGCTGAGCTGCTCCTTTCGCCAATGCTTTGCTCTTTTAGATGTATGTGCAAAATGCAGATTAAGTGATTGGCAGAGTGGACAGCAGTTTGCTTGATTAGATTATTGTGTGCACAATTATTTAAAAAACAAAATTTGAGCCAACAAACAAATGATTAAAGCATAGCAGTATTTGCTTAATTCTTTTCTTAAACAGGACAAGATAAAAACATTCCTCCGACACTGTGCGTGTGTGATTCAGTAGCCGAACAGACCTTTTTTGTCTGTATGTATAAAATTATTGGCATTCATCTTTTCGAATTTGAAAAGCTCATAAATGAAGCAAAGATTTTATGGTCATATATATATCTATAAATATATATGTATAGATTTAAAACACATGCTTAGATTAAACCCATTTCCACTTAGAACTAAATTTGAATGAGTGACACTAAATCAAAGCCACAGTTTAAGTGTTTTTTTACGGTAGAGAGTCGGAAGTGGGAAAGCTGAAAGAACAAAGTCAGAGCAGAAGCTCATGCAAAATGTTGTACTGTAATATTTCCCAAAATGGTATTCGTAACATTTTTGATGGAAATAGGCAATTTTTCATTTGCTTTCAGTCTTTCTAATCATTTGTGTTTTAAAGCACACATGCCCCACTCACTCGTAAAGCATGTTGAATATAGAGGCATTTTTAAAAGAATAAACGGAGATAAACTGTACCACTACTTTACATTAAAATATTATTTTATTATATTTTTAATTTAAAAATTTGTCTTTTAACTTTCAGTCTGTTTGAATTAAAATGTCATTTAAGCAAATATGAGAAATTGCCCCTTCTGAGCAAGTAAATGCTTAAAGAGCACAAATTAAAATGTATGTGCAGGATTTTTTTAAATGATTATTTTATTATCGTTGCGGTATGACCAATCAAGCTTTTAGAGAGTCTGAGAATATCAGTCATTTCAGTTCCCTTTTTAGAGGGAATAACTGAATTTCCAGCAAAGCAAAATCTGAAGGTTTTAACCCTGTGGATTGCATCTGAACAAGCTTTCTCTACGTTGGTCCTTCAACTGCAAAACAGTGGGGTGGATTTTAAGGACCTGTAACGGCTCAGGTGTAAGAGTCTTGATTTTTTTTGTTTTTGTTTTTTCAGAATAAGACAAAGAATTCAAATTTTTCAAAAACTTCTGAACTGGATTTGCTCCTTAGTGGACAAGAAGTGTGAAAAGTGTGTTTAGACATCAAGCATCAATATGCTCACTGAAAAACACACTTTCCTGATAGACATATAGCATGAGATGTCTCTGCTTTACCTGCGTGTGATTCAGCAAGTGTACGTAAGCTGTTGCCACTCAAACGTTTTCTAGAGAGCCCTCTGGTCCCGTCATCTGTCCGTCCGCTCCTTCACACATCCATTCATCCATCCATCGATCCATCCATCCACCGTTCTCTGTTCTCGGCTCAGGCTTTCCCTTCTTTGCTCTAAGGCACTGCTTTCCTATACTAATTAAAATATTAGGGATAATGATGATCATACTGATAATAATAACAACAAGTACCACTTAAGCTGTTAACATAATTGCATTCCCCTCATGCCACCATATACATAACATTTGCATATCATTAAAATATATTTCCCACAGTGACTTTAGTGATTTTGGTGTTTTTAACAGTGGGTGTGAGGGAGAACGGACGGGTGGTGAGAACTGCACAGTGGCCGATCAGTCAGGCAAAGGTTTTGTAGTGCAGTAATGAAGAGAAGCACAAGGGAGCACAAATGATTTGATTAGGAATTATTCTCCAATCTGATGTGTCTGGATTTAATTCTTTTTAAATACATGAAAATGTAGACGAAAGAAATTATTTGTGATTGTGAGTAAAAAAAAATAAAAATAAAAATCTGTTTCAGGTTAAACATTGTTGAAGTAGTTCATCAGACTAAATTTAGATGTGACAGAAAAACAAACTTTTTTTTTTACTTACACTAGTATATATAATATAATTCAGGCATCAAATTTTCACACGTAATGTCGTGTTGCTTCTTGTTCTGCTGCGACAAATGCCACTGTTTTAGTTCACGTTTGGAAAAGTGCATTGGCCATCATACAGAGATGTACTTTTCCTGATTTCCTAATATGGCAAACTACTTTATATGAAACTGAGAAAGAAATTCAATTGAGAAAAAATCTAACTCGAAGGCCAACCGTCTGACGCTTTGACCGTTTGTTGTTTAAATGTGCGACAGCAAAATATACATATGTTTAGTTATTCAGAATAAAGAGAAAATATGGCTTGCTTTTGATTAGACAATAAAGAGCATTTAATGGTTTTTTCCCATCTTTTTCTTTTCCTTAATCTTAGTCGCTGGACCTTATTTTTCAGCCTATAAAGGGGGATATGCAGCAAAGAGAGAGAGAGAGAAAGAGAGGTAAAGCTGACTGGAGGGAGGGACAGGGGGACCAAAGAGAGATTGCGTAAATTAAAATCCTTTTAATCTCCTTATAAAATCATTTACTTAATTCATCTGTCAAAGCATGTCAATATGTGCCGTGCTGATTTGCTGGCTGCGCGCGCGCGTGTGTGTCTGTGAGTGTGTGAGCGTGCAATTTGCATCTGTTTGTTGCCATCCGTGGTTTCGTGCCTGCATGCTCCCATTTTGTATGTGTGACCTATTGATGGCCTATATGAGGAAGTGTTGTTCTTTTTGTCTCTTTGCCCGCCTGTCTGTCCCTATGGAATTTGTTGTCTGTCAGTTTTTTTGCATTTGCCTGCAAACTCACGCGCAGAGAAACACACGCACTCGTGCTTACGGCGGCCTCGCTCTCATGTGAAGGGTCCGGGCATTCCAGTGGTAATTTGGTCCCGTAAAGAGACAGAGAGAGGTAGAGAGTGTGAGAAAGAGAGAGAGAGAGAGAGAGAGAGACGCAATGAGAGAGACAGACAGAGCGAAGTGGGAAGGAAGGGAGGGGGTTTGCTTTTGTCTGACACCAGCACCCAGGAGGTCCGCTGGACACACGTGTAAGCATGAATGCCCACAGCAACGCACACTCTTAACACTAATGCATAACAATAAACACAGGTTTTACCATTTGCAGGTTAAAGTTATCAAAATTTTAAAAATGCAGTCGCTTATTCTTACACACACACACATGCATCTACATATGTGGATGCAGATATTAAAAATGCATTGTCTCACACACACTTAGAAAGCCACTGAGAGATGACAGAGCAAAATGGGATGAGCCTTGATGATGTGAATTTGTCTGATTTATGTCCAATCCATCAGTGCTCTGTGTGTGTGAGAGTATGTCACGGGTCAGTGCCGGCCTTTATGTGTTGAAAGAGCAGTAAGGGAGACTGTACCAGATGTGACACACACACACACACACACACACGAACACACACTGCAATTAGCCATTTCACCACATTGGTGGTGAATCTGTGTGTGTGTGTGTGTGTGTGTGTGTGTGTGTGAATGCACGGTTGAATGCCAAAGCGGTGATCAAAAAAAGAGAGAGAGAGAGAGTGATATATAGTGAGAGGCAGTGTCGCTCATCTTATCTCCTCTTCTCCTCTCCACAGTGCTCATCCTCTCATTCCCCACATTCCATCATCCATACATCTCCGTCATCCATACATCAAAATGTGAATTCAATTATTATTACTATTATCACATTCTATCAAATCATTTATGCTCCGTCTGAGAATTACTCTCCGTAATGCTGCTGACTTTTCTGTCTTTTCAAATCTGCTACGACCAAGTATATAGTTTAAAGAAATGCAGAATAAAAAGAGAATGTTCTGCACCTGTGCAAATTTGAACTGTGTCAAAAGCACACAGGTCCCTTTGTAGATCCGTCTGTTTGATTTTAACAAACATTGCTTTAAACTAAATTACGTTTTATTAGAATTGCTATATACATTGTGGGGTTTCTTTGGTGTGTGTGTTATTGTTTTCAGAAAAGGAGTCACTAAATTTGAATTTTATCAACTTCAACTAGATGAGCTATTGAGTTACGCTTTAGATCCGGTGACTGGTGTATGCATGAGTGTGTGCGTACCCATCGTGTTGTGCTTAGGGCTTCTAATGCTGCTCCTCAGTCCTAATAGGAGGAGACAGCGCAGACCGGGCCACAATAGAGCAGATTTAGATGGAGAGGTGAGGTGTGTGTATGTCTCTATGTGTGTGTGTGTAAAGTGTAAAAGTGTGTCCATGAGTTAAAGAGGATCACGAGAATGGTGAAGGTTCAAACCCCTTGTCTGTCTTTGGCACTTTTCTGTTGTGCTGCCCATGGGAGAGCCCTATGGTTTCGCTGCTTGGGTTGTTCTCTCCCTCTGCACGGCCAAGCTGAGAGTATGATTAAATTGTCATTGTTTCGACAGTGTGTAAGAGGGGTTCAAAAAGACAAAAAAGGGAAGATACAGTAGAACGGGAAAGGGATAGCTACTAAGAGAGAGAGAAAGAAATGAATGACCATGCCGCCTTCCGACTGACAGTGAAATATTCCTCCTCTCATCCTCCCATCATGCTTCATGTGTGTGCCTGATGGGGAGAGAATGACAGACCAGCCCACACCCCACCTCATGGTTTAGTTCTCTAGTTTTTTGCTGCTTTTTTCATCTGCCTTGCACTCTTTTTCTTTCACTCTTTCTATCTCCTGTCTGTGCACTTGGTTTCTCTCTGTGGCAACTTTATCAGCTGCACCATACAAATAAACTACAATCACATGACGATTTTCAGAAGTATTTGTTCTTCCCAAATGGACTGTATATTCAGATATTATGCTGCTCAACAAAAGTGTATATTCTTTGAATCAGGGAATTTTGATTTCAAGTTATTAGACAAGATTTTACACTGAAGACTGAATACTGAAGAAAGGTTTGTTACACTTTCTTGCTTCCTGCCCCGAACGTATTAATTTCATTAATTAAGTTTACTCCACCCGCTTCATTATACACAAAAAATGAAACGTACATAACAACATATATATGTATATTTACCTCATTATTCACAGCTTTGGGTGTTTTTGTGAAAAGGAAAATGTCTCTAACAAATATGTTGATCACACAAAGTAACTCATTTATTTTTTTAATTTTATTTAAGAAAAAAAACAAGCCCAACAGCATCAGTCCTCGTTGGTCCCTCTAACTGTACCAACGGTTCAGCTTTGACACACATCCGTACATGTGTGAGAAGATGCCACGTGTTAATATACAGTTCATTATTTTGCACATGTAAAAACAAGAAAACTATGTGTGTTATTAAGGCCTTGTTTCTGTGCGTGTGTGTGTGAGAGAGAGACAGTGAGTGAGAGCGCATTTGTGTGTATTAACTGCGTTTACGCTTTCACACAATAGTTAAATTGTATTTGACATTGTAAAAACTTTCACTTTTAGTTTGATGTAGGTTAAATAAAATAGTTCATATACGTTTATTGCTTTTTCCAAAATATCACTCTATTTAAAAAAAACATTTTCATAGTTTCATCGCTGGCAACTTTAGAAAAGATCAGATGTTAAAGTATTTGTGCATGGAACATTTATGTGAATTATGTTTACATTAATTAAAAAAAATACTATAATCCTACATGGTAAAAACGCTTCTTTTCTTTAGGATGCGTGTTCCTCTGCATAGCTGATCCGCACTTTCATTCATGGCAGTAGATAATTCATTTTCTCTTTATCCCTATCTTCCTTCACCATTCAGCGCCCTCCACCCACCCATAAGCGCACGCGCGCACACACACACACACACACTCCTCTTCTCCCTCTACACACCCCCCCTCTCCCTTGTGGAACTGTCACCTTTCTGCACCCGCTCAGTCCCTATTAAGGCCGACAGCCCATCTGCCGCCTGCCCCGCTAACAGCTCCCGTCGCTAACGCTAACGTGCACACACATCCACATCCGCTCAGACACACACAGAGGGCTGCGTTCAACCCCACCTGCCCTGCTGCACATGCAGTCACACACAGAGCAACATCGTCAGACGTATATGTATATCAATATGTGCATCCCCTCAGTATTTATCATGATCTAATGATTCTTTCAATTACTTCCAAATATCAAAAAGTCTGTACCAGACTTTTTTTCTTGATTTAAAACATCCACTTTTGATCTTGCACGTTAAGATTTTTCAGGCAAGTATAAGGCAGAGCGTTATCGATTTAGAAAAGTCAGCAATTTGCAACAAGAAGTGCAGAAATGAAAATACTCAGAACCCACAAGTTTATTTGCAAGGAAGAAACTGATGGGATCATTGGGAAATTTTAATGCAGCAGAGGAGATCAGCTAGTCTTAAGTTAAGTTATTTATTAGTGTTCATATCTGTATGTTTATCCATATTTATGCATACAAATTGTCTGTGTAACTGCAAGACGTCACACTACCCTGACGAGAGGAGTAATTAGGTAGGGCAGTTGCTGCTTTGTGTATATGTGTGTGTGTGTGTGTGAGTGTTGTGGCATTTGCTCCCTTCAGGGATAGGTGCGTTTTGCATTAGCAAGAATGGCAACTGTCTCATCAATCACTGCATCACCATGACACACACAGACGCACACACACAGATGCACACACATACCATGGCATGGTCATTCTGTTCACAGATGGGCCAGCAACACATGAGCGAGTCACTGAGCATCAGAAAGACACCAACGATCTCCTTGCTTTCACACACACACACACACACACACACACACACACACACACACACTCTGCCACACATCCATAGTGTGTCTGCATGTGCTGGTTCTTGTGCTGCTTACATGTACTGACAGGAGCGTGAAATAGGTTAGGTAGAATCACATACATTAATGCGCCTGTCTTTTATTCTCTCCTTTACTCCACATGCATATTTAAATATTTATGATATGAGCTGTTTCTTACATATATGACTACCTGTGGGATTGAATTTTAAATTGACTTATTATTCGATGATGTTTAAAAATGTTTAAAATGTGTAAAATTCAGATTTTCATTTTACATATGTTTAGTGCTGTGTATCTATTTTAGTATATGATTCACATGTGCTGAATTAAATGTTAAAAAAGAAAGGAAAAAAGCCTCATGTAAAGGATTGTCTGTTGGCTTTAAGATGCTTTTTTAATGAATTTCATTCTTCTGAAATGAAACTAGGAACTAGGAAAATCAGATTATGTGGTTATAAATTGATAAAGCAGAATCTCTTTCGGTAATCCTAAGCAGTTTTAGTCCAGGTTAATACAAATGTCAGACGGATCTTTTTGTGGTTTCTCTAAAATATCATAATACAGACTAATAATAAAACTTTGTAAACTCAGGTTTTCTTTTCAGATGTATTTCTCATGGTTTGTGATTTTTATGGTTTAAACCTAAATAAAGAAATCAATCAATAAATCACCTACTCTGTCTTCCTCATCCGTACTTGTTATGTTGGCGTTTGGAAGGATATGGAGCTCATTTAAAGGTCTCATATTATATATTATTATATAAGTTATTATATATTTAAATATATATGTATATTTGACAAGTTAATTTTAGTCTTGCATGTACCCAGACTGTTTCAGCTAAAAATAGCACACTGATATTTCTCTGATTTCAGCACTTGTCTAAACAGGCTGTTACAGCATCTCTAACTAATGCAGTTAAGATGCCTGCAGCCAAAATGAGACAGTTGAACCCAAATGGCTGGTAATAAATACACAGGACTTAAACTGTTGCATACAGTGCAAACCCAAATCAAGATGAAAACACAGTACTTGAAAACGCTGAACAATCTATAGCGTTTTCAAGCAAATACTTCATGTAGTCCAATTTCAATATAGCGCCTGTGGGCATACAATAAACGCTAAGGGTAATGTTGTAATATTGTTGCGGAGATACCGTCATTAAAAATAAAAGTAAATCACCTCGTCGTCTGTTTTTTAGATGTCAGAAGTGGCCCTCGTCTTCAGTCTTGCAACCCACAGCAAAGTATCTGGGGTACTTTGGTCACAGTGTTAGCGCACACAGGTGTGCAAGGGAGAAAATATTCATTCAGAATGTAAGAGGGCGGATCGGGAGACAGTCATCGAATTTTGCCGCAAACCTGAGTTACTTGTTTGGCCAGAAGTTTTTGATTGATTATAATTGTTTATAATTCTCAGCACCACATGCACCTCATAGTGGATATACTTTAGTCCTTAGTGTGACACCAGAACCACTTCTCCCACCGCCACCTCCACCCAAAAACAAAAAAACAAAAAACAACAGTATTAATAGTTGGCTGTCTATATAGCATTGTGACACTGCAACCAAAGCCAATAAGTGTTTGAAGCAGCAGCAGCAGCAGAAAAATATCGATTCCTTCTATTCACCAGAGTGGAACTAAAACCTACATATTACACACCCTGGCCCTCCACCTCTCACTGAGCCAACCCAGCTCTGTGGATGGATATAGGGATGGCTGTCAGACAAGTCATTGGTCTGTCTACCTGCCTGTCTATGTGGCCCTCACATAAACAGGAACCCACAGCGGGGCAACATCTCACACTCAGACACACGTGCGTATGTGGTGGTTGTTTGTGTGGTAAACACGTGTCTATGAGTTTGCGACACATACCAACATCCTGCTCTGTTTACCGATACACTTTGTTGGAGGAAACACACACAAACAGGAGTGTCACCGTAAAAAAAAAATAGAAAGACCTGAAAAAGAAAGATTATTTTATTCATTGTCTTTTAGCTTCGATGCATAGCCTGATTTCTACTTTTACATGTTTGGGATGAAATTATTAGTTTGCTTCAGCTCTGTAATTCTTTGGCAAAGTTTTAATATTAAATCAATAATTATTCTTAGGTTCATTGGGCTAGTATTAGCAGACATGATTATTATAATCGCTCTCATTAAGCAAAAGCATAAATGCTCAAAAGCAAGCACCTCTTCAGATCTTTGCACTATTTTTGAAGGATTGCTTTCTTACTATATGTTTTCTTTCATCTTTTACCAACTCTGAATTACTAACTGTTTTTTCTATATTTTATCCACTGGTAGGAAACTGCTTTTCCTTCCACTTCCCTCTCTTCATTTCCCCCCGATAGTTTAAAAGTAGGGCATTCAGATCATTTTATTACAAGCCCAGCCATGACGTAATTTTTTCTTTTCTTTTTTTTTGCTTCTTTTCTTTTTTTTAATTGTTTTCGTAAGGGATGCTTTTGATTCTGTTGCCTGTGGTGACCTTATCACCCCAGCGACAGCCCTGCTTCTGATGACGGCACAGGGTTTGATTGAAGGATGGCACTTCTTCCTCTGATGCTTTTACTTTTATATTTCCTCCATTTAAAAGGGTTTTTTGAGGTTAAAACTGGTAAAACTTGGGGACGAAAGTCTCATGTACTAGTTTAAAATTCTGATCTGTCCCCTGTGCGTCTGTCTGAGATGCACAGGGGACAGATCTCATCTTTCTGCCTACTTGAGATGCTCTCAGCAAATTGCCCTATGTGTAAATCTTGGACCTTTCTTTGTGTATTTATGTTTTTTCTTTTCTGCCTCTCTCTGTCCCAACTATGCAGTTGCATAAATCATAACAGTTTTTTTCTTACGTTTACTGAGGGCTGAATGAATGTGTGTGCCTGTTACTGTGCCCTTTCAAGCACACTCTGTAATTCAGTGGTCATCCACTTAATTGTAATTTTGTGTTGAAGATTTTTTTATTTTTCCATTTTTTCCATTTCATTTTTGTTTCCTTGTCACTGTGTTGAGCTGAAGAAAGTATTTTATAAAAACAATAAAATTAAAAGGGTTTTGTGTTTAGTTTAGTAGTGTTTTGTTTACTACAGCGCTTTAACCTTTAATCAGATTCTGGTACTAAGAAAGCAGTTCATTTTTAGAAACAGGAACGTACAAAAATGTAACTTGTCACTGTTTCTATTTTTTTCTCCTTAGTTTTATTTTGTTATTTTACCATTGCCCCTGAACAACTGATTTCAGTGTCATTAGGTAGTTTTTGTGGCTTTTACGCAACACATAGGAGCCATGTCTCGGCTTTACAGTCCCACTGACTGTTTTCCTACTTTTCTCTGTTGTATTGTCAGCGCCATCCTTATGTTTCTCACTTTGCTTCTGTCTACAGAATGAACTTATCGAAGGGGCCCTTAGTGAACAGCAGCAGTGAAGATAACTCCAAGTCGTCTTATGGTAAATGCGGCGCTGGCGCCTGGAGAATGCACCAGAGCTACGATCCACTGGAGGCCAACCACATGAGAGACGCACATGCCCTCTACAACCCCAGGTAAGACAGACTGACAAGAAGACCACAGACACAAAAGAAGAAAGGGGGAATGACTTAAAAAGGGCAAAACAAAAGTGACTGTGAATCCATAAATCTACGCTGAGTTTTCTACAAAAGTCACACTTGACCTCTATAAACCTCGGAAGAAGAGAAAGAAAAGGCAAGCATTTGGAGACATCAAAAGCCAGTTTTTATTGGTCAGGATGTGTGCGTGTTTGAGACTATTTGGAGAGAACCAACTTTTCTCCACCATCTATTCAAATGTGAGGAGAACGACTGTGTGCATGTGTGTCTTTCTTTGTATATATTTATATATATAATTTATAATTCATATGCCTTATCAGTTATGTTTTTATATAGTATTTTACATTTTTAACAACACTTTTTATGTTATCAGCTTTACAAACCATCTTCCACTGTTCATGTCACCAGTATTTCTTTATTTTTTATCTTTTTTTTACCTGCCCTCTATCGGTTTCTTTAAATAATTCCCTATAAATCCAAGTTAAGGGTGATCTTCAGTGTCGTTTGGGATCAAGAAGGGGTTCCCCATGGTACGACCAAGCCTTTAATATCTACTCTTTTTTTATTTCAAATCTTGGAAAACAAAAAAAATTCTCATTTAAACACCACAATATAGAAAACATACAAATCCATTGTAAACTATATGTTATGATTAAACAGTGCAACTAAAATGAGAATATTTTTTTCCCTAGTATATATAGAGTATCACAAGAAATTTGGATTCAACTTGTGGCTCAAGGACACTTCAGTAGTGCAAATGCGTCGCAGTGCAGAGGCTTTAAATCACATCGTTTTGTTGAAGGACATTCTCTTTTACCATTACAATTATTCTCCATGCCATCTGTATGTGCAGTCAAACCTGAAGCATGAAAAGCTTAAACCAAAGTGAAATTTCGCTTTAAAGTTCTCCAACAAAACCAGTTCTGACTTTATGTTGTTCCGGGCAGGTTTTGCTGAGGGCTGTCTTGCTTTATTTTTAGAGCTTAAACTGTAAATACGCTTCTTGTTTCATGTTAAAACACAGGAAATGTGTGACGCATTAAATATAGACAAACGTTATGATATCCTTCCTCCTCCTCTTTTGAAAGTTTCT
Organism: Oreochromis niloticus; assembly: GCF_001858045.2. Classification (NCBI taxonomy): domain Eukaryota; kingdom Metazoa; phylum Chordata; class Actinopteri; order Cichliformes; family Cichlidae; genus Oreochromis; species Oreochromis niloticus. The sequence continues at coordinate 26,530,817 of NC_031965.2, read as the reverse complement.
CGGGATAAGAGATAGCATGACATGCTCTCAAAGCGAACGTTTAACTGTAAGTATGTGCTTTCTATATAATTTACATAATTCAGGGCTATTGGACTAGTATAAACAAATAAGTATATTATTACTGTGCTTAGTGTTACTTGTTGTACATTATTTCACTTTAAAAACAGCTGAATATATATTTAATTTAAATAGGCTATATAAGAACCTACTGTAACCAAAAGTAGGTTTCCCAAACTTTGTCTGTCTGTTCTCCGGATCGTGTTTTCACTCTCTGGATTTTGGACATTATGCTTCAAGATCTCACTGACTAACTTGATTATCTTAAATGAACATTACTGTGATTTTTTATGTTGTTATTATTGTTGTATTATTGCACATTCTTTAGGAACAATATTGATTAGTGCATTGTTAGGGTCTTGCGAAGCCCTTTAATTTTAAATGCATGTGTGTGTGTGTTCCCGTGTGCACTGTAGACTGGGAAGTTTTAGTCCAATAGGATTTCAGGGTTAGTCTGGGTCAAGCCAATTAGAGGTCTGGCAAGCCATTCTCACGCAGACCCTCGGCCAGTCACCAGGAGGAGTGTTAGTAGCACAATGTGAGTGTGTTGGCAGACAGTGAAGTCTGGTGATGAGAGGTGTAAAGGTTTGCCAGGGGCTATGGAGTCAGTCCGTGGCTTGAAGTCACACAGTACATTTGTACACATGGATAGAGACACACTAGGCTCCAAAATGGGGAGCATTATTTCGCCTCTATGGTTCAAAACAAACTGCAAATTATATTGTTATTGTGAATTCGGCTGCCGCAAATATGCCAAGCCTACATGATGACATAACGGTATCCCCTAACTAAGGGGGAAAAAAACAGTACTGTGAAGTTAACAACTTGAGGATTTATCTCAAGACTTGTGCCGAAAAAATACAATCTGGGGATTTGCAATTCTGTTAAAATTTTTAGAATTTTATTTCTCCTGAAACCGAGCTCAGAGTAGTCCTTTCTCACAGCAGGCAGCCTAATTTACCATAAGAAAAGTGTCCCTCCCAGTAAGACCTAACTGTGGGACAGGAATACCAGGACTCTAAATCTGAAGCACTTGAACTCAGCCATAGTTCATTACTTGTTATAGTTTATTATTATTTATATTTATGTATGTCCATCTGTGACAAAGCAACACATCCAGTAAAAATAGTTTATTTTTTAAAAATAGCCTTGAAAAGCTAACACTAAATATTAAAGTACTAACACTAAATATTAAGGTAAAAGTCACCTTACCTCAGTTGAACCTTTACCCCTACAAACACACACACTCACACAAACACACGTTTTCACTTACACACACAGTAAAAGGAACACATTTACTTACACACACATGCACTATAAGATCACAGGAACACTTCCTTAGGATATCTGACCTCCAACTGTGTTGATGGGATTTGGTCGTGATTTATATGCACTCTCTCTCTCACACACTTGCACAGACACACACTTAAACAGCACACACACCGAAAATGAAAGAAATCCAGGTTCAGAAGGGACAATATTTAGAAAAGAATTTAAATGAATTTAGATTTATAGCAGTGTTTTTATTTTATCCCTAAGAATAACTTTTTTTTTTAATATCACAGATCTCTGTACAAAAATAGCAAAGAAATAAATTTAATTTGGGGCCTTTTCTTGTATTAAAACTTTTTTGAATTCTAAAGAAATTTCTTAAATGCTTTTGGAGATCTGCAGTTTTCATTGGACAGCAACAATATTATTCCTCTTTTTATTTAGGCCATCAAACCATGGGAATGTGATTAATGTCAGGCAGCTAGAGTGCGCTTGAATACACACACACACTGTGCTGTAAACTGAGCCCAATGTAATCATAATGATAAAGCAGATTGCCTTAACACACAGATGGGCTTCCCAAAAGCTGTGTGTGTGTGTGTGTGTGTGTATGTGTGTGTAAGTGTGGACAACGCTGATTGGATTGCAGATTTATAGAAGAGGATTACTGCAGGAGCAGAGAGAGAGAGAGAGAGCGAGAGAGGGGAAAAGAGAGAGGGGGTTTCAGACACTCACCTCTCATTAACTTCCACCCTCTTCACCTCGACTCGCCCTATTCTCAATCACGGACAAACACGCACATGTACACACACATAGATATACACATTTAAAATCTTGTTTAAGTGGAGCATCTCGTTCTTTATATTTACCAATGATATGCTGATTCAGTATTTAAATCTTAGTAATTTGCAAGAAGTTTCAAAAGTAAGAATCCTGCAGAATGCTGCAACAAAAACCATTACTGGGTAGTCACTTAAAAATAATACAGCCACATTTTAAAGAAAAAAGTTCTTGGTGACAAAACCAGAAAATTTCCCTTTTTTGTTGCAGTTCGCGAGATCTACGCCAGTTTTGAGCTTTGTATACCTATTATACTGAATGTAAAGTATATTCAAATACATGCCATTTAGGGGGAAGACATTCATGAAGGTTCCAGATTAAATAAAAACGGACAAAGGCGCAGTGTGAAGTGGACAGAAAGAAACAGTCAGAGACAGACAGAGAGACAGAGATGGCGAAAGACAGTGGGCACTGCAGCAAACCTGATTATGACTAGATGTGAATTAGATTCCCTAACAGATGGTCCAGGAGCGAGACTGTAAGGTGCATCAGCCAGCAGTGAGGGGAGGAAGAGGGGGAGGATAGAGGGCATGGGTGGGAGAGAGAGGGAAGAACAGGCCAGGAGGCTCGGAAGACGCGTGTCAACAGCAGCTTGTGGCAGGTCAAAATGGGCATTTACAGTGAAAAGAATCTTGTTTCACATTTTTATTCAGTGTATTTGGAGTGGGGTATTTCAAGTCTATCACTTTCTCTCTCTTTTTTGCAGTATAAATGAAGTAAAGTGATAATATACAGAAGTAAAAGTAATGAACTGGGAGAATCTTTAACAGTCATTGCATTTGGATATAAAGTAGTATTACATGTGTAAGGTTAAATATGATCTGTCTACATGTATTATTTGTAGAATATTGAAGTAAACATTGAAACGCACACATTGGATGGTGCCTGCTTAGGATTGATTTTCTCTATTTTCACAGCTGCTGTGGATTATTGTACATATTCTAGCTCTGCTTCTCTCTCACACCCTATGATGGATAGGTGTAAATCATCACAATCCTGTAGTGACAGCCCAATTTCCCCAAATCTGATCTGCTTAAAGAATGCAGCTTTGACGCTCTACTCAGTTGTGTCTCCTTTCCTCTCCTCTCCCACATTCCGTTTTCCCTTTTATTACACTTTTTTCCCCCTTATTCCCTCTCAGATCGAGGACCGTTTTACTTCACACACACATTCTCTCTCCCTACTTTTGCAGCACTGCGCTCTTTTCCCATCCCCTCCTTGCCTCTATCTCCCTTCCTCCCCTTCCTGTCTCACTGCCTCGTTCCTGTGTCACATTTGAAAGCCCTGTCATATTTACTAGAGTGAAAATCCTCTTTCACCATCTGCTTAATATAATGTGCTTTTAATCCGATGGGGCATATTTTGTTTTTAAACACTTTTTATTATACTTTTCCTCAATTTGATTTGATGTGGCGCCTTGCCCAGATCTCTGTCTGTCTCTGTATGAGAGAGAGAAAGCAGGAGAGCTGTACATCTCACTGTACACTGATAGTTAAGTGTGCGCGTGTGTTTGGGCGTGTGCTACAATGCATGTGTGTTGGTGACAACAGCAAGTGTCAGTAAGTGTTTGGAAGGGCTGCTGCACACCTAATGCTAAGTGATAACACTGCTAATCCACACATGCACATAGAAAGAGAGAAGAACCCTAACCTTGATCAATGACCTTTCTTTTATAAAGGAGCCAGCCTACATTTCATAAAACTGACACACCCGAGTAAAGCATTCTTAACAATATCAATTGAACAGGCAGTGTGAGTGTGTACGTTTATGTATTGAATTCATTTTATATATTGTTCAACTAATAAAATATCTGTGCGCATATTGCCGCCTTGGTTAGGTTGGTAATTTGCCACATGCAGTATTCTCCTATAGACTTTACCCAGGAAGAGGGTGTGTACAGTACTTTCTACTCTTCAGATTTCATAGCGCATAATATGAAATTAAAAAAATAATAAAATACAACAACAGAACTTAAATAAACATCAAATTTTCTGTGATTTATGTATTAAATAAATATTTTGATATGGTTAATCAGTGGCCCACTGTGCGCTGTATGAAGTTGAGCTGTTATAGAGATTTGAAGAACTGTTCTTACAGTAGACAACCATCCTTACAAATACAATGACATAGAAAAGATAAAGGAGATGGAAAGGGAGAGAGAGGGAGGCAAACAGAAAGGTGAGGAGAGAGGGGGAGAGGGAGGGAGAGAGAGACATGGGAGACATGGTGACAAAGATAATGCCTGGCAGCAACATACTTATCAGCCAATGCTCCACAAGAAAATGACCTAAATCATCAAGATTCCCATCTGACACACACACACACACACACACGAGTTAGTTGTGCACTGACTTCCATTGTTGCCCTGAACATGCCCCCCTTCTTCACATCTTTTTTTTCATCTTTATATATAATAATAGACTCTATTTTATACAGAGTACACAGGACTTGAAATTTTGTCATTAAAGAAGTGAATAGACGAGAAACAAAAGGCACAAGGAAAACGGACGGTGAACTGAAAGTCTGTACATTGATGATTGAAAACCGGTATTTATATGAGCAGACTCAACATGATGCTCCTGAAAAGTTTGCAGTTTGAAAACTACATAATTCTTAATCAATGGAGAGAGGCTGAGAACACCCGGCATGTTTTGCTTCCCACTGCTTCTCCAATCACATAGGGATGTGTGTCTTATTCTCTAGACCACAGCTTTAGACCCAGTAGAAGATCTCCCTAAGTCTTTCTCGCTTTTTTATAACACTGCGTGTGAACAGTGTATTTGCATCTGTCACATTTAGATTCATACTAGAATTCATAGTGTCTGAACTCTCACGCACACAATCACAGACACAGGAATATAGACACACACTCACACTTCCCTTCCTCTGCCAGTCTTTACAGCCCAACAGCCCGTCGGGCAGAATGTGTTTTAGCCATTGTCAAATTGATTGTATGTAATCAGGGGTTTATTCTGCAGCCAATGAAGTGAATTACAGGTTTCCTGCCCTGACTAACACTGTAACAATTGATCTGCTCCCTGGTGTGTGTGTGTGTGTGTGTGTGTGTGTGTGTGTGTGTGTGTGCGTGTGTGCGTGTGAATCTTGTGTGACAGGATAGAGAGACGGAGAAGAAATGATAGGGGGTGTTTGTGTGTGAGAAGTAGAAACGACGACAGAGAGAGAGATTGAGACCTAAAGGGAGCAAAAAAAGAGAGGGGAAAGAGAAAGCCCAGTAGGAGGGAGAGTGGTTTAGATTGACTGTCGCTGTTGGAGTTTTTATTTTGTATTTTATTCATTTTTGTCACTGAAAACAACTATAATCACCCACACACTGTGATTCCACACACATAAACCCACACTGAAACAACGCATAGCTTTTTTTTTTAGCTCTATTTCACTGCTTTTAAACTACGCAGTTATCTTGCAGAATGCACAACATAAAACACAGGTTCAAAGTTAGACTCATAGGATTTTGCTGCATGTACGTGACCGATACATGATTTCAGCTACCACAAAGCAAAAAGTGCACATGTCCTTGCTTGTAATTGCATAAGAGTGGTCACCTACTTCTTTGAAATTGCTGTGTGCAGTTGTTGTGTTCCTATTTTTGCGAAAGCATATTCACTACTGTATCAAACTAACTGACATGGAGTTCAACAACCCTCCAAAGATAGGAGACTGTTTAAAATAGAGAGAAAGAAAGAAAAACAAACTGAACAGTATAAGTGTTGAAAAAGCAATTGAATATATTGATGAAATCATTCTATTCATTTGACTATGACAATGTAAATGTAAATGCTTTTTGCTCCTGTTCCCCTCCTTACTCCATTCTTGTATTTTCTTTTATGTCTTCCACCCTTCCTTCACTTCTTCTCCCTCCCAAAGCATTGCTGGTATCATCTAGATAGAATTGTGTAAGGTTTTCTCTCACTGTTTTTTTTTTTTTTCCTTTTTGCTTATTGGACTGTGTGTTCTTATCAGCATTGAGAGCACAATGCTTGGTGTGATGGAAAGGTATTAGCCAAGCCGAGGTAGCTACATTGTCAGCACTTCTTCCTGCTCTGTCTCTGTTGCTCCCACTTCTCCTTCTTCTCTGTTTCTCTCTCCGCTTCTTCTGCTCTTCTTATTTTTAGCTGTTTTTTTGCTTTTTGTTTTTTGGAGGTATGTTTTGTAAGCAGTAAGGCAGTGAAAGCCATCACATCTTTACACCACGAGAAACCAAAGTTTGGCAACGTATAATTAAATGCAGCCTTGTCATTTTAAATTCCCATGACACTTGTTATGGTAATACTTTTACTCAGTAATGCAATTTCTGAGATCCAGCAGCAGAGCCCAGGGCAAGCAAAATAAGCAACCAGACAATCAGAGAAGTTATCAACAAACTGAGAGTTAGCCGATGTTAAAATGACTAAAAAGACTAGGTTGGACCGTTAGTTCTCTTCTCTTCTCTTCTCTTCTCTTCTCTTCTCTTCTCTTCTCTTCTCTTCTCTTCTCTTCTGCTATTATAATCCCCAGCCCAGAAGGGGTGGGTGAAAACAGTTTAGAGTTGTTTGAGGATCAGTTTGTGTTTATGGCTGCCATCTAGCGAGGTAGTTGTTCAAAGATTGTATATAATAAAGTAGTGCAAGTGCACACAGAAACACAGACTAAAGGAGCGCACGGCAAACAGCACAGAGCGAGGCAGACAGTAGTTTCTCTAATACGATGATTGTATGTTTGTCCCCGCCAGTTGTCAGGCCACTGCATCACCCTACCACTGTAATGACAGCTTGTCATACTAAAGTGGCCCACCTTCTTTCAAAACACACAAAAAAGCTTTTCTTTCTTCTTTCTTCCTTTCTTCCTTTCCTCCCCATGCCTCCACATATTCATCTTTTATGAGTAACTGTGCCTTCCTTCAAGTGAGAAATGAAAAAAAGAAATAGGCCTGAAAAGAGAGAGAAAATGACAGGGATCAACTTGGAAATGGATACAAGCAAAGGCGGTCATTTGTGTGTGTTGTGTGTGTGTTGTGTGTGTGTTGGTGTGGTCTCCCTCAATAAGAGACACCTAAATAGAATATTCAGTGTCTGCAAGAACTAAACAGCGACTTTGGCTGCTTTAAAAATGGTCCGTTTTATAATTTGCATTACTGCTAAAATATAAACCTAAGTAAATCCGCTCAACCTCATTTGCTAATCTTTTTCTTTGTTTGTTTATTTACTGTTGCAATAGAAACATTGGCACCTCAGCCATTTTCCCAAAACATGCAAAAAATACATGAAATGCAGTAAGTTTGTTAGTGCAAAGTGATTATTTCATGCTTTAACGTATACCGCTTCTTTTTTGCAATACATGATACGTAGTGCTATGCATAGTGCCTCTTCAATATAGAGCAATCAGCTTATGTGCTAATAACTTGACTGTATTTGTAACTGTATAGGTTTCAATATCCCGAGCATCAAAATCTTGAAGACGGCCAAAAGAAAATGAAGTTAAAACCATATTCTTTAACAGAACTGAGCAGAACAGCTAATACTAAAATGTGATTACTTTGCTTCCTTGTGTTTTACTGTTATCATCTCATAAAACACTGCTTACATCTTTAAGCCCTATCTGAATAAAGGCAAAGAACGGCAAACACATTTGAGCTGTTTCCACTTTATTTACATTTCTTTAAACACCTAAAAACCTAAAGAATTGATTAAAAAGAGACCCAACCCCTTCTCTCTCTTCACACTCATCTGAAGAGCAGACAAGCACAATAAGACTGCTCTTTCAGCACTGAGCCATCGCTACATAGCACCATAATTATACTGATAACATACATACATAAATGCATTCAACCTCTCGCTCGGCACAGCGCACTGGCTGTGATTTCTTAATCTTCTTTCCTCTTCTCCTCTCCTCTGCATGCGTGTCTTCTTTTTTTATTCTTTTTTATTCCTCCCCCTTCGACTGCCATTATTTTTCATTTATAAGCACAGTTAGAGAGCGCGAGAGAGCACTGAGGAAAAAAAAGACGAGATAGAGGAAAAAAGGGGAGAAGAAACTGGAATGGAGAACGGAAAGATAGATAGATGAGAATTTGAGAGAGAAGGAAAAAAGCGCCTGAGATCTTTTGGCACTTAAACTCTTTCGCTTAATGGTACTCAGAGGGATTGACGGTCAAAAGGAGGGGCCACAAAAGAGCATAAAGAGTGAGAAAGGAGAGATTAAATCATCACCATCACATCATCTACTTAAATGGTTCTACTCTCTTTTTCTGTCACCACTGTTTTTCATCCCATAGACACAGAACATAGACGTCCTCTTGCGATCTCTTTCCTTTCCATTTACACTTTTTTCTGTACCACCTGATACTGTCTATGCTTTTGCCTTTCCTTCTATATTTCTCCACAGACTCTTTCTATCCCTTTTTAACTAATTTTCTCTTCCTTGATTTGTGTCCAAACCTTTCTCACAATGTCAGCCTCATTCCAAACTGGAGGCCCACCTTAGCATCAGATAAATGGATTTATAGACACTGGTGAATACCGCAAACCTACGATAAATGGAGTCACTGAATTAAAAGGACCTCCAGCAAGGGTTTAATATATGATGAAAAAGGTGAAAAGGGCCAAAGCATTCTATATCATAAATGTCAATTCACATCTGAATGGGAAAGTTTCAGGGGAAAAGAGTGTTTCCTACATTACAATGAGTTTGCAGGTTTTTTTGCAGGCCTTCTTTCTCCATATCAGTCATTTTAAAGCTGAGATGCAAATTAAAAGAAAAAGTGTTGTTTGTCAGTAGACAATCATCAGTCATTGCAGTCCTGCAACTACTCTTTTTTCCCCCTTCTGTCTGTCTTTTGCATTAGCTGTCTGCCTGTCTGCCTTTCTGTTTTCCTGTCTATATCCATTCTTCATTCCCCCACCTGAACAGCTCCCCATTCTCCAACCAGGCACTGTCTGTGTTTTATGGGTCCCTGTAGAACGGGGATCTTTTACAGGCCGACTGGACTTTAGAAGCCCCTCGTTTAGCAGCATCCTGCCTTAATTAAAAACCCCTTTTGTGCTTTCTGCCTTTAACAATGAAAGGGGAGAGAGAAGGGAGGGAGGGCAGGGTTAGAGAGACAGAGAGTAGTAATGCGTAGAGGAAGAGAAAGAGTGGGCAGAGAAAGAGAAAGAGAGACAGTCAGAGATGGGAGTGAATAGAAAGTGATAGGGAGAGAGGCAGATAGATAGTAAGGTAGACAAAGGGAAGGATGGAGAGATATGGACAGAGAGAAGATAGCCGTTAATTACAACTGCCATTAACAAGACACCAGCCTCCTTAGGGAGTGGAAGAAGGAAAAGCAGGAGAGGAAGGAGGGAGATACGAAGGAAGGAGAATGTAAGAATAGTACTACAATGATAGTCTGGCACTGATTACTGAGTTTTATTTAATACATACAAAAATATGCATAAATTTATTGTGTTACATGGCACAGCTTTTAGGAACTTTTTAGGCTGTGAGCTATGCTTGAATATGACAATCTATGTCTCTTTGTGTATGTGCTGTCTTTGGGATGACTGAGCAGCAGAGGAGCTGCTTACTGATTACCTTCATGTAGAACACGCTGCTATTGACTGGAGGGTGACGGATGATCTTGGCCCCAAGGATGGGGATGTGTTTGCGGTACTCTAGATGCCGCTCCGCTACTCTCATGGATGTGGTTTTCCCCAATGAACCACAATATATTTGTGTGATTAAATATTGTTGAATATGACTGTATCTTTCTCCCTATGCAATTCCTCTAACTTTCCACACTCATGATTATCTTACTTCATATTTACATTTTCCTGTAATGTTTTTTCCCCTCTTGTTCTGTCTCACTCTCTCAGGCTTCTCTGCAGAATGTCCAGTAAGGAGCGCCACCTTGAGTCCAGTTGTCCGTCCTCTTATATAAAGACTGAGCCGTCTAGTCCTGCCTCCCTGACTGATAGTCTAAACCATCACTCCCCTGGTGGCTCCAGCGACGCCTCTGGCTCATATTCGTCCACGATGAACGGTCATCCCAATGGCTTAGACTCCCCAAGCCTTTATGGCTCCAACGCAGGGCCCCTAGGACCTGCTGGCGGCCCTGGATCAAAGCGTTATGAGGACTGTTCATCAACCATTGGGGAAGATTCACAAATTAAGTGCGAGTACATGTTGAATTCCATGCCCAAGAGGTTGTGTCTCGTGTGCGGGGACATTGCGTCAGGTTACCACTATGGAGTGGCATCCTGCGAGGCCTGCAAGGCCTTCTTCAAACGCACCATCCAAGGTTGGCTTCAATTTTAACTTTGTATCTACAGTTGTCTCTGTTTAGCTTGTCTAAATTTCACTCTACGTCTTGCCTCTTGCTGTTTAAGCTCCACTATTTTGTTTATCTCTTTTGGTTTTGTTTTAATATTTTTATTAGTGGTTCTTTTCTTCCACCAGTTTTTTCATCAAAATCTGTGGTTGTGTATTGTTTAAGATTAGATTAGAATAGCTGTTGGTTTGTTTGTTTGTTTGTTTTTGTAAATCTATTTGACAATGTCTTAAAGACAGCAGTAAATAATATAAATAATATATATTCATCAAAGATAAGGAAAGATTTTAAAAATGTAAAGACGTTGGTAGGTTGGCTGCAGAGACAGCAAGGTCATATGTTTGAGGTAAGCATGATGCTCTCTATATTGACCTAAATGGTATCCTTAAAAAAGCTTTCAGAAAAGAGAGTACCTAAAACCTTGATGAAGGTAAAGTGAATATTTATACTATTTTTAATAAAAGGAACAGACTAATCGAATTACACACACACTCAGACATGCACACACACCTGAACTAAATTCAGGACATATGATGAAAGCCTCAGGCCAGATGTAAACCCAGATTTTTTATAAGGTACATGTCTCCCTCCTCCTCTGCTAAGTGAGCCACCAGGACACCCACATAGCCTATTTCCTCTTTCCCCTTCACCCATTCTCCCCATCGCACACGTTCACATTTACACATCTTTAGGTACATAAACCAACCCCCAAAATCTACACCCACTTTTTAACCTCAACCTTGACCTTTTCTTCACCAACAGCAAAGAATAATTTTGGAGCAGTGTTTACATTCCCAGATCTAGCTGCTTATACATCACAGGAAGCGGTTTAGCCATAAGCTTGTTGTCTGTGCGATAACGTAGCATCAGAGTCGGGTCACGGGTCATGTCCAAAGATCAAGAGTTCAGGGGTTGAGGAGAGAAAGGATAGAGAATAATCCACACGATGAGAGGAGTGCCAGGAATGAAGCACAGTATACTGTACAGGAAGATTAACAACTTGATTGATGATCTTTGTGTTATGTTTTGTTTTGTTTTTTAATTTCACAGTAGAAATTTGATGATAGATAGATAGATAGATAGATAGATAGATAGATAGCAGGCGGTAAACTTTTGAAAACCTTTGTGTTAGTGTAATAATCCTTCATGATTTGCTCAAGTTTTTTAAAAATAACTAACAGGCCCCATCTGTCAGCAGGACAGCCCACTTGTCAGTCAGTCTGCTACTGCAATAAGCACACTACTAGTCAGCCAGCCATCATCGATCCATTGAGTCAGTCAGTCAGTCAGTCATATCAGACAGGATTCATCTATCTGCCTTTCCATCCATCCACCTATCTGTCGGTGCTTTCTTTTGCCTCTGATAAGCAGCTTTCCCAGTAAAGCCCCAGAGACAGAGAGAGACAGGAAGATGTGAGGGGGTGGAAGTCCTACATTCACAAGATGGTCACCACTACCTGGAAATGACCTGTATGTGTTTATTATAGGATGAGATCAGGACACGGTGCAGTCCTGACAAATAGATTAGAGCACACGCGCGTGGCGACAAAGGCAGAGACATGCATACACACACCTAAACTCACAGAAGCTCAGTCAAACACAGACAACAACACGCATATAGCCATGGAATATTTATGTGGATAGGTTTAACCCTTAATTCATCTGTCACTGCGGTGGTGTCAAATAGTTGATGAACTCTATGTTTCATTTCATTTATTTGGTTTGTTAAAGCTTAGGTTAGGACACAGCTACATATTAAGTACAATAGCCCAGATAACATATAGATAAGGATGCTGTTTTGACTGGAAAACCTCATTTTAGTGTGACATTAAGTAACTTGAAAGCAGTGAGATGTCCCTTTCTCTTCTAATTTCATTGTTTGTTTGTTTTTTTATATATTTGTAACACACCATTTTCATGTTGCAGATTTGTTACACATTATAAAAAAGGGAAAATTAGAGGCTGTGGATAGAGTTGTTCTTGAGGGAAAATATGGAAAGCCATATTTAAAACATGCTCAATTAGGAATATTTATCAACACTTCTTGTTCTAACCTTAAAGGTTGAGTAACTAACTACTTTAATTATTATTTTACTTTTCAAAATTTTAATGGTAATGTAATATTTTAACTTATTATTGTGCTATAGCACTACTGTTAATGATTTGTTGCAAACTGAGCTTTCTTGGATCCACTGGACCAATTGGGTCATGACATTATTTTTGGCTACCACACACAGCAACTCATCCTCAGATACTGTGGATGTTCAGCTTCTGCGTGTGGGCTTCTGTTCATCCAAATGCAAGTTTATGTGCACGTCTGTGCACATATTCCTATGCATGGTTGTGTGTTAGTGTGTGCGTCCTGGCAGGAAAGCAGGGCCAGCCTCAGATGGGCAGCAGCAGACATATTGGTATGTTTCAACCCATTAGCCAATAAAACCGCAGGTAATCACCAAAAAAACACCTCCAGCTGGACAGGGAGGAGTGCATGGGGTAGGAGAGGAAAGGAGAAGAGCGGAGAGAAGAGGTGCAGATAAACAATAAGTTGAGACAAGGAATGAGAGAAAAGGAGGAAAGGGGAGGGTGGACTGGGCACATGGATGTAGGAAGGAATTAGGGGTATGTGCGTGCTGGCACGTTTGTGCATGTGTGTGTCGCAGCGTGGAGGAAGTGGCTCTGGCAGCTGCTGTTTCTGTGGCGTCAGTCCAGCGACACCTGACAACCTGCATCTATCACTCCCTTATTGAGAGAGGGGGATAAAGGGGAGTGAAGAGGAGGGCAAAGTATGGAAAAGGGAGGTATAGGGCAATGAAATGGAAAGAGAGAGCCAACAAGAGTGGAAAAAGAAAGGCGGTGGAGAGCATGAAAGAGCAAGATGAAAAAGGGGATAGTGATGTTCACACAAAGAGCAGTCAAAATGTGCAGTAAAAATGTTAGATGGGAGACTAAAGAGAAATCGTTAGGGTAGTATTAAGTATTACCCATATTGACTTAAAGATGTTTATTCAGTAATAGACACATTTCTCAATAGTTCAGGAGGCATAAATACACATTTGTGTGTTTTCTTTTTTAAATGAATATTACAAAATCCATACTTTGTGCAGGAGTTGCGTTGTGGTGAATTCAGATTTGACTTAGAACCCTCATCCATTTTTCAACTCTACTCTGCCTTCTACCCATATTTTCTGTTGTGCTAAGGCAAAAGGTATATGAGAAAGAGAGGTTATAGGTATCAGGCTAGGAGAGGCAAAAGAGATAAAGCATAGGGGATGGCAAGCCAAAACACACAGTAACATTCACATTACATGATCGGTACAATAGTGATCAATTGTCATGCAGCAGGGTGGACATACCAACATCTCAAAAGAGATTGCAGGGGATTTAAGGCCCTCGTATATACCCCGTCATTCACATAAACACACACATACAAACTCACCTTTTTTACACAGGAGCCTCCAAGACCCTCTCTGATCTAAGCTTACTCCTGTGCACTGTAAGACACATAAAGAGAGAAATAAAGAGAGGAGTGAGATTCTGTTATAAACCTTTCAAATGTATTTCCTGCCCTATACACCTTCTCTGATGCATATATGTGTCTGAGCATGCAAAGGGATTCAGCATACAGTGCATGTTTATTTATCACATGAGCTGTAACAGACACCTTTGAATGTGTATGAATTAGACTGATGTAAACTACATTTTGCATAAATATGTGTATAACAAGTCCACAGATTTTGTGCTAGGTATTGTTGCAGTTAGGTACTGTAATCTGAAGTCTCACAGATGTTTCTGTCTTGGCTGTCACTTTAATCAATAAATTATATGGGTTTTTGTTATTGCCTGTTAACACTTACCTTCACAGTAGCAATCAGCATGTGTAGCTGTTAACATTTTTCATCACAGTGAGGGTTTTAAATATTTATTCTCAATGCTGCCAGCTGTATAAGTGGCTCTTTGCTGCGGTTAACAATTTAGCAGCCCTTGCTAGTTTTCTTGAAATGGCAAGGCCCATTAATGCATTCAGATTCTGTTTCATTAGCACATTTAGCCTTAGTGTCCGTCTTAATTGCTGAATTATTCTACTCCTCATGTATGATCAGCATGTAAAGCTCGTGTATAAGCTAACTAGTCCCACTTATAGTGTCCATTAGACTGTAAGGGTTCCCTCAGCATTTAGCATGTTTAGCCTTTACTTTAACTAACAAGGCCAATTAATGGGTGTCTTGTTACCCATTAAGAAGTGTTTGTGCATTTAGCGTTTTCCCAAGCTAACTAGCCTCTTAATCAGGCCAGTAATGAGAAAACATCCTTTCCACAGCAGCAGTCAATAGTAATCACTGTTTACTCTGTTTCAGTGGGAGATGTATTGGCTTGCTGGAATACTGTAGTTATCAGGTGGGCATTGGTGAAAGAGAAAGGGATATTTTTCTTTTCACATCCGAATGCAGGTCTTAATACTGATAAATAAACCTGAACATAGAATCAAGTTGGGCAATCTGTAACAATTCAAGCTGTTCCAACGAATCCATAACTATGTTTTCTTCTGAACTGGGAGTAAGCAAATCGCTAAGTGGAGGAAATGAGCAGAAATGGAGCTGCAAATAATAAGACTAACAAGTGAGAAGGAAAAAAATGAGAGGAAAATGGCCACAGGACCCAAAAAAGATGTTAAAATGTCTCATTTAGATGTACAGTATATTTTAGTAAAATGCAAAAGATATAAAAGGTATAAAGAAATAAAAAATATGACAATATACTACTATAATATAGTACGTATGAGAAAGAGTAAAGTACCCACAGAAGTGCTATTAGACTCACAATCAGAGTGATGTTTTGGTTGGCCTCGGTTGTGAAGTTAATAGACTTAACAAAGGTTAATAATCTTGCTTTCAACACTGCATCCAAGTGTCACCGCCTGTCCTGCTGCTAAGTCACGCAATCTTAGTTGGCTTTATGGTCTCGTGTAACGTAGACACATCACCTCTGTTAGTACATACACAGATACACTTCTGTGTTTTTTAAACAACAATACAGGTGGTGTTCCTGGCAACTAATTTTCTAGTAAAATAAAACAGAAACATTTTGAATAATTAATTGAAAAACATTTAAAAATGGGCAAGATTTAGGGCAGTTTAATAAACACTGGTAAACGCTTGTCTCCTCGCCCATCTAAAAGCCACTCTCAACCTTATTTTTCAGTAATGAAATCACTTGGTGCTCTGCATGACACTGCACACATATGACATTAGATTAGTTTGTGGCTAACACCCGTAATGCTAGCACGAAAGCCTTCTTTCAGGTCTGTGCAGAACTTGGTGACATATTCCTCCTGTCAAGTGCTTATATGCCACGTTTATCTGACACAGCCTACGTATATCAGTACACTTTCAGGTCAAAATACTGCAGGTCTGTCAAAGGTCAAGACAGAGGTAGCTCAATCCATCCATCCATCTATTTTCCTAACTGCTTATCCAGCGAGGGTCAAAGGGATGCTGGAGCATATCCCAGGTGCTACAGGGCAAGATGCAGGGTACAACCAGGATAGGTTGCCAGTCATAAGGCTAGAACAGAGAGGCAGACAACCACCTACATTCCCATCCAAACCTATGGATAAATGAAAATTGACAAGAAGAGAATATGCAAAGTCCACATAAACCCACCAAGAAGGCCAAAACCGGGGGCCTTTTTGCTGTGAGGTTCTGTCCATATTCATCATTTTATGGTTTATTTTATTGCATACATGTGTCTGTGTGCTCTGTGTTTGTGATAACGTGTCTATCTGAAATGAAACCTTTCTGTCTATCTTTCTCCAACATGTCTACGTGCCGCAGGCAACATTGAGTACAGCTGTCCAGCCACCAATGAGTGCGAGATCACCAAGAGGAGACGCAAGTCGTGCCAGGCCTGCCGCTTCATGAAGTGTCTGACTGTTGGCATGCTGAGGGAGGGTAAGGGAAAAGGTCTCTTCTTTATATTTCTCGGCTAAATGTGCTACATGTAGCATTTTAACGTCAATTAGATATTCTGCATCTTAAGCAAATTTTCACACAACATTGTATTAGCTTACTCATTTGTATAAACGTGTTGAACAACGCTACGTTAACGTCCAAATTCACAAGTTACACACAGAAATTTATAAGGGCATGTTACACACGCAGACCCATTAACCGACACTGTATACATGGCTTTTAATTTTGGTTTGCTCAAATAAAGATACAAATTTCAGGTTAACTGCGACGCTCAGCAGTTGTTCGGTGGTGTTGAAAGGTAAAAGAAACACAAGCGGTATTATCTGCCCCCACACCACTTTGATTAAATACACTCACTCTCTCATTTTCACACTCCCATGTTGCCTTTTGCCTCTTTCTCTCCCTCTTGTCTGCCCACCTCTGACCTTTTTACTCCCACTGCACTTCCAACGATGAAAGGAGAGAGAGGAGTGGCGAGTGTTAAAGAGAAAGACTGAGAGAGAGAAAGAGGGATAGAGGAAGGGGGAAGGTGCGAGAAACCGAGGGGAGGAGAACGAGGAAGGGATGGAGGGGGGAGAGAGATTGATTTATAGGAGCGGAGGAGAGGGACCAAGGGAGGATGAGAGGCAGGGGGAGGATAGTTGAATGAAGCAGAAAGCGTGTGAGAGAGAAAGAGTAGAAGAGAGGAGGGTCAAGGTTGTAATTGATGGGAGACCTGGCCTACGCCCCCTTCCCTACAGTGGTCAGGGAGCATGCCTGTGCCGACGCCTGCCAGCCCTTCCTCCATCCATTTCTGTCTTCATCTAGCCCTACTGTTCTCCCGCTCATTATTACTGTACCCTTTCTGATGTTTTTTTTAATGTCTTATAGCCACTGTCCTTCATGTTTTTGTGCATCCTGTCGGGACCATAATGCTCATACCGCTGCTTTTTATCCATTCAGACATCATAATGTGAAACCGTTACAGTCTGAGGTAAAATGTTATAGAAAGAAAACAAAAGCATGACACCACATTGAGCTTTCTATACACATCTTTTGAATTTATTTACATCTTTATGTACTGGAGATTTTAAAAAGTATAAAATTATAGCTGTATACATAATGAAATCTTGAAAGACAAGAACCTTGTCTTCATTGTATGAACACCCCAAAGGAAATATGAAATTTAGGAAACTTTTCACTGTGAGCTTCAGAATTATCCCGAAGTTTCTTTTCAGTGTAGAAGCGCTCACCTCTGCCGCTCTCTTTCTTCCACTCAAACACACTCACAGAAGGAGACACACAAACACACACACTCCCAACAAGCTGCTGTCGTAGCGTTTGTTCTCCCAGTTGATCTGACGTAGGCAGAACCTATGTCTCATCTCCTGTTTTGTCTCGAGTATGTGTATGTGGCCACAAACACGCACACACACGTGTAATAGCATGTATTATTGGCAGTTTCACCAGTCTCACAGTTTACACAGCTGAGGCTGCATCCTCCTGCTTCACAAAGAAACCACATTACCCTTGTCTAAAAAAGTCACACAAGGCACTTTATTTATATTAACATTTTGTTATTAATACAACAGTTTTAAGTAATTTTATTTTCTTCTATAGTTTGTGTAAAAGTTGGAATCTAGGGAAAACAAAACCAGATGCGCTGACGTGCTCTTAAGTCTCATAGATAACCACTTATTTTATTGTAAAGGAATGTGCTATATGTAGCCGAGGGATATTGTATCGGTGTTTTTCTGTCCCAAGCAGGGAAACAAATAGCTGCCTTTTGTTGCCTCTGCCTCCGTACTTTACACACATATATCATGCACACACACATCGGCCCACATATCTATACATCAACATGACAGACCACAGCCACCCCATTTGTTGTGCAATGTGTGAATTTAATACAGGGGTTCCCGCTCTACATATGAATAAAGGTCATTTGGAAAATTGATACATCCATTTCCCCCTATTTCCATGTTTTAATTCCTTTTGAACCCTTGGGAAATTTGAAATGATCAACAGCTATATAAAAGAACTGAACATTTTCCTTCACCTTAGTTTTACTCTGCTGGAGGTGTTCTGTTAAAATATACAAATTATTGTCATTTTTAAAGAACTAGTAAATCTTGCTGATTTTCTCAAATTTTCCACTTTCCATTTTTTTTCCCTTAAATTTGGTCAAGACATTAAACGCATCATGACCCACACTTTGTCTGGAAAAATTTACTGAAAGGACTTTAAAGACTTAAAATATTAACCATGCAATATCAGGAAAAAAAGTTGTGATTTCCTATTGCTAAACTATAAAAGAAAAGTTTTTTACTTTGTGAAACCTTGTGAATATTTTAATCTTTATGTTATTTCTTGTTTTCCTTGCAAAATAGGTGAGTTCATTAAAGAGTTTTCTAAATGATGTCTTCTCAGCATTTCAGAGCATCAAAATTAATTAAGATCATTAATCTACCCAGGTAAACATCTTAATAAATCAAACAATGGATCTATTTCATATACAAAAAACACTAATTTTGGAGCATTGCCTGCCATGTATCATATTGCCCTTCTAACTGTAAGCAGTGTTACTGCAAAATTGCATAGATATTAATGGTAAGTGGCTAGATCAGTTAGTATCAGGGCTAACTATGGTTGTCAGGGGCTAGCTCACGGTAGAAAGGTGAAGATAAAGTGGTAAGGGTGGAGTGGGCAGGAGAACATGGAGTAGTGTGTGTCTTTCTGTGTGTGTAGATGCTGTAGTTTACCCCTTAGGGCAAGATCAGCCTCAAATTAGCTTTGTCGCCCTGGGAGACAGAGAGGGTGAGATGAAGAGCAAGCGAGGCAGCAAGGAAGTGTGTGTGTTTGTGAGAGACTGAGAAAGAAGAGGAGAATAGGGGCCAGAGGGTCAGTAAACCAACTCCGAGTCGAGTTCTTTCTTTACATGTTCTCTTAAACACACACCTGATCATGTGAATGCACTCCCACTTGTCCGTGTGAAATATTGGATTTTCTCAGCCACCACTGTGAGGACAAGAGGAGGCGAGGAGTAAGCGAGCAGGGGATAAACTGAAGGAAGGAACAAATACAGGGCACCCACCCACCAATATGTAGCAGCTAATTTCTGGAGCAAGGCAATTAAATGGCCTGGTTACATTATGAGAACTACCCCTCTGGCAATGGCTGTCTGTCCATTTTTAATGAGGTCATAATGATGCGTCAGCTGAAGACCAAAAGGTCATGAGGCGGGACTTAAATCTGCCTAGAGAGAGGGGAGTGGTAGTGAGAGAACAAGGGTGTGATTGCAGGTAGAAAAAAAATGTGTAAAAATTAAAATATTAAAATTAAAGAAGGTTGAAAGAGATTTTTAACAATCCCAGGTTTTATTTTATTTAAATGACTATTTTAAAAAAAATCTGCAAAAAAGCAACAGTAGTTACAATGTTGCTGTCGGTTCTTACTCTCCGTGCTCAAATGGCAAGACAAGACAGACATAATGCATTCAACATCAGCAGTAATGCATAGAATGATCATGAACAACAAAACACAGATCAGACATTTGAACATGAAACACTTTGGCAGAGACACACAACCCAGGAGCCAGCAATATTCAGTAGGCGTGCGTACTGTACATATGCTCATACTGACAGATTT
This sequence comes from Oreochromis niloticus, assembly GCF_001858045.2. Lineage (NCBI taxonomy): Eukaryota > Metazoa > Chordata > Actinopteri > Cichliformes > Cichlidae > Oreochromis > Oreochromis niloticus. Next base: position 26,510,750 of record NC_031965.2, on the reverse strand, counting down.
GCTCTCTTACAACAGCAGCTTTGATGATGCCACGTCTGATGAATTGTGGTTAAACAGACAGAATGTGTTGAATCCAAAACCAAAGCCTCCATTTCTATAATGCCATTAACGGCCAGCTGGATTCAGATGGTAGACTACTAGAGGGACAAGTCCACGGACTGCAAATATAAACCTTGGCATAATGCCCCACACATGCACATATATACACACACATTAACAATCTGTGCCAACTTTGGCCATGCTCCCCACGGCCCCTAAGACCTAATGAGGGAGATCGGGTGGAAGGCCCCAGTCTGTGAGGGTGTGTTTGGTGTGGGTATATGCAGCTGGTGTAGTGTGCATCATAACTCCCCTCACAGCTCAGTGATCTTGACTGCTGCTGTCCAATTTCATCACTCGACACACATGCATTTATACACACTGTGTTGAAAACAATTGGCTGATAAACATATAAAGATCATTTCTTTCTTTTAAAAAAAAAAAAATGAGTCATGTCTTGAAAGATGCGAGTTATTAAAGGTTAAAAAATGATGAAACGACCAGGAGCAGTTTAAGGGTCAGTGAATAAACAGGATCATAGAAGAAGCTAAAAAGAAACAATACAGAGGACGAAGAGAGTGGCTGATGGAGAGAGGGAATGAGACAAGAAGAGAGGGGAAACAAAGGAGGAGAGCGCCAGACAACTGGTGGCGTCTGGTGTTCCCCCTTGGGAAACTTGTAGCTAAATCTGGCCCTGTAGCGTCTGTCCTGCATGAGTGTGTGCGAGTGCGTGTGTGTGCAAATGGCATCTAGTTGCATCCCAGCTAGAAAAGAGCGATAATGGAGGTGGTGTGACGAGAGATCTGCCTAAGTGGTCCACTTTCTCTCACATACACTTTCTTTTTGAGATGAGGGGAAGAGAGGAGACCTTTAAACCTTTGACAAACCCTTCATTGGCATAATTCTTTACCAGCAAACATAATTAAAACAAAACTTTAACATATGTACGATTTCAGCCCAACCCACTACCCAAAATTCACAAGAATAAATACACAAAAATAAATAAATAACATACCTGCATTCAGTGAAATAATAAAACCCACAAGTCAGATAATATGCCATTACATTGCAAAGGACACCAGTTACATTGGACATTAATGACTCCCCAAACAGAAACAAAATCTTCAGTGTCAGATAACATTTTATAATACACAAATTTTATTTTATATTATTTTTTTTAATTTTTTTTACAGATCATATCACTTTGATCTGATCTTCACATCAGCTTATGTTAGCCTGACGTATTAGAAAGTGAATCAGATACATCTTACTTGGCTAGGTCACACAGTACTTTGGATTAAAAATAAAAAAGGCTGTCTTTTAAAATTATCTTTGAACCAACAGTAGATGCTTGTTCATATAGTGCCAGTTTCTGTCCAAAAATGCTGATGTCCTTTTGGCCAGCTATAAAAAGTGTCACATCATCAGCATATAGCTGACAAGCTCACTGTGATTATTACTTCATTCGCAAAGGTCAACTCTGGACATCCCTGCCTGATGCCTCTTTGAATAGGGACAAGTTGGCTAAGTCCTTCCCCCACTTTAGAATAACAGTGGTCCCTGAATTCAACAACCTGATCCAAATAATCAAAGTTTTGCCCAAACTAAAGATCTCTAATATTCTAAATAAAAAATAATGATCAACTCTATGAAATGCCTTTTCCTGGTCCTGGAGTTTAAACAAATCAAAAATGTCTTAATTTTCTGGAATTCTCAAATCCAAAAAATCAACATCAAATTATTCATTATAATCCATTTAGGAAATGATGTTTAATTGACATGATTGACGTGTAATCCTTAAGTCTGTTACATAAACACATTTAACACAAATTTTACAGTCTGTACATAGCAGTTAAACTCATCTTCAGTTCTTTAGCTAGTCGAGACCTCGTTTTTGGGTAGCAATGTCAGGGCTGCCCTTCACTGTAGCTCAGTCTAAACAGTCTGTCAGAACTTCTTATAGCTCCTTTTTCCAGCATTGTCTAGAATTTCTTCTGAAATTTGTCAGGAAGCCCAACAACCTGAGATGAACCTCAAGTTCATGAAAAGAGATGGTGGTCTCCTGGAAAGCAGCAAACCTGCCTAAAGCCTTCCGTCCATTATCCCAAGCCCTGTTACCCAGATCGCCAAGCTTCCCCTGTATTCTTGTCAGCTGAAATATTCACACATTGAAGCATTTATTAAAATGAAGATGCTGAATGAAGAAAATAAAACTGCTACAGCCCACACTGAGATTAGTGCCATAACTAAGAAAACACTGCCCCGTCAAACCAATTCCTCCTTCAGCTTCATTATCTAATACGCTGTGTTTCCTGTAAAAGGATCATATCATTGTTTTTATTTCCACTAAGCTCGGCTGTTACTGCTCGCCTTTCTCTATCCTTGCTCCCATTGATGTTTAATGTTCCCATTCTTAAAACCTTCATAACAAGCAGAAAGAAGAAAAAGAGGATAATGAAATGCTTCCAAGAGAAGACCACCTTCTGTGCTCAGGATTTTTTACTGTAGTTTTCCTCAATATTTCCTCCTCAATTTAGTATCCTTTTCAGATTAAACCTTTTTTTTGTTTCTTCAGCTGTTCATAACAAACCACTCTCCTTATCTTTGGAAGAGATTTAATAAATCAATCAACATCTGGAAAAAGTCTAGCTTTGACAGACTGTCTGCCAAAGATTTCATTGAGAAAGCAGCTGATATCCTGTAACAAATATGTGACTGCTCATCCATCAGATACAATGTTGGAAACATGTTGTCTTCCCCATTTTCAACATTCAAAAAGGATGCAGTTATACCTCGATTCTGAGGCACACCTGTCATTGCTACTCTCTGGCTATCACCTTGATTTTCTTTTCCACTGCTCCTCTCTTGCATTTCATCTCATATGTCTGTTTCAGTTTGTTGAAGTCCTTTGTGCAGACACGAATAGCATTTGTGTCCAATGTCATTCTATACATTACATTTCATACGGGCAAAGCTTTCATAAACAGGCATTTTAATAACTGACTTTGAAAGATACCTCCAGAGTCTGGAAAACAGGCATTCAGGTAGATGAACACCTGTCTCATAAGAGACTGAATGCGCAGTAGTCTGACGTCTTTGCAGTGGAAACAAACTGTTCTAAAGCCACTAGCGAACTTTCCAAAGTGGGTCAGCTCTTTTTCCAGCAGTTCATTAGGGATGACACCAGAGACGTTAATTTGTGTTGAAGGCAAAAATAACGGTGAAACAAATCACTGAAGATAAACTTTTCCTACGTTCTCGTCAAGGACAGCGTGTAAAGAAAATTTGTAAAAAAGACACATTCCAAATGTCCCAAAATCACTCAGCAGCTCCACACGCTCACCGACAACCTTTGTGCTCTCACTCGGTCACACTCCTCACGTACAGGAGAGAAACTGCATCCAGAAACACATTCAATGAACAAGAAATTAAGGCCTGAGATTGTGATTGTTTATTTTATTATCCAACAGTCAAAGATATTTATTTATGTAAGAGGAATATTAGTGACAGAAGATGTGAACACAGCCTTAAAAAGCAAAAATAAAGCCACGTTGTTTTAAGGATTGCACTCGAGCTCACACACGCTCACAGATTCACACACCAGTGACAGCCACCTGCCCACAGCCTTGGGCAATACTCTTCTGATCTGTTCTGGTCGAAACAAACATCACCGCACACACTTTTCTCCCAATTTTCTTTATTTTTATTTCTTACTATTTGAGCAGCATAACCTGATTTTCTGATGTTGAAGCATTGGAACATCAGTTACATGACTTTGTAACTTTGTAACTTTGTAACCCAATTGTATTGAACACATTTCAAATTTCCCTATAGGTTTATAGTGATAATAAAAAAATGTGATAATCTTCTTTTTTTTTTCACATTTCCTTTAGACTTTTTAGTCTTTAGGACACTACTAGCCCTGATTATAAACATTACTTGACTGTAGGACTTAGGCTTTAACCAGTTCTTAATAGTTGATAATATGTATCACACTGTAAAACACACACTAGATCTAAACAGGTCTGTTGTTTTTCCCAGTCAATTCACTGAGCAGTTCTTAATCCTACGTAGGGACAATCTTGGATGTCATTTCATCAACACTGCAGTTTAAAACACACAATAGGTCAGAGTCAGGGAGAAGGTGTTCAGCTCTTTTACAGCTTTAAAATTACTACCACCTCTATCATTCTATACTGTCCTCGTCCAGTTTCCTTGTGTCTTGACTTTTTCAGCGTTCCTCTTTTTATTTTTTTTAGTGATGCCTCTTTCTCTTTAGTGTGACCAACCAAAATCCATATATTTTATTTGTCTACCTACTCCTCTCTTCACTTTGTTCCATACCTCTCACTTCTTTTCCTTCTTTCATTCTCTTATCATGACATTGATCATCTGAAATCAATCCACATTGTGTTTTTCTGTCCATCCTCTTTTGTTTTTTCCTCTGTCTTTCTCTTGCATGCACACTTAGATGTCAAAGGCATTTGGCTCGTAATCCTTCAACTGTTCAAGAACACGCACACATTCGCTGACACAGAGCGACGCCAGTGCAGTGTAAAAATCTATGCTGATGTGATCAGTGCAGATCGTGCTATTGACAGACAGCAATATTCCCACGATAGGAATGATTCACCTTCATCACTGTCACAGAGTCAGTCAGTTGGGTGTGTATATGATTGTGCACAGACTATGACAAAAGTGGTATAATCAAGGCAAGTAGCTTAACCTACTGTATTTTGAAAAGGTAAATATGCAGTATTAATTGCGCAGTTTCGTGTGCATCTTACATTCATAATAAAAATGTTTTGTGATGCAAAACAAATTGTGGTATTTGTTAGATACTTGTTTGTGTGTTTGAGTGCATAGTTGTGTAGCTGGAACTTACTCTCTCCTTCTCCTATAATTTCATAGCCTATAAACTACTTTCTTCCCTCTGTTCCCCCTTTGCTACACTATTTTGTAATAATCGCTTAATGTGTTTTTATTTATTCAAACTCAATTTTTCCCAATTCACATTATACTGTTCTTCCATGCCCTTGCCCTTTTTTTCTATATGCATTAATTTTTTTTTCTGATCGCTAAATTTACTTTCCCGTTGCCTTTTTCCCTCTTTTCTCTCTGCTCTTTTCTTCTTCCCGCTCTCCACATTCCTTTCCTCCTCTCCCCTCTTGCCCATTCTTTATGATTTGAAGGCTCATTTGTTAAAAGGAGGTAGCCCACTCTCACTCTTCCCCTAGCTTCCTCTTGTCTCTTTTTTGTGGGCTTTGGAAATATAATTTTCAATTTTTAATTTGATTCATTTAGATTTGATCATTAATCAGTGCTGAGAGAGAGTTAATTTGGTGGAAAATAGATGAGGTAGTTAGAGAGGGCTCTTTATGAAGTGAGCTTAACCCAGCACTGGGTCTTTTAGGTATATGGGAAAGAGAAAGAGTAAAATTAAGAGTCTGCATGTAAGAGTTTATATTATGTACTAGAGAAAAAAGCCTCAATGTAACTGAAAGTAGTTTGAAAGTGTGACAAGACTAGCAGTTTCTCCCGGCTTCTGTTACATTCAGCTTTTCTGGTTTACAGCACACATCAGACAAATTGCAAACAAATTACATAAGAAATTAGTATCTGAACTTACAACTTAATGTTGGTTTATATAAAAATACAACATACTGTGTTGTCAATACATTCACAAAGCAACATACCACATGTGAGTATCTGCCCTTCTCAGCTGATGATTCCATTTTTATGTATGGCACTGAAAGAAAATGCAAGAAATACAATTTAAAAAAACAAAAGAACAAGACAAAAACAACAATACTAAATATCGGAAAAATACTTAACCTTAGAATCTACCTGTACCGTGTAATAGCACTATCTGGGTTAGAAATTAATAAAGCTTATTGCTTTTTGTTACTGTCCTTGACAGGGAAGGACACGATTGACCTGGAAACTGCCTTAGTTAGTTTAACTGCTCCCATGAGTAACATAACATTCAGTTTTCTTCTGCTTTAATATTATGCTGCTTTCTTACAGTATATTACTAACATGGCTAGTTATACCATAGTTATGTATTTTGTGGTGGTTTGCACAGTGTCTTTGTGCACAGCGGAACAGGCAGAAGTTACAGGTGTTTCATAAATACACACAGAGACACATGAAACATAACATTTTCCCCAAATCTTTTTTTTTGATGCCACCACATATGTCACTATATTTTGAAACTGTAACCTCTAAGCTTTAAATCACTGACATGCTTCTTTTAAGCTTTGTCCCATTTGTTTCATTTAGTCAATAATTTTCTCTCATCCTAACACTTTCCTTTTTCCTGCCCTCTGTTTCTATCAGCCCCCCATTTATTTTTTTTGGCCAACCACTGACGCAGGTAGCAGCTGAAAAAGCTGCTTGTCTGGACTTACCCAAACACAACATAGATGTGTGGGTTAGCGAGGTGTAGACATGTAAGTGTGTATGTGCTAGAAAAAGCAAAGAGTGGGTGTGTGAGTGGTTTGTACCCCCTGGTGTTAAGAGTCTCTTGACCGTTTGCTGACACTGGCCCCCCCACTGTACCTGGACTGTCAGCCCTTCTGTCTACCTGTCCCTGTCTCAAGCATTTTCACACATACACACAGATGCATGTAATGTTCAGTTCACTGGTTTGACTACTGCCTGAGCTCATTACGAATTTTTAAATGAATATATTTCCATGTGCACTCACGCCACCATGACATATTTGGAATAAAGGTAGTTTTCAAAATGTTCGAATAAACAAACTCATATAAAACGGGAACATATCGACTTACAAAGATGCTCCCTGACATTTTTCTCCTGCTGCCAATAGAAGTCTTTCTGTTAAATCTCTTAAGGTTTGTTGTCATGAATGTGGTCAGCACATTTTTTAGAGGATTTAAACCTCTCTATGTGAGCAAATCTCTCTCTTGCTTTCACACTCCTATTGCTTTCCTTTCCATCTTCCATCCTCTTTCTCTCCAACTTGTTGGATGGATGGATGGATGGATAGATGCACAAAACTGAAAGACTGCCAGAAAAATGTGTTTAACGTTATTTACCTAATTTACATGCATTCACTATACAGTTCAGTCTCTTTTCTAATACTTTGCAGTTGTCCCCTGCTCTCTGTTCACCCTCAACATAATGTGGTTTGGTATATCACAGCATCCAGTATATTTTATGGTGCTAGTGTGAGCTAATGTTTAAAATCAGCCAAAGCCTTTAAAATTGTGAGTTTAATTCATTGTATAAAAGTCTGATTACTAATTTAATATCTAAAAGATGAGATACACATGGTGGGCCTCATTCTGCAGCCATTCTAGTAATTAATTTTGTATCTCCTCCTAAAGTTACTAATTTTATTGCTTAATAGCAGTAGCCTAGGCTCATCTAAAGATTTGGCATCCTCTTAAACCCTCTTATCCTTTCCTTTCCTTTCTTCTCCTCTCCTTTCCTCTCCTCTCCTCCTCCAGGGTACATGACACCTCTGTCTTTCTTATCCATCTTTAAGTGGTAACCACGGTAACATCCAATCCCCTGAGAGATAGGTCTAATTAAATTAGGACTCCTTTGTGTCAATTAATTAACGAGACAGAGAGAGAGACAGCAATAGAGAGACCAAGATTGGGCAAGAGACAGTAAAAGAGTCGGAAAGCCAGAGAGTCAAAGTGAGCAAGAGAGGCCTTCTACTCAAATGGCCTCTATAAATTAGTCTTGTTGTAGAAGAAAAGGGGAAAAAGTGAGTTTAGCAAATCTAAGAATAACAAAAGAGTGAATACATGGACACTTAACACGTACATACATACAGACCCAGCCTTGTAAATCACAAATCCATCTCCCTCCTTCTTTTACTATCTGCTTACATAGAAGGAGATGCGAGTCTTATTTTTCTTGCCATCATTAACTACTCAAAGAGGTTAAAATCTGTCTTTATTTTTTGTGTAATGTACACTATATTGATACATAGTTGTCTCTGTCAATTCTCACAGGTGTTCGTCTGGACAGGGTTCGCGGTGGAAGACAGAAGTACAAACGCCGGATAGATGCAGACAACAGCCCGTACCTGAATCCACAGCTGGCTCTGCCCCCCAAGAAGCCATGTAAGAAAACACACATGCAAAAAAAAAAAGCTCTGACTACAAACAGCATGTAAGATGGTGCTGTTCTCTACAAAGTTGACGTGGGATTTTCAAGGACGCATGCGTGCTGACTTTAACAACTAGATGTGCAGAGGATCTGATGTTGTGTGTGGAAGTAACTACAAAATGACGGGCAACTGACTGCACACAAAATAATCTTCAACAAAATATCACTTTCAGCCATATCGTATTACCCTAGTAGACAGTGCTCAAGCAGTAACCAGGAGTCATTGTTTAGAGCCCCTAAGTGAAAGGAATTGCTTTTCCATCGGTTTCTGTCCTAATGGAGACAGTTGGACGGTAAAAACGTTTCAACTCTCACACACACACATAAACAGAAACACAGTAGTGAGAAGCCCATCTGTTTGGGACCATGTTTATCTCCCTGTTTCTGCTGCTACCAGTTTGGGATCATAACATTTTATATGTGTAATATTTCACCATAAAGGTATTCATTTAGCACCGGTTGGATTGGCTGCAGTTTTTTAAAGAATAAAACCACAGCCAAAGCCTGATGAGTAAAAATTAACAAGGGAAAGAGTGAGTGAGAGTGACAGAGAGACAGGTAGAGACAGAGAGGGAGAAAGACCGAGCCTAAATAAGGCCGTTTCTCAGAGAGAGAGGAGGGAAGAGGGGTGAGAGAAAAGGAGGGAGGGAGACCAGCCAGAGCTCTAATCCGGATTAAATCCAATCTGGCAACCACATCAAACTAGAGTTAGCTCTCTAGCTAACCGTCTGCCTCCACACACACGTCACACACACACACACACACACACATCCATATGCAGTGCAGATTGAGCAGTGTTTAGCAGCTTGGTCCCCAAAGCCCATTTTGCTTAAAGCTGGAGCATATTCTGGTTTAGGCCAATATGCTGAATGGCTGCACAACAGCTTACTGGGACTTTTGCACTACTAATCATTGAAATGATGGGATAATGTGAATATGTGTACACTATGTGTGTGTGTTTGTACTGTGTGCGTTTGCTTACACAAAGCACTTGTGTGCTATCTGAAGGCCTTCCTTGGCAGGCTATTTAATTTAAAATTATATTTAACTCTTTTTAGTCTTGTTAAACTATTCTTATCAGGCATCAGAATTTGGAAGAGAATACAGGAAAAAATATGTATCTAGTCTGTGCTACTTACATCTGTTCCATAATATGAATGATTATTTCCATGAGGATAAATCTGTCAAACTTAAAAACAAATTTGCACATTTTAAAAAATACATTACGGTTGATATAGACTTACTTTATCTCTCTTGTTCATTCTCTCTGTCACACAGTCAATACACACACATTCTGTCCCTCGGTCTCTCCCACAGATACACTCACACAGCCTATCTATCTGTTGCCCAATCCCTAGCTTCAGCGTCCCCATTGATTGTGTGAGAACAGAACAATAGCCCAGGGTTTGGAAATGGGCTTCCATTGATTCTAATTAGGGAAACATTAAATAAGATTTACCCACAGATACTGCAGTATATGTATACACTCACACACTGTGTATGTGTGGGTGTATGTAAGAGAATTGGGGGTGGTGGACAGTGTTAGATCAATACACAACTCATCCCCACAACTCTCTTTCAGTCTCTCTTGCTGTTTATCTCTATCTAGCTGTCGCTCTCTGGACTCCTCCTGTCTGTCTTTTACAATCTGTTCATGACTCACTTTCTACCTTTCTATCTTTTCCCATTTTTTCATTGCTAATCTTGCTCTCTTTTTCTATCCTTCACTTGGCTCTTGCGCTTCTATCCTCTGTTATTATTCCCATGCTTGATTAGTCAGTGGATTAATTTGGAAGCAGGGTATCAGTCTGTTACTAATGGGCCATAGAGGTCTCATCACCACATGTCACCATTACTGGCTGAGCCGTTTGGCTTTCAGTGTTATCTTTCCCTGCTGTATGTATCAGTGAAACTTCTTAAGACTGTCTTACAAAACAACAGTTTTGGGCATCTTGGCGATGCAACTGGCGATAGAAGGCTATAACCACACACTGGAGAATTGCTTATATTTAAAACATTTCAATACCTTGTTTGATTTTTTTTGTGCAGTCCTTTTTTTTTTTTTTGTGCTAAACTTTAAAAAGGCTTTTCAGATAAGATCAACACTTGAAATTTGGTGTTTTTAAAGGAATTGTGTGTTTTTGGCAGCTTCAAGGGTTGAAAGGTTTTAAATTTACAAATGCTTAATTCCAACGTGAACATCTGAAAATTGTGTGTTGGTTTCATACTCCTAACGAGTCTAAACTTACATCAGATGCTTCATTTTTGCGTATGGGAATACAGACAGGTGATAAATTAAAGGGAAAAACAGCACCATGGGACATATTGGTCCAAAATCTGCAATAGTTCTTCAGTGGGATGACTCCAAGGTGAAAGCATACATCATTTTACGGAACAATTTAGTGACCTGGGTGATCATTAATTTTCAGTGACTCTTCACTCCAAGGGGAGATGTGGTCGCAAACAATGCAAGCAAAATGCACCCCCTATCAAAATAGATCCACCGGATCTCCTTCATTGCAAGAGTCAAGGGCTCAGATTTTTCCTTTAATTTGTCCACTATGCGTGTTTGTCTTAAATATAGCTTAAGACGTTTGTGTTACCAGCAGGCCATCATATGAGATTTGCACATGACCTTTCACATTTTTGTACCGGACTGGGGTGAAACAACTTGTAGCCTTACACGACAAAAATTCACCATTTCTCTGTCTCTGTGTCTTTCTCCTTGTCTGGTGGTCATGTCAGTTGCCTTTGGCTGCCTTGCAGATAACAAAATCGTATCTCACCTGCTGGTGGCTGAGCCAGAGAAGATTTATGCCATGCCGGACCCGACAGTACCAGACAGCGACATCAAGGCCCTGACTACGCTGTGTGACCTGGCGGACAGAGAGCTGGTGGTCAACATTGGTTGGGCCAAACATATTCCAGGTAGGGAAAAAGAAAATTCTCCTGTGCCCTGTCTCTCACACTAAACTTGGCCTATGTCCATGCTGAGACTCTGAGACTCTATCATACACACATGAAGTGTAAGTTGTACATGTATATATACATATATATATATGTGTGTGTGTGTGTGTGTGTGTGTGTGTGTGTGTGTGTGTGTGTGTGTGTATAGCTAAGGCTACATATAAAAACCAGTGCGTGCCTACACTGTTTTATCTATAGAACATCTGTATGAATCCACAGGTTCATTACTAAAAGCGAGGAATTTAAGAGTTTAATCTTCTTAAACTAACTTAAACTAACCTCTTTTCTCTCTTAATCTGATAAAATTTGGAACTGGAGTACAAGATCGGAAAATTAACATAATAACTTAAGTGATTCAGATAAGGTCTATGGCAAAATGTTTAGCTTTTGTTTCAGCAAATAAAAACTTATTGAAAGTTTTCAAACAGGACTATGCTGAACATGCATACGTACATACACAAAATGACTCAAATATATGCACAGGCACACAAGTAATGTAGATTTAATTTGTTGTTTTGAGTCATGCCTGTGTTTCTCTGTGCTTACCCTTTTTACAAGTAAGTGGATCAAGTTAGGCAGGTTATGTACTGGGCTCAGAGTGCATGTGGGCATGTGCGTTTGTGTGTGTGTGTGTGTGTGTGTGTGTGTGTGTGTGTGTGTGTGTGTGTGTGTGTGTGTGTGTGTGTGCAGCTTTCTGTATAAAGCGAGCGAAGCGCAACGATTGCTTGGCGGAGGAGAGAAGATGGCGTGATTAGATGAACGAGGAAGGCAATCCACTGCTCACAGAGAAAGATAGAACTCTTCATCTTCCCTGTGTGTGTGTGTGTGTGTGTGTGTGTGTGTGTGTGTGTGTGTGTGTGAAGTCAACACCTTATGAAATCCTCGCTGTTTACAACGCTGAACACCTATCTAATACTCACACTCACACCAAGCACACACAAACACCCATACATGTCCACACACAAAGTGATCTACTGTTCACTCAGGTTGGAAAGGATTGTCAGAAAGAAATACGCCTCCTCAACGTTCTTTATCAGCCTCTTACACACACATGCACACAAACACACACACACACACACACACACACACACACACACAAAGAATAGAGTCAGATAGACCTGTTAACCTTTTTTCAGCCATCTTGTTTCACATCTTGTTGTGCATGTGTGTGTGCGTGGTGACTCTCTGCAGGTTGTACATGTGAACACACACATGCACAAGTCTTTGCTCTCCATGGTACAGTAATTTTTTTAATCAAATTGATGGAGAGAGACAGAGAGACAAAGAAAAAAAAAGACAGAGGCAGAGAGAGGGGAGGTGAAGCCAATTTATGCTTCATGATATGGCTGCGATGTGCCGCATACACACACGCGCGCGCACACCCCTACACGCACACAAAGGCTGCTAACAGTGGTAACAACGTGTCAAGGCAAGCGCCAGGCAGCTAATTTGAAGTCATTAGATGTCTGCCGTACTGGCAACAATTTGTTACGCTCTCACACACACAAACACACCCAGAAAAACACATCACATACACACACTGAGTTAAGAGCCGTCTGTGGATAGCGAGGAGCCTAAATTGTAAACTAATTTAAACATCACTCAGCGTTAGAGAGGCTGCCTGCAAGACAGGCCCCCGGATAACAAGGCTAGGGTACGCGTGTTTGTGTGTGTCAGTGTGTGTGTCATGTTTGACACACACAATCACCCAACGTTAGAGACTTTTGACACCACACACACACATATTCACGCATATCTCTTTGATTGGTTCTTTTATTCTAAGACTTATGTGTGTGCACGCTGATTTCCATACTGATATGGCCTTATGCAAACATTTGATATGTCATTAGGAGAGGAAAATGAGGTTTCAGACACACTGAGTGTATCTGGTTATCCCACAAGGAATCATGCGCGTGTACTTCACAGATCAGCGTGTTTCAAAGAGAGTGATGAAATGCGGGCAAATATATAAACACAGGCGTGCCACAAAAGGCTTTTTTGCTGATTCAAACGGTGACAACACATAGACAAATTACTCCAAACATGCACGCATTTTCACAAAGTGGTACGTGAGCAGGAAACGGTCCCACTCTGAAACTGCGGGCCTGTGGAAATATCAGAAGTTATTATTCAGAGGCCATGAAAGGCCTTACCGTCCAATAATATGGATTAGTAAAGAGAAGATCTCATTTTAATAGCTCTCAAAGAGACAACTCCAGTTGCGTATTAGGCTACATGTCATCGTCAAGTGTGTATGTGTGTTTGAAGGAGGAAAGAAGAGCAGTCAGGTGAGAAGAGTGGGGGAAGAACAGCAAATATTTAAACAGGAGCAAATGAGAGAGTGAATTAAAAGAAAGAAAGGCCATTCAAATGAGCCATTTATCTGTCAGTAGAATTAGTCTTTTCATCCTCTTTTCTTTCTTCTTACTCTCTCTTTCTCTCTGTCTTTCTCTTTCTCTCTCTCTCTCCTTCCATAATAGCTAAATGACTACCGGGCAGTCATACTAGCAGCTCTTATCTAGACTCGTGAACACAAAAGAGCAAGACAGACAGGCGAGCACTTGACTTGACGAAAGAGCAAGGAACGAACAAATGAATGAATCAACGAATGAGAGCTAGAACCTATAACGCAGTCTATTTTAACAGAACTAGAGGCCTTGCCATTAGTGCTTTTTTTTCACAATCCCCCCTTCCCTTTTCTGTCTTTATTCAAGAAAGAAATTGCTCTTGGGCCACCCCCCACATCCCCTCCACTATTCTCTTGCTTCCCTATCTCCTCTAACTTGCTCTTTCTTTTCTTACAGTCTTCCTTCCTCTTTTTCTTTCTTTCCCCTTTCAATTTTGACACTCGGGATAAGCAGTCTATGTGCCAGCAGTAGCACGGCATGATTGAGTTGTAAAAAAAATGGGGGATGGGAGGTGAAGAGGGGTTTGCCATCGGTTCGTTTATTTAATCGGTCTTTATGGAGATAGAGGAGAAGGGGTTTGGACTTTGGTGGTGATGGAATAACAGGTGAGGAACGCAGTCCTCTTCCTTCTTGTTCTGCATACTTTTCTTTTTTTCTTTTACATTCACTGTTTTTAATATGTCTCTTTATTGGGTTTTTTTCCCTTTTTCCCCTCTTTTCCTCTTATATGGATTTGGAGATGAACTTGGGGGTTAAAACACTATGTTCAGCTGTTATCACATTTGCAGTGTGCTTTAGCTTTTGTACTTCAAAAAAGCTATTTTGAATTTATATATCAAGCGTAATGAATCTCTTAAAGTAATTTTGTACATTAATAATATGAGCAGGCTTATTAAAAAAAAATAACACTGTGTAACGTTTACATATGGAATGCTATAGCCAATAACTGCTTGAGAAAATTTTGACTTACGCTCTTTTTTTTCTGTTTTAACCCCTAGTAACTAACGTATTGCTTCTTCCATGCTAGTTATTATTTATTTTTTCTCTTATACCCTGTTCTTCAGTAATTTATTGCAACTGTTACCAGACTTTATTTCATTCTTGAGAGATGTTTGATTGCTACCACAAATGTGGCTTTTAGGGGGGTCTCTTTATTTTATTTTTTCTGTTCTTCTATGTTCATGATTATTCAAAATCTAATCTTTTTTATACAACTTGCCATACCAAAAGTATTTTGGTAATTGATTAGAAACGTACACAGGTATAATAGTGGCAAAGTTCAGGTGTAGAATAACACACGCGTTGAAAGAACAGGAAATGGGATGAGAACAGTCTAGATAACCTAGATACTCCCAGAGAGCATTTAACACAATACTGTTTTGACCCATTGGCTAAATACCCCAACCCCCACCCTTCCCTCTTAAAACTATCCTGTGACGTCCTCCTTTTGCTCTCTATCCCTCTGTGTCTTTCTGTCTCTCCCTCATTTTCTCCCCCTCCCTGACCTGACCTCCCACCCTCTCTCTCTGTGGTATTCTTAACCTCTTCATTATCAAGTCACCATCATTTCTCAACCCCTATCCCCTCCCATGGTCCTCTTCTCACATCCTCCCAGCCAGCGACCACTGACTGGAAGGCCAGTGCTCGTTGGTTTTGCTTATGTGTTCAGGTTGAGCTCCAGATATTGGAAGAATGTAACTGACTCATTATCCTGATCGCTATTTGAAATGTGCCTCTCTACAAACGTTGACATATCACAGTAAAGCAGCCAAAGAGGAAAGTTGCCCTTAGATTTTGTAGCCAGTGTTCGTTTCTTCTGGTATTTCTCTTTTGGACATGTTTTAAATGGCTTTCACTTAGAGATTTAGCCAACCAGTCGAGCAGTTAGCTGTTCTGTCTGTTAGTTAGCCAATCAGTGAGTCAAGTAACTACACAGCCAGTCAATCAGCCAGAGAGGCAGCCAGTAGTCAGCAAATATTGATTAATAGAAGTGTCCTGCTCCTTTTAGCAAATCAAATGTTGAGTCTCGGCAGTCATGGGGAACCTTTACACACACATACATATACACACACGTACATATGCATGCTTGACTCTGAAAGTGCAGCTCACTAAATTAACACGGACACACATTATAAGACTTCACAATGAGCTCTGAAAGATGCAGAACAGCTCTGTGTGCGTGTGCATGTGCGTGTTTGCTCACATCTGTGCGCATGTAGAGTGAGACAGATGTAAAAGCCCAGACTGGTGATGTGATGATGTCACTCTACAGCCCTCCTGATTAAGTCTGGTGATGTCATCAATCAGCAAAGAGGTTGCTCCGCTTAGTAACAGAGTGGTAAATCAGAAGAAAAACAACCCACACAAACAAGTGAGCTCTACTGGCATCAAACTTCTAAAATAATAATATTATTGCCTCCTTTTGTCCTAATTTCCTCCCTCACTGTTCATTATTGTGAGTTCCCTACTACATTTTACAACATTTCTCCGTCTCAAAGATATTGCCCCTAAGATGCCATGAAATAAACGCACGGAAATACACATGGAAACAACTAGACGCACAAGCAGATATGCCCCCATTCTGTCGGCTAAGGCTAGCTCACCTTGACAGTCACAGCATGGTGGGTGCCTTCTTAAGCACAAACACTACACACAAAAAAGTACAGTGCATTCACATGGACATACACATATAGCTCAGCATACAGACATTATATTTTTTGACAGTGTAAAAGCAAACAGAAATACAGATGATTTATAACTTGTGCTCTCATTTATTCTCCTAAACCTTCAAGTCTTTATGTGATAAAATGTAATGTTTGTGTGGAAAACGATGACATTGAAAACAAGATTTATAACAGCAAATGTTTTAAAAACTGTTTTAATGGTAGAAAACTCCTGTGAATTCCTGAGATTTGCCTGAATGGAGAGTAAACACCAGTCATCTGTTAGCCAGAAAACAAAGGTGTTGATACTGGACATTTTACATTCAATCACTAGATTTTGTTCCTATGCTTATAAACTCACTTTAAGTGACAATAAAGACTCTACCTAATCTATATGCTGATGGGGTCAAACTCATAAATATGACTTTATTAGAGTTTGATTTAGATTTAGTATTTGATTTAGTTCATTGCCATGGTCATTCTTGCCATTGTTATCGAGGGTCTCAGGGTCTTCAGTACGTAATTTTTATGTGTGTTTCTAGTCTCTGTTGATTTTCTCTGAGCTCTGTTTGGCGTGTTTGATTTCCATTTCTTCTCATCCCTGAGCTAGATAACACATTTAGAGGCTGAGGTCTTGGTTTCAAGTATATGTGTTTGCTCATGTGAGCGCATGTGTTTGTCTGTTTCGTTGTCCACATTCATGCAAAAGAGTTATCTTATTTTCCAGTGCACCAGCACCATGATTTCCTCTTGCAGCCCATACAAACAAACACATCACTGTTTGCAGATGAAAACAAATATTGATGAAATCAAATTAGGAAAAGAATATTTGATATCTGAGCTTAATGTTTGGATTAAGTTGGGCTTTCTTTATTGGATTAAGCCTGTGGGTATTGGAAGCATGTCATCAATATGAGAGAACAGAGGCGAAACCATTTTCATTTCTTTGTACGCTGTTTTTTTCTTTCTTGTCTACTTGGTTGTAACTTTTTTCTTTTATCCACTTTTTTTTTCTTTTCTATGTCATTATGCACTATTATCAACTGACTAAATATTTTAAAATCAGATCACAATTTGAGCTCACAGATCTGCCGATATCAAATAAATTGACAAAGTAATGTGTAAAAAATAATTCTTAAATTAATCACCTTCATATCTGAAGGTGAACCTGCGGGTAATATTTATATACTACAGTATCTTGATGTAATATTAAAGAATCCCGTCTATATTTACATTGCAGTAAATAGATATATAGCCATTCTGCCACATATTTGTCAACAATGTTTCCATAAAGATGAGCCTATGATGAGACTCAAACACCCAGCTTCAGGTGGTTACCTTTAAAACACACAATAATATGTACATTCACATACACACTGCCATTATGATAACAACAAATAAAGTCTAAGTGCCAAAATCTGTACTTCCTCGAGCAACTGCTTGGCCTGGCTCAGCGGTGAGTCCACAGAGATTCCTTTGTCCCAACAGCAGAAAAACGTGTTTACAGTCTGGTAAGAGAAAAATAATCGTTGGTATGTCACCCCTTATAACAACTACAAACTAGGGGCATGGCCCCCTTCCTGTAAGGCACACCCCATCCAAGAAGTTTGCGCTTCATTTGCTGAGTAAAACAGCAGTATTTTATTTGTATGCAACTTAGCACTAATTATTGGGAAGCTGTGTCAGTGCAGTGAAAAAAATTTTGTGTGGATGATGTCATGGTGACTACATCTATGTATGTGTCACTCAAAATAAGACCGGAATCAAAAAAAAGAAGTTGCATGAAAAGTAATGGCGGTCCGGAATAAGAAAACTAATAGCAGTGCGTTAAGACTCGCGCTAATTTTAAAATTGATGTCTGATGAAAATGTGTTTTTGGAACGGCCTCTCATTACAAGTAATTTTAATTATTGTGATTCTAATTTCTAAAAGGAAAAAGAGTCACACATTTCTTCAGTGGATAGATGGGTTTCAGTTCAAGTAAAAGCTCAGCGGTCCATTGCTGTTTTTTTTTCTTATTAGTTTGATTACATTTGCAAATCAAATTCATTTGTCTATCAGCCTTTGAGACACAGCCCGCAATCTGAGTACACTGACTAATCTGCATCAAATAATATCTGTCACACACAACACACACACGAGAAACAAGCTGCATACATTGGCGCACACCAGCCTGCATACACAAACACTTACTTCCCTGGGCACACAAACATACGCTTCTAAAAACACATACACATATTCATAAGGAAGCACTGATACGTAGTGAATGCAGACAAATGCACACATACGCATACATGCACAGTTTTATAATATGTGAAATCAGACGAGCAGTAACAAATAAATCAGCACACCATCTGAGCCCATCATCATCTAAGTCATTATTAGCAAACAGTCAGCTTTTACTACTTTCAATTTGCTTGTGTGTGTGTGTGTGTGTGTGTGTGTGTGTGTGTGTGTGTGTGTGTGTGGTTGTCCGAGAAAGAGAGAAAGAGAGAAAGAGAGAAAGAGAGATGATGTGATGTGATATGATATGATATGATATGCTGGCGGGGCATAAAGATAGATGATCATAATTACGCACAGGCCAAACTCCATTTCAAATCATCATCATCCTATTCTATCTGTTGGAGCGCACATGTACACACACACACACACACCAAAAGCAATATAAAGAGTTCACACACATACAGGGATCCAGTGACACCCACACACACACATAACACACCTATGCCTGCCACAAATCTAGTGGAAGGAGGGACCGACTTGTCATGGCATCACATTATTTCTGGCGGTTCATGCAAAGTTCACAGACAGGCATGAAATAGTTATTCTCTAGTTCCTCTTTCTGCTTATCTATCCACCTTTCCTCATGGTTTCTGTCTGCATCTTCCATTTTATTCTTTTTTTATTTTCCTATTTGCTCTCCTAATTCTCTCTTTCTCCACCTATCATTGCTCCTTCACTACTTATTTCTTTTCCCTTTCCTACTGCTTCTCCTGCCTTCTCTTTCTCCTCTACTTCCCTTATCTCCCATTCACGTTTGTGTTTATTTGTTTATTCCTTACCCCCCTTTGTTATAGTATTGTTTTCCTTCCTGTCTCCCTTTGCGCTCCTGTTTCTTCCACCTTCCTTCCTCCTGCATCCATCGTTCTTAAATAATGGCCTGGAGGATTCATCCTTTCCATCAGACAATAAGCAGGTGGGAAAATAGGATTGGAGCGTGCCTGTCACCAGCTGGGAACAACTTATGGCCTGTGCACACAACACACACACACACACACACATACAATAAACACTTTAGTGCGGTCCCTTTGCTAAAGTGTTGGATAACAGTTTTAAAAGATCATTTATGATGAATTCCGAACAATTCAGCCATATTTAAAATTATTTTTTTAAATCATCAATTTTCATAACGATTCATTAGTTTTGTACTTTTGTTGTTGTTTTTTTAAACATCCAGAGATCAGTCAATAAACACTGGCAAACATTATGGAAAAATGTGGTTTACACCACTGGTTGACGAGTGGTCGCTTGCAGTCACTGTGTAAAATTGGTCAAACAGTGGTATGTGACACTAGACTGAAAATCTTTTTATAATTCCTTGGTTGCAGGGGTTTTCTGTTGTTTACAAGGAAGGTGCAGACTTGTCAGCAAAGAGATGAATGGTAGTGAAGCTTTGAGGCAGTCACCTTCAAAGCAGAGTTTGTGCCTTTTAAAAAGGGATGTTTTCCTATTTCTGGTGTGTGTCGCACTTTTTCAAGTTTCACTACTGCTTGGTGAATCGTTGGCAAGTGTTTGCAGACAAGTTGGTGTCTTTCATACAACCACAGCAATCTGCTAATGACCCAAGCAATTACAAGGAAGTTTTTGGTGAAACCGATTTTCATTCAGCAAAAGCCAGCAACCTGCAGCAATCACAACCAGTGCCAGAAAGCAGAGGTTACAAAGTCCTGTGTGACTGAGGCTTGCGCTGGTGGAAAGATAAGACAATGCCAAATTTGCTTTCTTTTTACTCTATGCACATTTGAATAGATGTATTCCCTCCAAAAAGGGAGGATATATGTGCTTTTCTTGACTTTTGGACAAACTCTGTTACCACAAATGTTTTCAGATCTTTTTTTTTCTTTTCTTTTCTTTCTGTTTGAGCACTTCAGTGATGTTTTGCCACCTTTGCCACCTGCTATAGGGCAAATGACTGGGGCCTATGGTCTCAGTGCTTCACTGTGCACAAGTGCATAGAGCACACACACAGAGAAGTAATAATATGTGTATTTTTGTGTCTATTTAATCTTGATGGGATGTTTCATCTGCAGACGGCTATCACAGCTGGCCGCCTTATTGTCTGGGTGAGACTGATTGAGTCAGTGAGTGAGAGTGTGTGTGTGTGTCTGTGTGCTTTTTTCAGTTTCGCTGTTAGTCTGCATGCAGGTGTGTATACCAATATACAACTTTTTGTTTACTTATTGAACAATAAATGTATTTTTATATATCATTATATTATATATATATATCTATATAACCACTGTAGACCAACATGGCATTGTGTACATTTGTGTGCATTGTGAATGTGTGCTGTCCATCAAGCCACACACATAGCCGTACCAAACCATTGGCTTGGTTGCTGATGATGACATATGAGTTCCTGGCCCTGGTAATGGCTGTTAAATCTCATAATTACACGCTTCTTTATTGCAATGCATAATGACCCTGCAGCACTATTGGACAATTAATTAAGATTTTCAGCCCAGGCTTTTTCAGGCCCAGATGAGGAGGTGGAATGAGGTCTAATGTTCTTGTCTTCAAGCTACGACATTATGGTATGGTGCTGTAGGAAAGAAGGCTCTGTGTGCATTCGTTTTCATCTTTGTCTTTATTTCAGTCTTTTTAAGTCGCTCTCTCATTCTCTCTGTTCTCCCTCTCCTCATTGCTTCAATTGTTGAGCCCTTCCCTTCGATGCTTGTCCTCAATGATGATATTGGAGACCATATCTCTAATCTGTGAATGGTAAATTAATCCCTGTGGAATTTCTGGGGTCCTCTCTCTATGGACAGCTACGGGGGATTAGGAAGATAAAATCAACACAGCCTTATAATCTCGTATACTGACACAAGGCATGTACAGTACAGGGACCATTGTTTTAAAGCCACGATCAGCAGGTTTCTACTTCTTTATACATCAATAGTTCTTAACAGAAAAAAAAAACAAAGTCTGTTTCATGACCGTTAAAAATTTTTACCTCTTTTGAACTCTATGTTCTTACTAGATATATATTTGCGTACTTTTTAAATAAGCATTCATTTTTGCTGTTTGGACAATGGATTTTTTTCCAGAGTGTTGCAGGATATTGTTTTGAAAAGATAATCCACCAAAGGATCAATAGACTGTCACAAGTCGTGTAATTGGACAAGCTGAGAGAGTAAATTCAGCCAACATAGATGGATAGATTAAGTTGGTGGCAATTAGGAGAATAACATAACAAAAAATAAGTTCAGTTGCCTAATACAATTTCATTGAAGAATTAAGAAATTCATATATAAACACAAGTAATATTTACATATCTTACAATTTCAACATCTTAAGCATTTTTGTCCCTGAAAGTGTTGATCAGCAGTTTTATATGTGTTTTGAATTTGTGTGTGCCATGTACAGACATAGTGAGTTGGTGTGTAAGCTGCTCAGCTGTGTGTCCACATGGTTAATTCCCCTGACAAATTTGTGCTCACATGCACATCCTCACAGACACACACACAGAGTGGTCATTCCTGCCGTCATGAGCATTATATTGATGGAGGAAGGAAAGGTAGAGGGTGAGAGAAAGACTGATGGACGCAGTGAAGAAAAAGTTTTTAAATAGGCAAATAAGAAATACAATCTTTGACAATATTGTATAAAGTTCTCAGTGTTTATTTCTCCAAGAAATTCTCAAATAGAGCCGACCTCTGTCACTTTAGCGGTGCTCTTCATTCCCTGTGAAGTCAAGAAGACTTGGCCCTGTGGAACTTGCAGTGTACATGCACACATACACACTCCTTGACATAGCCCTAGTGGAGCTAGAAGTGGGTAATTAAAATGTAAATATTGATATTTTATTATTTGAAATGGCTCCACTGCAATGCTCTTAATGTCACTCCATCTGTCGTCTCCACGGAGACTTGGGGTTGCCCTCGACGACCAGCTGCCCCCACCCAAGCACCCCCAACCACGGCAACAGCTATAACACTCGACAACCATCTCTGTGTTGCAGCATTTCCATTTTGGGTCTAATTAAGTGTTAAATATTAGCACCCACAACCACAGAGGCAGCTCGCACCACACACATACACACACGCGCGCTCACGACACTCATCTCCACTACAGCAATGGTAAGATTTTAAGTGTTAATCTTGCAGTGCTGCTGATGGTGTCTAATGTATGCAATTAACAGTCAGGCAGGGCTGAGGGTTTGGTAATTAGCTGGCTGTTCACACTGATTAGAGGCTACCGCAACCCTATGACTGCTCTAGTCTCTCCCCCAGGCCACATGGAGAAAGGAGGGGGAAAAGAGAGGGGGAGTAAGGAAGGAGAAAGAAACAGAAAAAGATATTTTAGCCAACAGCCTGACAGGGGATGAAAGTAAAGGTGAAATGATTTTGTGCGCAATATATGTATCTTAAAACCATATTTGTATAAAAAATATATATATATTTATATATCATGTGTTCTTTATTCTTTTACTAAATGTTGAAATCAAATACAGATAAAATATGGCATTTGTGGCATTTCATTCTTCATTTTTAACAAAATTGAGCCTCAACCTTATAAAGTATTCAGCAAAAAACAAAAGAAACAAAAGAAACAATGAATGCTATGAATATTTCCTTCAGTATTGCCATTTTTAAAAGTCTCCAAACCCATTTTAACAGTGGTTTTATTGAAAAATACTACAAAGAATAGACTCTATCTTTTTTTTCCCACATATGTATGGTCAGGTTGAATTTGATACTAGTCACAATAAAGGAAGGAGAATTTCTGTATTATAAAAACACACACACATTTGGTGGATTATTTCACAGCTTATCTACTTAATTCATAACAGGACAGTAACATGACTGTGTATAAAAAGAGCACCACAGAGTTGGCAAATTGTTCAGTGGTTCAAGAATAGTGTTTCCTAAAAAAAAAAAGAGGAAAAACGTGGGATTTTGTGTCTTGCTTTTGAACACTCTTGAAGACCATTAAGCACTATTATTGCTGCATGTATAGGAGCATTAAAATCTTGTTATGCAAGGTCCAAAATTTTGGATTCAAATAATTTGGATCAAGCTTAGCTGACTGAGGTTTAGGTGAAAAGTTTTTTGTTGTTGTTGTTTTTTTAGGCAAATGTTTTTTGGTTTGGGTTTTTTTGTTGTTTCTTTTAGTTTTTACAACTTTTAAATGTTGGTTTTTATGGGATAAAGATATGAGGTGGCTTGTTATCAATGCACAATTCGAGCGCTCGATCTATGTGTAACCTGCTGTGAAGGCACCAATAACAGTTGCAGGGAATTTTTTCACATTTTGCAGCAACCGTCACCAGAACGTCACAAGCTTATTAGAGCTGAGAGTTGAAAGGTCAAGGTCACTGCAAGATCCAGAAAAACAGATACTTAAGTAACTTAAGAATTCATACACTAATATCACGTTTTATATTTATATTTTATATTGAAAAGGTCAAATGTGAACTTCAATTTGGAATCATGAATTCTTCATTGCAGTTACATTACAGACAATGTGATTCTGGGCAGGCATGGATTTAAACTACCGCATGAGTTTGATGCACTGACATAATTTTGACAGTGTAAGAAATGTCTTGACTTGTGCGCTTAAATTGCGCTTCCATATAATGTCATCTCCAAACATGATGTTTTGATAGTCCAAATAGCTGGACACATATGTGTGTAGGTGAGTATGTGTCCTGTGTGCGAGTGTGTCTTTAAGCCCTTCTAAATTAGCTGGTTCTCTGGGTAGATTTGTTTCCATCTCGTTGCGCATCTCTGTGTAATTGGGTCAGCTGGTGGATGTGTGTTCATTTGTGTGTGTGTGTGACAGCATTTGCCAGTGTGTACCTCGTGTGCTTATATCTTGTGTGTGTTGTTTCAGCTTGGCCAAAGCCATCACAGGGGGTCCGTGTTCATTTTGGCCGGCGTCTGGCCGTATGGTACAGAACAGTTTGAGATGTGCGCACGCACACACACAAACACACACGTACAAAGCACCACAAGGGAGCACTTGCATTGCACAGCATGCAACGATGTGCACACATTTAAACACAAACACATACAGAAAGTGGAATGAGTGAGCGCACGGGAGCCACGTAACACAGTGTGCATACAGAACAACACACACACGCAGGGTAGCGATGTGCTGGTAACTGTTGGAAACTTCACGTGTCCTCATGCAATCTCTATCTCAGTGGGCCAGTAGACTTAAATCTGTCCCCTGCAGAACACAATACGTGCACATGCTGAACATAGACAATCCACTATTCCCCCGTCACCAACAAAGCACAACTTGTTGGTAACAGAAAACAGTTAGCAACACAGTTCTCGCTCAAGAAAAAGATTTGCTACACTATCTCAGATTATGGCAAATATGCACAATTTGGCAATCTTTTTGAAAAGAAATAGTTATGTCTCCAATTTTCAGCAGTTAATAAGATAACATTTTTGGATTTTAATGTGACTTTCTCTTTGTTTTGCACAGGTTTACACTGTTGCTCCAGTGTTGGATAGCACATTGTCTACACTGGTGTTACATCATTTGGGTTTCTTTTTACACATTTGTTGAAATGATGAGCTTTAGGTCATGACTCCCTAATTGCAGGGAAACACTTTTTGCAACTTGAAGGCAGTTAAATTTTCTTAAGTCTGTGAATTGTTTCTATAACATGGACATTTCCTTTTAAATTTGTCCTGAGGCAGTGATTCAAAAGGATCATTTGTATCACAATAAGCAAGTGTTAAGCACATTCAAGGGCCACTGCAAGACTACAGAAGGACAACTGTATGTGTCAAAATATTTGCAAGCTATTTGTAACCCAATGGGACTTTTTAAGAGACATTCTGACAACAGAGGACTCAAATATTAGCCAGCATGAACTATTTTCGAAAGAAAGTCAGTAAATTTTAAGGAAAACTGACTTTCATTTTACATGACAGCACTTGAGAAGAGTTAAATTAGTTTCCATATTCAATCATTCTATAATTCTCAGGTGAAATTTTTGGGGGTGAAATGTGTTTAAAATACACCTGGTCCTCTTGGTCAATATTTAAGTAATACACACAGCTGGTCTGCAGTTTGGCCTATTTTGTCCAGGGCTTTAAATCTATTCATTCCTACCAGGACACAGACCCCTCTTATGCTCAATTTAGAAAATAAAATCAAGTTAATTCAACAATAAACTTGTTTTGTATGTAATTTTTTGTATTAATTATGCAGATATTATTCAAAGTGGAGCCCCACACAAAATGATCTTTAAAAAATGTAAAAGAATTGTCAGAGAACCTTTGAAAACTACATTATATATTCAAGCTATTAAGTCTGCTTGATTACATCTCAAAATTGTTCGCCTGTTTTGTTTCTACGGACAAAAAGACAAAAAAAAAAAAATCAAGACACCGCCACTTCAATGGAAAGCGTCCCATTTAACCTGGGTTACAGAATGTGAATACTCGTCGTGCGTTAATAACTGGTTACCAGATCACCATCACAACCGGTTTTCACACCTGTCAGAATACAGGCGTGGAGAATAGGCGTGTTGATACTTCAGTTGTTGAAGATGTACATTGCCGTCGTCATACAAATACACAGACTCATATGCGCGTACAAAGCACTTCTCGGTGTATATACACAAGTATATGGGCACTCATAAGCATCACAGTCTCTTCTCACTGGTTTCCATTTGCCCTGTAACCATGCGAAAACAAATATAGGCCTCTTAGATATGTGTGTTCGTGTGCATCTGTGGAGCAACTGGGGCATGAGAGAGGGCTATCCTATGTGTGTGTGTCTCTGTGTTAGACTGTTGTGCAGTCTCGGGTGTAAACGTGCAGTCAGGACTCATTTGGCAGACAAACAGGCCGCAGGGTGGCTAGGGAATCGACGTGTGTTTGTGGGTGTGTTTGTTTTTTATGTGAGTATCTGATAGAGAAAAGGGAAAAGGAAAGAGTGCACAAGCAAGAGGTAGAGGTTAAGTTTGCATGACTGCACTGTAGCCTCTTTCTGTCAATGCACACACATACGTGCATCTGTACCGTCATAGGTCTGTTCTACTTTAGCAGACCACCTAAACACAAATACTAACTATAGATAAGATTAATATCCAGCCCAAAGCTTGCTGTTACCAGACACAAGCAGTTATCCAGTAATAATTTTATACGGTGCTGTTTGAAGTTCTTGCCGATATTTTTTAAGCAAATATTTCAACTTTGTTGCAAACGGCAAACAACATCCACACAAACACACTCATGCTAACTCACACAGTATGAGATGCCTTATCAACAATGGGCAGAAAGGAAATGTAATTAGAACCAAATAAGAAACCTTCTTTTGTCAAGTGAAATCACAGGTATGAAAGAAAGGTCTCCACCCCTCCCACTACCACCACTGCCGCCCCTCTTTCTAACAACTCTCCCCCTTTTACTTTCTTCTCTCCTCCAACTCACTCTTTCTGATACTCTCTCTCTCTCCCCATCAATATCTCTCTCTCTCTCCATCATCAGCACTAAATTCCCATTGATGTTTCTTTTCTTCTGTTGTATCGATTGCTTCATGAGAAGGAGGGGAGGAATGTAGGAAGGGAAGAAGGGAAAGATGGCGTTATCTGTTAATTAATTTGTCCTGAAGCCGGCCGCCTATTAATCAGACAGATAAGAGGCATTGGATGGCTGAACGGCGCAGACAGGCTGGTGGGGAGGGAAGAGGAAGAGGTACACACACCCACATACACACACAAACACAGATAGAAATACGCATGCAGAGTCCCGTGGAAACATATGTTTGGGAATGTATGCATACACACGGAATGCAAACATGCTGATGAGTTATGTACAAATGTGCAGTTTAAGCACACATATATTCACACAAGAACAAAAAATACTTTCACACACTGCACACATCTGCTCACACACGCAGACACCATCCTGATAAAAATCATTGATGTGCCTCAATAAGAAAAGCTGCACTTTCAGCTCAATAAATTAATCACTGTGGTTTTAATTATTGGTGTTTCCTGTGTGTGTGTGTGTGTGTGTGTGTGTGTGTGTGTGTGTGTGTGTAGGTGTGTGTGTGTGTGTGTGTGTGTTGCACACATCTGTACACCTTATGTATAATTAGGAGGATAGAGGAATATGCAAACAGCACTGTTAATATACAGTCACTTATACAGACACTTTCCATATGAAGTTGACATTCACGGTAAATGTATATTTGTGTATATGTGATTCAGTGTGTATTCTTGCATTTGTATGTGTGTGCCCACTTCTTGAGCTTTGTGTGCTCCTGTTGGTCCTGGACCAGATGCCACCAGAGGGAAGTGCGCAAATTGATGGAAATCTTAGTTCTGCCCTGAACGCCTGAGTACCGAAAACACACACAAAGACAATTTAAAACACACAACCAGTGACACCATTAAATGATATTAACCCCTCACTCATCTCGCCTTCTCTTCACTTGACCCCAGGGTTGAACAGATTCAATAAGTGTATGTGTGTTAATTTTAGCAATGCCAGTGCATATTTCCCCAGCCCACAATGAGTGGTGAAGTCCTAAGTACCCCCTAAAGACATCTGCCTCTGTGAATAAGGTGTGTGTGTGCGTGTGTGTGTGCACGAAGACCCCCCTTAAGAAATTCACCTCTAATCCCTTCTGATGATTTCATTAAGTAGAAGAAGACACTGCCAGTTGGCAACGATACTGCTCCCTTCACTGTGCCGTGTGTGAGTGTGCACGTAAGAGTGTGCGCACGTGTGTGTGTATCAATCATACACATTTGGATTCTTTCCAGTTCGTTTCTATGCGTTCATGTTTATGCGTATGTGATATGAAGTGTGTGTTAAGAAATGTTAACAGTTGTAGATTGAATGAATTAGAGCGCATTACAAACAACAATAGCCTGCAACCTGGACATAATGAGACGCCTGCCATTACCAATCAACAAACTGTGAGATAAGAGCCCCTAATGTACATGCATGCGCAAAAATACCAGCACACACTCTGGCGCACCTAACATCTCAAGAGGAGGCTCTTCGCAGCAGATGTTGCTGAAGAAATAGCTTCCTTCGCATCTGCCTGCTTCTCCTGGCATGATGCTTCACTCCAACACACATACACAAACACACAGTGGAGGGCTGCGGCGAGGTCTGACAGGTGTGCTTGCATGGCAAACTGTCTTTGCCTTGCCTATGAAGGCTCATGCTCACAAACACACACACACAGGCAGACAGGCAGGTGTGAATGGACAGGTGTGTGAGGAGAGGACAGCTGCGAAGAAAGGTGTGAGCAGGCAGGTGTTCCATTAAAGAGACAGACAGAAAGAGAAAGACTGAGAGGGATGGACCGCAAGTGAAGCACTTTGAGTGTAATCAAGAGATATGGCATGAGGAAGCAAAAACATCGCAATCAAAAAGCATCAAGCAAAAATGTGAATCGGAATGACTGAAACAGAGATTACTCACTGTCTGAAAAGAAATGAGTGAATGAAAGAAGGAGGTTCACAGTCATAGACAGACACTGATAGGTAAAAAGGAGACAGACAGATATACGTAGACATAGGCAAATAGGCAGACATGGATTGACACCGAAGAAAGCAGGAGTTTTGAGGCCATAGCAGCAGTTAGTGTGTGTATTTGAGCGGCATAACAGCGATGGCCAGCATTGATCCATGGAAGTTGTGGCAGGGAAAGATAAGGCCTGCCTTTCCCCAGAGAATAGCCCTGGGCATAAGAGAAAGAGGAAGAGGAGGAAGAGGAGAGGAGGTGGAGAAGTCTAGTCAAGTGGATGGATTGAGGTTGGCCAAGAAGGGAGTGAAGCAGAGTCTTGAACCTTATACTAGCTCAAACACCTTTTAAACACAGCTGTTTTATTCCTTTTGAGATAGTTCTACTTTTTTTTTTCTAAATCCCAAAACAAAACCCAGGTTACAAAAACACACAGGATGCATTTTCCTCTTCACAAAGGTTATATTTACTGAATTTTATTTTCTTTCTGAAAGATAGACTCCTTAACTCTTTGGTTTGTTCGGGCAGAAAAATTAAATTAACAATCCGTGTTCTTGCTTTTCTTTTTGTCTCAATGTTTACCAGGTTTTTCCACGCTGTCTCTGGCAGACCAGATGAGTCTCCTACAGAGTGCATGGATGGAAATCCTGATCCTACGCGTTGTCTACCGTTCACTGCCCTTTGAAGACAAGGTAAGCCTGTTTGTTTCTTGGGCTCAAGTGGCCACCTCTCGTAATGCATAACTCTAAACCCTAATGCAATCTATCCATAGGGACTGACTTATTTTTTGAGTCATTCTCAAGTGGACATTCAACAACATGCCACTAAATCCAGTTCTTCTGTTTGTCTCTTTGTAGTTGGTGTATGCTGAGGACTACATAATGGACGAGGATCAGTCGAAATTAGCTGGACTTCTGGACCTGAACAATGCCATCCTTCAGCTGGTCAAGAAATACAAATCGATGAAACTAGAGAAGGAGGAATTTGTCACTCTCAAGGCCATTGCTTTGGCTAACTCAGGTTGGAATTTGTTCACTCTCAGCTGATATTTTTGTCTGTCTCCACATCTGTGTTTTACTGGTGGAAGAGTTAATCCTCGGATTCCCAGTCCCATGGGGCTCATTTAAGCTGAACTATCCGAGGACCGATTTCAGTACTCTGCATTCAAACAAACACACAACTGTGACACAACCATGTTAACACATACTCTACTAGTCAAAAGTGTGTCAAATACTGTATGCATACATAGGCAAACACATGCTCAGTGCAAAAATAAAAACGTGTTTTTAAGTTGAACCCCACCACAAAACAAAGTGCCAATCCTTTTTGCAATTAGCATAGTCGTCTCTTCAGATGCCTGTTAAATAAGGTGAAATCATTAGAACCCAAAATCTGTCGATAAGGCCCCCTCTCTGATGTGTCCAGCTGCATCGACAGCTGACTGACACACGCGCACACACACGCACTCTCTCGCACACACACACGCCTTCTTCCTCCCATGACCCGTCTTTTGAACTTTGTCTTGGAAGCTGGCCAGCTCTTCAGTACTCTTTAATTACAAGGGGGGAGCTGTCAATACAATGTGTTTAAATGGGAGAATGCAACGGGAGAGCTTTGAATAAGGAGGGAGGGGCCTTTTGTTCTGGTTGTGCCACTAAAAAGGCACGCATACACATGTTTACATCCATAAATGTTCCTAAACTCTCAAAAAACATACATCTGGTTATTAACACTCAGTGAAACATTTGTGTGTGCCGTTGAAAAATGTTTGCTTACACACATACTTAGATACTGCTCTGCACATGCAGAAAATATTGACATGTTGTTCCTGTGGGCTTTGTGTGACAATCAATCCCTTGCCGCTGCTTGTGTGTGTGTGCATTTGTGTCCATCCATGTATGTGTTTCAGTTATTCTATGAATACTGCTTACTGAAAGTTAAGGAAATGTATTGGTTATTTCAGCTGGACAACAGAGTTAAGAATCATTATTATTTGGCAAACATCCAGTACATGGACAGGAAAATCTAATAGCAACAATATTTCATGTTTTTACAAAAGGAAATGGTGCTGACATTAGTCACAATGGCTCATTCACCGATATTCTTTATTTTCCATATTAATTTAATGCTCCCATCTATTATATATCACAAAATACCGTCAAAGTCCAAGAAAACATCTTTTTCATTTCATATAGCGGAACAAAAGAAAGAGAAACTCACTTTAGCTTTTTTAGACAAACAATAATTCAGTTGTTGCTGTTTGAAATTTAAAACATAAAGTAGTCATTTCTGTGTTTTTTTTTTCTAAACCTTTTTCTGACCTAAGAAAAACATAAATTGCAGAATGAATTGATTAGAATGAACATGTAAGACCAACAAAAAAACGTATGGTAAATTAAAAAGATACAGAGGTACAGGCTCGCGTGCACCAGTGAGCCAAAATCGCGGGGCTTTATATTCAGCTATAATATTTTGAACTGTTCCTGTACATGTAAAGGCTCATTGTTTACATAGGATTTTATCAACGCAAACCTTTGGTTTATTTCTGTAATTACCTTTTTGTTTTCTTAATGTTCCATTTCGACACTGGCATGACGTGAATTTCCTGGCCATGTAAACGGCCAGCTACAGCATGCTCTTCATTATGATGGAAATGTCAGGTTAGTAAACTCTGTCAAAAGCAGACATTGCTCTTAAGAAAATTCACATTTGAAATCGTCATTCTTTGAACTAATTGAAATTGAAATAGCTGACAGCCAAATAAGAACTTTGTATCATTGCCCAGACTCTCGAAATGCTCTTCAAGACAACAGAATGCTAGCATTAGCATTTTGAAGGGCACTGACACTAATTAATTCACAGGATGCTAATTGTGCATTAATGAAGCCAAGCCTTAAGAAATGTTAGCAAACGTGCCCCACATGTAAAGAAAGCTAAACTAGCCATGGGAAACAGGAGGCACGTGTGGGGGTATGTGATTGTGTGTGTGTGTGTGATTCATTTATGTGCGACTGTGAATTGTGAGTTCCATGTTAACATGTACGTTTTAACAGCCTTATGTACTTGTGCTCATTAACGTCTGCTGTTTTACTTGTGAGTTTACTGCGGGTCACAGCACAGGCAGAAGCCATGTCTACCAGCTTAAATACTAAACACACAATGCTAATCAAAAACAACGTGAAACTCATTAAACTGCAGTTTAGCTTCTGCCTATTCACTACACAGCCCATTACAAATTCAAGAAAAAAGAAGAAAAGGTTTTTTTCCTCCATTCTGTATGACATTAGCATTCAGTACTAATGTCATACGGAGTGAAAAACTTCTGCATGAATGTGACTTTATGGAATAAGTCTATATTTACAAAGTGGTACTGTATAAGTAAAAGTTAAATATATGGTCATATTCTGTATATACAAAAAGAAACATCAACTTAACCTTAAACTTCGTTCCCCTGCCTCATCAATACCGTTAACCACTAAGGAAAATATCATCACAGAGAAAAGTTTCTAAAAGATTCAGACCAGTGGACCACAAGTAGAATATCTGAGGACCAATAGAAGCTGAATTTTCTATTGATCCTCACAGAATCCAACCCACTGACCAGTCTGGTCCTGCATACTGATGCATGCATTATACTCGATAGATCCAGCTCAGTGTATTTGATTGTGCTAGTCCAATTGTGTGCACATCTGTGTGTATGTGGCTTTGCAGGCACATTTTATGTTGATTTTATTTCTCTGAACAATATAATTTATATATTTCATACTTCTTCCAATTCCCTTCTGTGCACGTGGATGATGTGAGCATGTGTGCCTGGGAAAGCTACTGTGTTTAACAAGTACCCAGTGGGAAGTATTTGGTTGAACTGCAATATCCTTCACTAAAAGCTTCCACCAATGGCAGGCAACAAAAGCACATACACAACACGAGACCTCCAAACAGCTAAAATGCTTCTGCTTAGGAGTATACGCATGTAGTTCAACCACTTGTATAACTGACTTTACAGATGTAAAAAACATATAAACATATAAAAATCTGAAGTGATAACACACAATGGACTTAGAAGGTCATAACAAAAGATCATACTATGTTAATTTAGTACTCCACGCAGCTGACGGAGTTTACTTGGAGAGCAGGCATCAGATTGTGTCATCCTTTCTGTCCACACCTGCAATGTCTGTGTGTGTCTTTACACGCCCAATCATATGTCTAAGTAAATCAAATGTTTTGTAGGTATGTGTGGGGGTGGTGTTGTTGGTAGGTGAGTGGGGGAGCGAGCTATCAATAGTTGTCTTGTGATTATTATTTAACATGCATGTAGCCATTGATCGTCGACATTGATCGGAGGTTGGGAGCTAAAGGCCAGCTCACATTAAGACCTTGCCTCCCTTAGGGGCAATATGGAGCATTATTATTGAGGGACATCATCGGGCTTTACTGCCACTGCTAAAACACACCTTACATGCCAGCTCAAAGAGAGATTACAGATGTGTGCAACCACATACTCCTTCAACTCCCTCCAGCACCACCATATAACCCCCTACACACACAGAGAGACACACACAAACTTTCATGTGTTCCTTCATCTCTTGATCATTCTACAAGTCTGTCTGTTTTTTTCTCCACCCACTTGTCTCTTTGTCTGGCCATTCATCACTCCCACAGATCTGCACTTTGAAGGGAGGGAATAAAGCAGGCTCTCTCTATATAAACCCTGTTTTTGGATTGTTTTTTAAATCTTTGTGTGTTTAACAGTGCTAAGGAATAGAGCTACATTTGTAACTGTTCCTTTAATGCCACTAAATGAGGTTTTTGCTAAATGCACAAAGTATTTCTGCACTTTTTACAGTAGGCATGGAAATCATGAGTCAATAGAATTTATATTGATAGTATTTTCAGCCTGCACCTGTGATTCTCAGGAATATTTTCACTTTGTTTCTGAGTAGATGTTTAGTTTAATCTTTAGCACTTCCCTCCCCTGACTCACAGCAGACAATGGTGGCACGGATACAAATCTACACTGCTGAAAACATCTCAGAGAGTTGTGGGAGAGTTTTGCAGGATCTGCTGCACATTAGCAAGCTTGACTTATTTTTAGAAAGTCCACTTTTTCATGCAAAATTTTTTTTTATCAACAGCAACAAATCATTATGTCACATTTCCCACTTTGGATGAACTACAATTTCAGTAGATGTGGATATTATTATACAAAATGCTTCAAAGTTTTAGTCATACATCGTCTGTCCTCTTTCTCCAGACTCCATGCATATTGAAGATGTGGATGCAGTACAGAAGCTCCAGGATGTGCTTCACGAGGCCCTGCAGGACTACGAGGCTTCCCAGCACCAGGAGGATCCCCGTCGGGCAGGCAAGCTGCTCATGACCCTCCCCTTGCTCCGCCAGACCTCCACCAAGGCTGTGCAACACTTCTACAGCATCAAGCAGGATGGCAAAGTCCCAATGCACAAACTCTTTTTGGAGCTGCTGGAAGCCAAGGTCTGAGGACAGGGACTAGATGGAAGGACAGCTAGAGTCTGATCCACCTGGGCTTCAACTCGAACTCTGAACATCAACTTTGAATGACCTCTTGCTCTTTTACATGCACTCTCACAGATACATGCACACACACACTCACACACACACACAGAAATATGAAGTTTGTCTGCTGACACATCTTCCTATAAATAGACGCTATCCAGACCTCTTACCTGAACTTGAAACACCACGTCTTTGACAAAAGGGTGTTGACTTGATGATCTTTTTTGGAGGAAGACGGTGACAGACTGTGTAACTCCCATTTATCAATGGAAGACGATATTTGCTAAGAGTAACTTAACAGTTCCCACAGTGACTCCAAACACTGACGATGACAAACACTTATGCATTTAATAACAATTAGGATGTTATTAATGACAAACGCTTAAATGAGGACATGTTTAAGACACTGAACAGTCTTCATTTTAGCTCCGGAAGACTGTAAGACTGCACTCGTGTCTCCTTTCCCCCTCCTGT
The DNA here is from genome assembly GCF_001858045.2 of Oreochromis niloticus. NCBI lineage: Eukaryota > Metazoa > Chordata > Actinopteri > Cichliformes > Cichlidae > Oreochromis > Oreochromis niloticus. The sequence continues at coordinate 26,475,779 of NC_031965.2, read as the reverse complement.
TTCCCTCAGAGTTTTTTAGCGTTCAAGAAGAAGACGAGTGGACAAAAAATGAACACTTAGGAGGTGTTAATGACATTTATTGTTGAAGTACATGTACAATGAAATTTGAATCAATGGACAGAAAGAAAGAAGAGGAGATTTGCCCTGCCAAAGAATGGAATCATCCATTCAGAGGATGCCAGCAAACTTTACTGTCATAACCCAAAACCATTTCTGTTTTGATCTGCCAGTGGTTTTCGGTCCTGGGCCTCAAGAGTACTGCTGGTTCTCTCTTCCTGTAATTATTAAATTGTTTTCTGGGTATTATGAAAACCAGCAGCGCTTAAGGTTTTAAGGAACAGCATTGGAAACAACTGCTTTAAACTTTTTTTGGTTCTCCCTAAATTCAATTCCTGGTTTCCCATGACTCCCCCGCTTCAAGTACAACTTTACTGTTTGCTGTATTTGCTGAGGACTGGTCATCCTGGCCTCTCAAACCTGTCTTGCCATAATATCAATGTTTGTGCACTTGACAAAGCTAAAAATGGTTTCAGATATTCTGATCACGTGGGGTGTAATTAATTGGCTGAGTTTAAAAGTATAAATATGACCTCTAGTTGCTAATAACAGAATAAAGCTTGATTGAAACTTCATAAAATGGTCAAAAATACATGGCTAACAAACAAATTTGGGCAGAGTTTACATTCTGTGTATACTGCATAATCTGTGAAAAACACCTCTTGTGTTCAGACATGTATTTGAACAATTTTTAGCAGTTTTGTGGCCCTGATTTGCAGCTCTTCACATACCAGTCAGTAGGGATTTAAGTCTATCAACGTGCCATTAGTAGTCCAGCCCAGGCTCATTAGCCACACTCCAAAAACTCCAAAGTCTCACCTCTGTATTACCCTCCTCGTCCCGTTGTGTTCACGACTTCCAGCTCATCTTCTGCGTCAGTACAGAGATATTCTTGTGACTCATTCAGGGAGTGTAGGGGGAGCCGCAGTCACTCGGCGCAATTCAAACCAGAAGGAAAGGTGTGCTGACAAAACCGACTGAATAATACGTATTGTTGCTTTAAAACTCCTCGATCTTTTTTCTTAATTTCTACCTTGAAAATAATCTTAGCGATGATACCAATATTAGGGTTGTAAATAATTGTCATCCTGTATATGACATATAACATGGCTTTGTTTTTGTTATTAATATTGTCTTCTTAAAACTGAATCAATCAATATGTCTTTCCTTTTTTCTATCAGCTTGACCACTTTCAGCAATTATCATATATATATATATAAATATAACAAGTAATAATGTATTAACAAATCAGCGTTTATCTTAGAAACTCTGAGCAATAGTGGTTTTCAAGGAGGGGTTTGTGTATATGGACTAAGTCTGCAATATTAACATTACATGCCAGTCTTAAATTCGGGAGAAAGGGGGATGAGGATTTGGAGGAGAATGTGTAGCTTCTCCTTCTCTCTGTGTAACTTGCCATAAGCTATTAGATAACAGTCACTGGGCATTTCCTTTCATGACCGCTAAGAAGAAAAATACAACCCAGGAGTGTATTCACTTAGAAGCTGTGTAAAGGTTGCAACTGGGAGAAGTAATACAAGCAACTAAAAACAAAAAGATTCAGCATCCAGTTTGCAATTATCACCTTCTGAAGTCCGCACCTTTCATGTGACCAAGCTCTTTTTGCATTGACATTTGATCTGATTGAACCAGGACAATTCTTGTAGTGAAAAAACACTTAGTACACAATTTTCTCTCATTTGTGGCTTGAGGTGCAGTTCTTTTGGACATGTGACTGAGTGTGGGGACCATGAGTGTACCTTGACTAAATTTAAATCTTTGCTGAGGGGTAAAATGGTGCTAGCAAAATCAAAATGTCCTGTTACCTCACTACCCCATTTCCTGAAACACTTGATTTTTTTTTGAGGAGTTGAAATTATTAAAGCTTTTAGCCTACGTACAACAATTACCGTATTATGTAATTTAAATCAGCTTCTGTATAAATTGAACATGGGACGCTAATTACCTCAGCTGAATACAACAGTAATTTATATGATTTAATATTGATTTGTCAACTTGTCATTTGTAAAAAATAGGTAATGTTACTTGTTAAAAATTCTGACACTTTCTGAATTTTAGACAAAAAATGGAAACGCTGAGCTGACAGGCAGCTGTCTTACAAAGAGACACTGATTTTATGGTTAAAGTAAAATTGCATACAGTTTGGTTGAGTTATCACAGCTTTAACAGGTAAAAGGTTGATGGATTTTTTTTAAATATATATATATATTTATGCACTTTCTAAAGCCAAGTAAGGATGCCAAAATGTGTATTTTACATGACAGCGTAATCTAATATAAAATGGCAACTTGTCACAGCTGAGGAGTGCTGCAGTTTAAATGTAGTTGATCTCTAACATCACACGCTCAGTATCAACCATCAGTATTATTAGTAAGGGGTATTTTCTCAGCCTTCTTAAACATTGTATATTGTAAATTATACAGATTATAATTCTAACATAAGACATTTTATTGGACACAAAATGAAGAAAAAAAAAGAAAAAAAATGTAGTTCAACCTGTGTGTTTCATGTTTGCTGTTTTTTCTATCAAGGAAAAAATCTCTCTTTGGTTCATCTCTTTTTCTTTTAGGTCTTTTTTTTTATGTTTGAACTTTTTTCTCCTCTGTTGAGTCCTCTAAGGCGTTGCTGTGTACTTTTTCTTGTGGTGATTCCCGTTCTTGTGCTGTGTGCTTCTTCTTTAGACAACACAGAGTAGAGTAGAGGCCATGTTGTCTGTCTGTCTGTCGGATCAGTCCGCTGGGGGTCTGGGCACCGGATTCTCTCACAATGAACCGAATCGTATATAAGGCTCTTCTGCTAGAAATTTAACTAGACCACCAGGATCAAATTACAGTATCCATCTTTACCAAACTATACATAAATAATTAAATATTTAGTATCTAAATGAAGAAACACCTTAACAAGTATTTAAAAAGGGATCATTTGTGTAACTTTCCTGTAGATTGAACAGTATATTGTATATCTTTAGGTTAAATAAAGCTGAAATGAAAAGGACATTTGAGTAATTCAGAACTGTAGGTGACTCTTTTTTGATAAACTCGCTGTACATAACTGCCTTCCATACAGCTCAGCTCAGTCATTATCTTTGCTGTTTTCAGGCAAAAAGAGAAAATACTAAATCGATTTTTTTTCGTCCCTGTTTCCTGGAAAATATCTTGCTTTACAATAGACAGTGAAAAACCTGTGTGGCTTGATGGGAAAGACATGTTTTAAGAAACATGTTTAATTTGGGCTCCCTGCTGCTCTATACCATATATTCATTGCATTGTGGGGCACCAGGTTCTGCAAAATTCATACTGAAACTCAAATTTTCCCCAACTTTAAATAACATGTGATTACCCTACCTGCTAAAATAAATTTCTGGATCCATACGCTGTGATGCAAACACCATGACTTCAAATATTCTAGTGTTCAACAAAGGTTTTAACACAGTTTTTTAAAACATGATTATACAGAAAAAAAAAGGTTTCACAAGTAGGAATACATGATATTTTTATGATCAAGCTTCGAATTGCATACAGCATATGTATTTTGATTGTAACATAGAAAAGTGTCCCCCTGGAAAAAAGGATGGTATTCATTACCACCGACTGTACATTATTCCACACACAACAAATGGAAGAAAGGCGCTCTTTTTCTTACAGTTATTTTCTGTTGCTGTTTATTTATTTGTCAGTTGCCCAAAAATTGTGTGTACTCCTGAAACGATTCACTAAGAAAGATGTCAAGTGATTAATGCAAAGCTGAATCTGGTTAGTAGCCACGTTCGACATTCATACTGAACGTGATTCACAATGATGCCATTTTATTTTGCTCACTGCTGTCATTTCAGATGACGAATGCTAAATTTGACCAGGAAAAAAATTTGGAAGGGAAACTATGTATTTTGATGTAATCTGCTGCTCATAGCCACAATATGATTTAATTGTATTTTTTCTTCTTGTTAAAAAGCAATATTTTGAAGACTGTACAATTATGAGGCAAGTGTTGCACATGTTTCTGTTGGGTCATAGATCCAAATACTAAATAATCTATTAGAATGATTCTGTCATTAGTGTTAAAAAGCAAAGGGAAGGAGAAGGAAGGAGCAGTTGGGTTTTTGCAGAGCCACTGGTACAAAACATTTGAGCTGTTTTCACTTTGGGCATCATGTTATTGCTCTAATTTGGATCAATTAGTTGCGAACACTTCACGTAAACAGTAGATTAGCTTGAACGGAATGATGACTTATTGAGCCACAGTAACAAAGCAGGTTTGTCCACTTTCCATGGCTGCCCCTGAAAATTGCTAAGGCCAAACAGTGTTTATCTACAACTCTGCAGTGTATGGTCATTTAGTTGTATTTAGTCCCCAGGTGCACCCATGCTGCAGCTTACCCTGCAGCCTGAATTTGCAAACATGAGGAATATATTTAAGAAAGGGAGAAACTTTGGGAACATTTGGATGAAAGGGAAGAACAAAAAGACCCTTGAGTGGTGAAGAAGAGTTGATGAAAGACGTCCCTGTAGTGTTATTTAAAAACATGTCCGTAGATTTTAGATGTGCTTCACATCAGTAAATGAGAAAAAAAAAAAGACAAACAATTACCTGTATATTTTTGTGATGTGTATCATACAAGTGTGCTCAAACAATAATGTCCATTCGTGTAAATGTATTTATTTCACATTGTATATATTGTTCAATGCAAAAAGAGAGACCTATGATTCTGTAACTTAAACTACTATGGGTTAAAACATTACATGTGTTACTCCAGACTATGCCTTTCAGGATTATTACAGTAGAGCAATATCAATTAAAAACCAGGCTTCCAGTTTTGAAATCTGTCTTGTGTCTGATTCCTGATTCTTAATCTTGTGTCTGTTCCTTGATTGTTTTATACACACAGCAACATGTGCATTTAAGCATGTAGACAGCCGAGCATCAGAATAAGGGAAGAAAGATTGATTTAAGTGAATTTCTACATGGCATGGTGGTGGGCACCAGACAGGTATATGAGTATTTCAGAAACTGCATATTTATTGAGATTTTACTACACAATCCTCTCTAGGGTTTATAGAAAATAGTCCAAAAAATATCCAGTGAACTTCAGCTCTCTGGGCTTCAAGCTGATATGGAGGCAACAGTAACTCAAATAACTATTCATAACTCGTGACCAAGGTATGCAAAAGAGCATCTCTGAACATACAGCCTTGAAGTAGATAAACTATGGCAGCAGAAGACCACACTAGATGCAACTAAGAACAGTAAACTGAGACTACAATACACACAGAGTCACTAGCATTTTGGGGATGTGGTGGAATAGGAGCTTTGCATCATGGATGTGTAGCCGACAAATCTGCAGCAACTGTGTGTTCTGTCTGCTGTCATGTCAATAAGGACTAAAATCTCTGAGAAATTTTTCCAGCACCTTGTTGAATCATTAAAAATGAAATCTGTTCTGAAGGTGAAACAGGATCCTCTGGTTATAAAAAGAAGTCTTTTTGTAACCAGAGGATCCTGGAAACCTATATATAGAATAGAAAAGAAAAGAATAGAATAGAATAGACAATGGAGAACAAAGTGCTTGGAAGTAGTGCAAAGGACTTGGTCTGAGTATAGTCTGTATGTGAGTGGCCGGAGTGATGAGGGTTACTCAGATCATGGCTCAGACTGGTGAGTGTGGGGAGATAGTGTTTGTTAACAGTCCAAATTTCCCAGGGAAAGAAGCTGTTTGTGAGTCTGGAGTTGTGGGACCTGTTTGACCTGAGGCGCCGACCAGAGGGCAGCAGGTCAAACTGGTGGTGGGCGGGGTGCAAAGGGTCACCTGTGCTGGCCCTGGTTTTTCTGAGACAGGAGGATCTGGTGATGGCCTCCAGGGGTGGTAGAGGGCAGCCAATGATTTTTTGGGAGGTGTTAATTACCCTCTGTGCAGCCTTCCTGTTCTCAGTAGTGGCCCCTGCGTACCAAACACCCAGGCAGAAGGAGAGCGCGTTATCCACTGAGGAATGGTAGAAGGCCAGCAGCAGCTTCCAGTCCAGGTTCTTCCTCAGGACACGGAGGAAAAGCAGTCGCTGTTGGGCCTTCTTTACAATTTGTGTTGTGGGGCCAGGTGAGATTAGCAGAGATGCATAAGAACTCGTAAGAAGTACTTCTTACACATGTACGAGCATCTTACATGATGCTCTTCGTCTAGTCAACCAACACCATCCTCATGTAGCTTTTCCTGTTCTTCCAGATGGCTCACCACTCTGTGAAGGGTGATGTTGATGGCATCTTCCTAGGACTGAATTGCTCTGTAAGCAAACTGGTGGGGGTCAAGGGAGGGGGATAGACAGTCTCTGATGTGTTGACACACAATCTGCTTGAAACACTTCACGGCTACAGATGTGAGGGCTATAGGTCTGTAGTCACTGAGGCTGCCTATAACAGTCTTTTTTGGAGATGGGAATGATAGTGGAGGCTTTCAGACAGATGGGAACGGTGGCATGAGTCAGGGAAAGTTGTTGCCTGTGAGGAAGCCCTCTATCCTCCTCCTGTAGGCCTTCTTGGCCTGTTTGATTTCCTCCTCAGGTTCGCTCTGGCAGTGCTGTACAGAGACCTCTCCCTCTGCCTGAAGGCTGAGTTGTGAGTTTTGATCCGAGCCTAAACTTCACTCGTCATCCAAGGTTTTCAGTTAGGATGGTTTCAGTCACTGTCACATTGTCTACACAGCACTTAATGTAGAAAAGGACAGACTGAGTGAAGGTCTCCAGCTCTACTGTCCCATTTAGAGTAAAATAGACAATAAAGAATTTTACGTTTTTTGTGGGGGAGTTTTCAAAAAACCAAGATGACACTACCAAAATACAAAAGTCAATATCAAACATGACTGACAGCAATCAACCTTACAAGTTATTACATCAGAACTTAGATCAAACTAGTCAACCGGAGTTCCACAAGAGGAAAAATCTAATCCAATTCACAAAGACAGCAAAGAAGAGGACACAAAGATTGTTGCCAGCATCGCTCATAGTCGGTCCTCCACTCTGAGGTCCACTTTGGTCTCAACTTTAACTATCTACAGGACAGATTAGCTGACCGTCTTTAAAAATCGTATGTACAATGCTATGTACAAGCTCAAAAACTGTGATCTTCACAGTAAAAAATATTTGTTATTCAGAATCAACATTATCATTATAATAATGATGATAGCACTTTTTAATGTTACAGTCTGAGGAAGTACAGCATTACAAAGTCAATATCCTTTGTAATTGTCTTGCTTTGTTTTATATTGGATTTAAGTGCTTTGCTGAAAGGAACTACAGCAGTGGCAGCAGCAAGGCAAGAGTGGCATTAATATTTAATTTGGCAAACACTATTTTATCCATCCTCTAGTGTATTAAAGAAGCTGAGCACAATCCCACATTTTAGAATCATAGACCACTATCATCCATTTACAGAGCTGCTTTTGGTTACTAATCCCTAAAAATAAGAAAAATTAAATATAAAAAAAGATAAAGAGTGGTAGAAAGGGAAAAGACAAGGAGAGTAGGAGGAGGGAAGGAGGGAAGAGAAGGTAGTAACAGCTTGCTTCTGTGGGTGGCTAACTACTGTCCATTCTGAATGGCCAGATCTGCTCTTGCCAAGGGCACTAAACACACACACACACACACACACACACACACACATGGATTAAGACATGCTGTGTAAGAGTAAAAAACAAACATAAGCTGTAAAGGATCACATTTTTTGTGTGTTTTAAATCGTTAGCTTCTGCACTTTTAAACTTTTTTTTTTCAGACATTCTTTTTTTTCTTACTTGTCCACCATTACTTCCTTTTATTCCCTTTCTTGTTGTCACATTTACACCTCCTAGTCCTCTCTTTCTAGCTCTCTTGGACCCCCACCCTGCCACCCCCCCAATAGCCAGCAGCAGTAAATGGGATGCAGAGGCCAGATATTTAATGTAGCAAAGAGCCATGAAGCGTTTTAAGAAGCCTTTTCCTAACAGGGGGAGCCCTGACCTGCAGGCAAATATTTTTCAACCAGATGACATAAGAAGATATTAGTGGAAAGAGACCGATATATTTATTCCTTTTTTTCTTCTCTCTTTCTGTGATTTCCTCTTGTGCTTTTCTATTTGGGCTCCTGCCTGGTCATTCAGCCCACTGCACATATGTTTTATTTTACTTGCTTTTCTTTTGGAGTTCATTTATTTTATTTTATCTTTGATTCATTATTATGATACGATAAAAGCTACTTGAGCATTTCAGCTGCCGAGGGGCTCTTATCGTTAACCTTGTGGAACGCATGTAAGAGTGAGTTCCACACGTCGCATCGCTAATGGCCAACTTAACTCCTTTCTTCTCCTCCTCCACCTTCTGGCTTCATCTACATCTTTCCTGCCATCTCTGTCCTTTTGAAAGTGCTGTTCATCTCTTTATCATGCTTCTTCACTACCTCCTCTTTTCTCTCACAAACTCCTGCTGTATTTGCTTTAAACTCTTTTTTCCCCTATTTTCTCAGTTTAGTATTCACATCGGCTACTTTCTTTTTCTGTGCATGAAAATAAAACTCAGCATTGGTCTGTTTTACTCTGCTCAGCAAAACTGACTAATAAATGACACAGGTTTTTTGAGACTGTTGAACTTAAGCTAAAAGGGGGCTCTAACCCTGATCTGTCACTGTTGATAACTGTGATAAGCTGTGCTTTTTTCAGCGCTTTAAAGCTCAGCTGTCTGTTAGGACTTTCTCACTATAAGTGACTCGTCCATTGCAAACATTTTTGGGGGTCCCACTAAGTTAAATTTTCAGCCCCATTTCATTTGCCATTTTCCTGCATAAAGTTTCACTGTTATACTAGTGATATACAGCTATAACTGCCCATAAGACCTAATGACACCATTAGTCTAGACAGTTCTAGAAAGTGCCTTAAAGATATGAGGTGTTGAAAGTTGCCAGTATTTGCATAATGCACATTTTACTGTAAATGGGTACATTTGAAAAAATGGACACTGGGACTTAATGATTGAGCAAATAGCTCGGTAGTAGTGGCAATATTAATCAAGTACAAAAACACTAACATTTTTTAAGGTTCAAGGTACTGTTCATTGAATCAATATTGCAAACTCAATTGTAACCCAGTGAGATAACCTGTGCTGAAGCTGCAGAGGACAAAGAAGCAAATCTTGTACCTTTAGATGTCAATAAATGTTATTACACACACTTCCAATGTGTAAAATACAAAATGACTTGAATGTAAGTATTTTTTTAAAAATGTATTTGTTTCCATTGTGCATAAATTTATTGTTTCTGGACAGTGTTTTTTTTTTTTTAATCACATAATCTTGTGCACTTCTACAACTTAAGTTTAGCCACCATTAGCTTTCCCCAGCAAAATGCCCCAAGCAGCAAGTAAAACAGGATGGCTGGGTGACGGTGAGGAGCAAGTGTAGCCCTAAATAGAAGCCCCCAGTACACCACCAACCCGTTTATGTCTCTCGTTTTTCCTCACTTGGCAACACACTGGCTGAGGAACAAACTCTGTTTACTGGCAATTATGTTTTGAGACATCTGAAGCTAGAGACACCAGCAACCATAGTGAACTGTCTTCCAGGGAAAAGGGGAGGCAATGTTGAAGGAAACCTTAAATTCCAAAAAATTATGAATCACATCGGCAGTAATAACATCCATCTATGTCAATCAGAAGTCACTAAAATTAATATTAAATCTGTGTGTAACGTTGCCAAAACATTGTTGGATTCTGTTGCTTTCTCTGGTCCCCTCGCCAATCGGACCAGGAGTGACATGTTTAGCTGCACGTTCTCTCTAAACTGCTGGCTGTCCAAAACATTATATGGGCTTTATAGATAATTGGGACATTTTCTGGAGAAAACCTGGTCTTGTTAGGAGTCCTCGAAGCACAGGCTGAGGAGGGGCAGTAGCTGCAATCTTTCACTCCAACTTATTAATCAACCAAAGACCCAATTTTAAATGAAGAAGAAGAATTCCAGTCGCTTTTCTTTCAGAGCTCCTTAGATTACCATGACCTGGATGACTGAGAACCTAAACAGAGATTACAGAAACAGCATTAGTGAAGGTTACAAATGATCTTCTTATGGCCTATGACAGTGGACTCATCTCTATGCTTGTCCTACTAGACCTCAGTGCAGCGTTCGATACTGTTGACCCCAATATTTTATTACAGTGATTACAGCATGCTCTGTGCTGCAGTGTTGTGAATAATACCCCCAATTGATTCCTGTTTGTTTCCATAAATGGAGAGTCCTCTTCAAACACTAAGGTTAATTATGGAGTTGCACAGAGTTCCGTGCTACGACTAATTCTGTTTACATTACACATGCTTCCCTTAGGCAGTATCACTGGAGAGCATAGCATACATTTTCACTGCTATGCAGATGACACCCAGCTTTGTCTATCCATGAAGCCAGATAACACACATCAGTTCATTAAACTGCAGGAAAGCCTTAAAGATAAAGACCTGGATGACCTCTAATTTCAAGCTTCTACATTCAGATAAAACTGAGGTTGTTGTACTTGTCCCTAAAATCTTTGAATTATGGTATCTAACTAGATGCTTAATCAAGATAGTACTACCTTTGCCTCTAATCAGAGTGTGACAAATCTTAGGTTTTGTTTTTGATCAGGATATGGCATTCAATGCACATACTAAACAAATATGCAGGAATGCTTTCTTCCATTTGTGCAATATCTCTAAATTTAGAAAAATCCTGTCTTAGAGCGTTGCTGAAAAACTAGTTCATACATTTATTACTTTTAGGCTTGACTACTTTGTTATTATCAGGATGTCCTCAAAAACTCCCTGAAAAGCCTTCAGTATTCACTCTGTTGTTTCTATCCCCAGTCTGCTGCTTGTTTCCGTGTTTGTTTATCTCCGTCTTTGTGTCAAGCCTGCATGTCCTTGTCCGAGTCTTGGTGTGCATCCCTCGTCCTGTTTTATGTTGACAGTTCCTCAACCCATGTACACTGCGTTTAGTTTTGCTTCCCCTTACTCGTTATGCCTTATTTGTCCCTCCTGTATTCCCATGTGTCTCCACCTTTCCTAATCACCCTCATGTGTATATATTGTGTCAGTTCCCTTTGTCCCTCGCTGGAACGTCAATTCTTCTCCCTCCATGTTTCAGGTTTCAGGTGTCATGTTTCATTCTCCATGTACACGGAGATCATGACCGTTTCACCCATACAGGCTTCTCTTCAGTGGCTCCCTGTTAATTCTAGAATCAAATTTAAAATCCTTCCTATCACATACAAGGTCTTGAGTAATCAGACCCCAATAGAGCACTTCTCTCTATGATTGCTGGTTTGCTTTTGGTTCCTGGGGTATTTAAAAATAGAATGGGAGGCAGAGCCTTCAGCTTCCAGGCCCCTCTTCTGTGGAACCAGCTCCCAGTTTGGATTTGATTTGGAAAGAAACTTAAAACCACCGTTGAGGTGAATGTGCACTTGTCACTTGTTGGAACATGACTCAAGGAGAGCCACAGTCATATGAAAAAGATCAACGCAATGGATTATGAAGTGTTATCCCCATCAAGGCCTGTCTACTGGTAGGGGAAGACCTTGTAGCTTTTCAGAAATCTGTGATTTTTTTTTTCAAATGTGGAAAATTCAACTATCATAGTTACACAAACTGACTTCTATATGCAGACCTCATACTGGAAAATTTAGAGGGCTTCTTGTTGTGTTTGAGAGGAAGTCTGGATGTGATTTTCACCCCCTAATCTAGTAACAAGCAGGGTAGGTCTCCAAGGGTGAACATATCTGTTTTAGACTCAAAGTCCTGTAAAGTGCTAATGTGTGGCAGCTTTGCACTGATCACACCAATGGTGTTTCGAAGGCCAGTTTTGGTGCTATTTAACCTCACACACACAGACATACATATATGTGCATGTGTGCGGACGTTTGTGTGTATTGCTTCACTATATGTGCGTGTTTTATTCGTGTATCCCAGTATATCAGTGGTGGAGTTCCCTTGGGTTTCACAGGCCTAGTGACACAGACTCACGGTGGTAATGGCCTTTCAAAAACATCAAACTCCCCTGACATACACTCGAGCAGAAACAGATAAAGAGACCAACACTCCAATATGAGCATGTCTACACAAAACAAACAAACAAATATTTATGTATTGGAGTGTAATAAATGAAGAAATTGCTGTATAAAAACATTTGAAGATACAACACTGTGACATCAGTGTTAATTGACTCAGTCTCTTTTTTACTACTGTTTTTCTCCTTGATCCTCTCTCCCTCAAAACGCATGGAGTTTACATTAATACCAGCAGACCAGACTACTTGCAATATTTTAACAAATGTTCAATCATTTACTTTTTCTCTGTTCTTTTGCTCTCTCATTTTGCTCATTTTACATTATATGCCTCTCTCATTCATTCTTTCGTTTACTTTGTCCTATGTTCACTCTTACTATAAATCACATGCCTCACTTCTATCTCTCGCTTCTTTCAATTTTATTCCAACATCCCATCCACTTGTGTCATCCCATTCTCCGTCCTTTTCCCTCTCTTTTCCCATTCTCTCCCCCATCCCTCAATCACACAGGGTGTAAAGTGGCTTGGTGGCTGCGTGCATTTGCACTGCATGTGCAAGCTATAAGAGGGTCAGCTGTCTATTTGCACTTTTAACGTCTTAACTCTGTACGATGGGCCATTTATTTTCACTCTCATTTCTCTCACTCCCTCTCTCTGGTCCCATTGCCATCCTCTTTCTCTGTCTATTGCTCTCTATCTCTCTCTTAGGACAGTAAATGTTTTAACTCTCCATTCTATGGGCCATTCATTAAGTTAGTGTACTTTAATAAATAGTCTGATGTGTCACTGGCCAGTGAATTAGTGGCACTTTAAATCCCCCACCAGTGGCCAATAGATAGCTGGAAGGTTTGATATACAGCAGTAACTCTTTCTCAGAAAACTAATTACAGCTTAGAAGGGTTAATATTTACATTAACATGTGTCAGTATTAAAAGCACAAACTCTTATTACTGTATAGAAACATGATTTCTAAATTCTAAATTCTCTATATGTTCCATATTCTGTACATATCAGCTGACAGATTAGACAGACAGCTGAGAAGTGGATATTGAAGTGCATTAAACCTAAACGTTATTTAATGGCCACCAGAGAGCTACTTCTGCATCTGCAAAAAAAAAAGCCAAATTTTGTAGAGGTCTAATGGAAAACAAACCCTTAGCCTTCTTGATCCATATCAATAATTTCCTGATGAGTTTATGCACTCAGCTGCAAACTTTGTTAAATGTGGTCTCCATCAGTGTCCACAAGTACAAAAAAGCAGGGTTTGCTTTAGGGTGGGCAAGTCTTGAGATGGACACGTCACTCCCATATAAATGTGCAGTTACTTGGCTTTTCACATTCAGATCCACCATTTACAAAATGGTAGGATACAAAAGCCAAAATGTTCAGGTTTAGATGAAGCTTTTAACCTAACAGCTTTTACCTTAACAGTTGCCTTTAGCTTAGTTCAGTTCATTGTTCAGTTTTGTTGGGCTGGACTCGGGATACACTCAGCTTTAACATCTCTCTGGAATCTTGACTAGATTTGCTTTAGCATAGCTCCTGTGCCGGTGGTATGAAAGAGCCTAAGTTCTGTTAGACGCATTATGCAGCTGTTTCCATCTTGTATGCAGTTTGCATTTCTCCATTTCCCTCTTTTGTGAAATAAAAATTTCCATATCTCCACTTCTTTTGTTTTCCACACTTTATGCAGATAACTAAAAATATGATTACAGTTACAACCTGTTACATTGGAATGTGTTTCACCTGACTAGCTAGGTTAACACGTTTACCTCCATGTGAAGCAGACAAAGTGGTGGCAGTGTTGTAAGAGGGATGTCTGTACCTCTAAGTTAAACCATAAAGGGAAAGTCTGACTGTAAAAAATTGAATAATACTGCCTGAGGTCCAAACAGAAATCCAGAAGAGAGGCAGCTTTCCAAAGTGTTGTCATGGTTCTGGGTCTGGTGACCCAGTGTTTATGTTTGGACAGTTGGGTCCTTCTCTCACCACTCCACACGTCTGCCACTGCAGCCGTGACAAGTGTTTCCAGAAAATTTGGACTCAAAGAAGAAAAGGAACAAAGCAAGTGAAGGACAAAGACCATTTAAGATAAGGTGAAATAAGCAATAATGGAATATGTTTACATTTTAAAAAGTTCAAGCTTACTCCTCCTCATTCAATATTTTGTTTTCTTTACATGCATTTTTCAGATTGTAATTCTAGTATAAAAATACTGATACAGTTACAGATTTTTGCATGCAACTGTCATATGCACAATTTACACACAGATTTGTGGATATGTATTGTTTTTAAATGAGGCCCACTGAGAGATGATTGCAATTGTTAAACTTGCAATCAACTCCAGATTTTTTTTTATCTGTTTGTCATGGAATAAAAAGGGAACTGGTCAAAAATTAAGAAAAATCTCTAAACAAAATGACAAAACTCACAGGAGTATACTTAGCAAGGCACTGCGAGGGAGAACAGATGCTCTGACAAAGACTAAAGGAAAGGCAGCACTATATATAAACACAGAAGGGCACACAAAAGGGAGTTAAAATAGCCAGCAAAAACGAGACACAGCTCAGCGGAATCAGATGACGAGACAAAGGACGTAAAACTTAAAGCAAAGCAAGCTACGAATAACTATAAAATAAGTAAATAAACAATGAGACATGAATGAACTTAATACCAGGGAAATGATATGAGAGGATAAAAAAAAATAAAAACACACAGAGGTAGCTAAACTCTAATACAAACACAACAAAAAACAAGGCTAAACATATTAAGGGATACAAGGGAATACATGAAGCAAATATAAACACTAAACAAAACAAAAATCATATAGAATATTAAAATGCACTAATATTAAAAAAAAGAAGAAGAACAAAAGAGATGAAAGCTTTTAAAGTGCCTATTCCTCCCTGTTTCCTCTCAGTTACTTGTCCCATTCATTCTGTCATTCTTTTTAAGAAATAAACAAATTATGTGCATTTACAGCATACTGGGTTGATTTTAATAGGTGACTAAAAGTGTTCATAGTTTTTGATGTGCCTCAAGCTAATATTATAGCCTTGACGGGGGAAAGGTGACAAAATGTGTGTGTGTTTGTGTGTGTGTGCACGCATGTGCATGCACTTGTGTATGTGTGTATGTGTGTCTGAGACTGAATGATTATATGTATGTGCATTGTCAAGAGAGGCAGGAGGTTAATTCAATCCTATAGAAACACAGCATGGACGGGATTGGACAGCACAGCCCTGAGGGTGTCACTGGCCTTAACCCCAATAGGGGACAGAAAGCGTGCCCACACACACACATGCACACACAATATGGACATTGTGACTTGAGGGTATGAAATGTGAAAAGCTTGGGAAAAGCCAAATTGTTTTTATATCTACTTTCTGGTGCATTTCATTTGGAGGCTAGGAGGATAAATGATGAACATGGATTAAAATATATATTTCTATTTATAGAAAATGCTGCATAAAACAAGGACAAGAAAGAAGAGGACATTTAGAGAGAAGTGGTGATGGAGAGCGGTAAGAGGGTTTGAGGGCATGGGGAGGGGACAGGGAAATGGAGAGATGAAGAAAAGAATGAGTGGCGCCTGTGGAGAGTTGGATGTGTGGGATAGGTGCATGGGTGTAGCAGAGAAGTGACCGAAATAGCGAGTATAGACAGCAGGATGACGCAAGTGTCAGAGGAAAATGGAAGAGATAGCCTAAAAATAAGCAAAGCATCAGCACAGCAAACTACATTTTCACTCACACCAACAAATGTGCCAGCAGTGCATGTTGCTTTGGGTGTTTTTTTCTGAGATTAGATGAATATGCATTGTTTCATGACAGCTACTTTAAATAACATTTGACAAATGGACTAAAAAGACTACAAAAAATTTGGTGAAGAATTTTAATGCTGTAAAAAAAGGTATTACATTGCGCTGGTGCCAAATTACTGTGAAGCCTTAATTTTTTAGAGCTTCTAAAAGAAGATGCTGCAAATTTTGATTATCACTGTGATCATATGAGTCATGGGGCCTTGGAAGTGTGACCGGCCAGTCTTTCTACTTTTTCACAGATGACAGGTGTTGATTTCAGGGGGTACAGAGAATACGTTTCCTAAAATGTTTAGAAAACATTACCACCAACAATTGTTTTTGAAAGAAATATTAAGAAACTTTTGTGATAAAAAATAATTATCACTGGCATACATACTTGCACACTAAGTGTTGTAATCAAAGCTGGCATATGCACAACAGGCCTCTCTTTCCCCCCCAAGAAAACTCTAAAACCTACTAAGTTATGAGACTTGATTTCACTGAGTGTTTCTGAATGGTAATGTTAAACTTTGTATTTATTTATTTTTTCTATATAACACAGAAGAAGTAGGTCCACTATTTGGTTGTACTGGAAGAAAAATGACATTTTAACCAAAATATTTATGAATACTCCATTTTTCTTCATTTCAAAGATCACAGGAATTCGGGAATTGAACTGAATTACTCAGTGAAAAGTGATAAGTTACTTCATATAAATGCAGAAAGAGGAAGGGTCAACTATTGGGCTGTACTAAATAAGCCTGGTGTTAAATCGCACCAAATCACAACAGCAGTTGTCTCAAGGCACTATATTGCTTAATAGCAATTTGCAAAATTCATACTTGAAATAAACCAGAGAAAAAATTTTTTAATAGTTGGTGTTGACAGGACATCAAGAAAGGGATACTGCTATAATGAATTGTTGGTGTTGATGCCTTCA
Source organism: Oreochromis niloticus (assembly GCF_001858045.2). Taxonomy (NCBI): domain Eukaryota; kingdom Metazoa; phylum Chordata; class Actinopteri; order Cichliformes; family Cichlidae; genus Oreochromis; species Oreochromis niloticus. The sequence continues at coordinate 26,458,916 of NC_031965.2, read as the reverse complement.
ATTTGGTGAAGTCTCACTACTCTGTGAGGACTGTAAAAGGTTTGTCACCTAATCTAAAGTATGGTGACCTGACTGTCTACTGATGGTACTGGGTGTTTTGGCTCGATGATGCCACAAAAGACATCTTCTGAATATTTTGTCAATGTGGTATTCCTTGAAAGACAAAGGAAAACATGATGATTGAAAACTGCTTTTTTTTTTTCATCAACCACTATTTTTTTCCCTTTGTTGTGAGCAACTGGAAAAAATGTTAATTACAACAAAAATATACAACAAACACAGAGACAAACACAGATATACAACTGTATATCTGTGGAAATCAGCAAAGTCTTAAAGCTGCAGGTTAGCTTTATGGGTCCGATGAAGGAGCGGCACAGGGCCACTATGAAACAAAGGGACCGAAGGACCGAATTACTGGAACAAAGGACGATCCCTTGGAGCTGTAGCCCCATTATCATGATCTTGTCATCACTGGGTGGGTTACCAAATATCGCACCTACTGTATGGCAGAGCTGCGGCCAATGAACAACAAGGTGAAGTGAAGTACCATTTGAGGCACTACACACATCCACAAGTTTTGTCAGTGTATGAGCATAAATATGATGAGAGAGATGTTTGTAATTCTAAAAAAAATATATCTAAAAATAAATAAATAAAAGGGAATTTGTGTTGATTATTGGGGTTAAATGGTGGAATAAGGCTGACATACATATAAAAATGCACGATTGTTATTTGGTTTTTAAAAGACTCATTTAATCATTTAATTTAGTTGTTGTTTTTCTCTTTTCTTCTGATGGGTAGCTTTAATGAGAACAACAAGAGTTGGCATACAAAGTATAAGTATTGTTTCTGCATGAACATCTGCAGTCACTGCTAGTGATGTGTCATAGTAGATTGTATGCTTTGTGCCATTTACAGTGTGTGTGTTATATGTGATGACTAAATAAAGTACTTACACTAATTTCTGTGTGAGAATTGAATGACCATGCATATGTTTTAATTTCTTTTCCTTAATATCACGTGGCTGAGCTGCAATGAATATGTTAATTTTTTTTTTAACTTCCATCTGCTGAACAGTTATTTCAGCTTGGAGGCAAACCTGTTGTCATAATCATTTTCACTACCAAAAGTGATTAAAAAATAAAACTAGAATTCTAGTAAGCACTGAGAACTCATCAGGGAAGGGTATATTTAAAGCTCATGCAGTTGGTGCAGAACTGACTCATTGTGAAAGGAGCCCTTTTGCACTGAAAATGAGCTGAGATTTATTATATTTTAAAAACACTGTAAAAAGATAATGATGGGGTGGAAATCTAGTTTTAATTGAGTTATCCAGTAAAGAACAGAACATCATGTGTATGATAGGGTTATGAGTAGCACAGAAACAGTGAAATACAAAAGAAGGGGTGCCACTAATTAATATTTTAATGTTTTCTAAAAGCAAAAATCAAATTACTTAAAAAAAAAAGTAAACGAAGTAAGATTTGTATATTCGGGTGAAAATAAATTTAACTCAATAAAAACTGGCAGTTTGTAAACTTCATAAATTTCTTAACTGCTGCAGCAGTTAGCAGTTGATGGGTTCATTCAAAAGTCATTCAAGTTTTGGTGGTGGTGGTGGCGGGGGGAGAGTGTTGGTTTTGTTTTTTTTCCCAGCTGTTATTACTATTAATTTGCTGTGTTGGTGTGCTCCACATTTTTATCATGGTTCTTCTTTGAACTTGCTTGGGTGGTTTCTTGTTTCTCTAGTATCTTATATATATATAAATCTAAAACCCATGGTGCTATAGTCTAACAAACAAAGTATGAGCATGAGATGTTTGAAGAACCACGTTTAGTAGACATTTACACCCTACAAGTCTTAAAGTTTTTCAAATAATATGCATTTTTTTTTTAATTGTTTGATCAAGACAAGACACCACTCACTGTGGTGTTAGAAAAATAACTCACACAGCATAATATATACTGAACCATGAACTGAGACCTTATGATGCATCTACTGTTCCGTGTGTGTGTGTGTGTGTGTGTGTGTGTGTGTGTGTGTGTGTGTGTGTGTGCGTGCGTGTAACATTTGTATATGGAAAACCTAATATTCTGCTCGGCTTAAAGAGAAACATGCAGCCCATCCACCAATTTATTCCACTTTTTCTAATCAGCAGCCAGGCCAAGGATGTCTCCATACATATTCATGCTGCTCTGAAGATTCGGAGACATGATACATTTACAGCCTACATTTAGCATATTAGCCTTAATGTTATTAGACCAGCAAACACAATTTAGCGAAATATAAGTCATACACAAGTAATTTTGAAAATGAGGCAATATTAATTGTGCGATTGTCATCCAGTTTTAATCCCGCTTGTGTGATAGCACTTCAATCTCTCGAACTGAACTCGCCTGGCTGAATAAATTAGTACAATCAATGTATGACTAGATTCTTTGTCATGTGGACACACTCTGTGCAAATCTATGCAAATGTCTTATGAGGAGAGGATAAGAGAAACTCTTCTTGGCTAACAAAGCTCTTGATGATCACAGTCTATCTGACACTGTGGTGTAATGTCATTTTCACCCTCTCAAAGGAGAAGAAAATGAAAAAAGAGTAGGAAAATAAGAGGGATGGAAAACGTCAAGGTTCCAGATCATATATGTGCATGTTTGCCTTTATACTGATGCACAGGATATTTCTGGATGTATCAGTACATTTTATTTTGATACCTTTTAAGCATTATTTTATATATTTACTTTTACAACTACTTGAGAAAACCAGGTAATCCACAAATCTGCCATCATGACAACCTCTTAAAAAAAAAAAAGCAAGTTCCTCAACCCTCCATCCCCCACAATTTCTTTCTTTCTTCCTCCCTCCATTCACTTTTTATTGTTCTACCACCGTCTTTTCCCTCTTCTTTCCTTACCCACCCCTTTCCTCCCTACCTCTATCCTATAGCCCCTAGCCACCACCCCTCTCCTCCTTTCCCCTCCCTTTGCTCCTCTCTGCCTGGTATTGATTAGAAGGCGAACCTCTAATCTCCTTAAGGTCATTAGGAACACTTAATTAAAACCTAGTTAGAATGCCTTTGTTCAACCAAAGCAAATTGCAGCTGTTCAAACGCGATTAGTATGATAACGCAAAAACTTGTCGGCAGGGAAAATTATAAGAGAGGATTCTTTTTTTGGTGGAAATGTTTACACAATTTAAATGCAGAGCTCTTGAGTACACAAGTCTAAACTACTGTATACTTGAGTTTGTGCCTCGGCTTCTGCTGTGTCTGCGTTAAGGGGATTGTTCATAGTTTGCTGGTGGGTGGACTACGGGATTTTTACATATAACTGGCTTAGATTCGCCTATAGGACTAAAATATAAAAATGCATCTAAAACAATTTGTTGTGCAGGCCCGATGAACCGTTTCTGGTGTTCTTTTATTGTCATACGTGAACATTGTCAGTATTATTCTCTCCCACTCCACCCCAACCCACAACCCCGCCCCTACGGCCTTTTCATCTTGTGCATTTGAACCGGAAATAAAAAATATTCAGAAACTTCACCGTTTATTTATTACTTATTAAAATTAAATCAGACTCGTTTATCTAAATTTTCTCTATATATTTTTTTATTTTAAAATTTGATATTTAAATTTGAATTGTGATATAAAATGAGATAAAATGACATGAGTCAGCAATACTTTTCGGGCATGCACATGCACTTTTTTGTATGTAAATTACTACCATATCACATATACAGGAAATTATAAACTACGCAATTTGGTTACTTATGAATCCATGTCTTCATGATAGACCTACTGGGATAATCAACTACTGTTGATATTTATCAAGAGTCACTCAGTGTTAGTGTGGATCCCCCCTGAGTCGCATGGAACTGCTGAACAACCCCTCAACAGCCTTATTTTTTCCAAATGGGTCTCGTTTTCATTATTCTTCATAATTTTCTTCCTTTATTTAAACTGGGGGGGCGGTTAAGTGACTTAAGCTACAGGGCTTATTAGTAAATAATAATATACTAAACTTGGAACTTGGCTGAACAATGCTGATCCATATTTATACTGAGGTTTACTGAGATGGTTAGCAAAATCATTTATACGTTTTTAATGGCTTGTTTATTTTCCTGATTGATTGGTTTATTTGTGAGAGACTGCATTACATACTTATATAGCGATTTGGCACATAGGTTGAATATGTACATAAATGAATAATATATGAACGACATGAGATTATAAATGATTTCCTGCAATTCTTTCAATGGCCGGAGCAAATCAGCGTTGCCTAGCGACCTTGATAGCGTTCCTCTTTTCCTCTGAGAGCCACTTGTCTGCAACCCAGACGCATCCCACGTAGGTGGGGGGTAAAACATTACTACCAGGCAGGGGGTAATTATTTAAATCGCAAATTAATGCCTTGCTGTCAAAGACAATCTTTGGTGTTCTGTAACAGATGCAAAACGGATATATCGCACTGTTTGCTCTCACGCCGCCTCCGGGGCTCTCAAGTTTCCGTTACTTGGTTCACAACAGTGTAACGTTTCACCGCCGTTACTTTGTGCCCGGTATCCTGCCGCCTCGGGCGCTGCTGGCCAGATGGCAGCTCGCGGTAATCTGCTTAGCAGCGCGCGCGCCGCATGTTCTGAATGAGAGAGGTAAGACAGAGAGGAAAAAACAAAACAAAAGAGGAGCTCTGTCAAGTTCAGTTTTTGGTTTTGGTTTTTTCTGTTGAACTCTAACAGGCAAAAAATAATTCAAGTCATGTTTGGAAAGGACTATTTTTTCTACTGGAGCGGCGTCTGTTACCGCTGACAGACAGGTGTGTGGAGGAACAGGTAGCTTGTTTTGTACGACTCATGTCAGAGCAACAGGTTGAATGTTTGTTGGCGCTGCACTTTTGATGGGGAGAGAGCTTTGTGCGGGGAGTCCGCAACGACAGGTAAATCTCATAGACGTACCACATATTTTAGGCTGTTATCTGCATATGTTTACAAATTTGCGCAGCACATAGTCTTGTAGGCGGTTTTAGATAAAGTGTAAGCTTTTCTATCTTCTAACGGGTGGTATAGGTTGAAGCCTGGACCAAGTAATATAACACTAGAGATGACTGCACTGCTGGCCTCTTTTTGTGCGTCTAAATGCGAAATTGAAGCTGCTAAGTATTGTAATGAAGAGAGCTTTGCGCTAAGCCTCAATTTCCAACAAACTTGTGTGAAAACCCGTTTGGTTGGATAAAACCTGGGAGCCAGATGCCAGAGGAAAAAGGGCATGTTTAATTCAATGGGAAATGAAGAAAAGGAAAAAGCAATGTAGCAGTATCAGCTGAGCTGTGCCTCCATCAAGCTGTACATGATAGTGTAGGCTTTGGCTAGGGAATAGCCTGCATGGCATTTCACTCTCCCCAGATTTGTCTCATGTTGGATTTTGGTCTGACCAGGTCTCTCTTTCCGTCTCTCCTTCTCTCTTTTCCCTCTCTAGATTGTAAAATCCTACCTATCATGTGAGGGCTTTGGTTACGGTTTTTGTGTGCATGTGTGTGTGTGTATGTGTGTGCCTGTGAGGGACAGTGTAACAGAGAGCTAAGAGTCATAGCTTCACCCCAGGAGCACTGGCCTGTAAAAAAATGTTACTGTTACCTTTAAACCATGAAAGCATGACAGTCATCACTTATTCAAATCCTGCTAGAACTCTTCCAAAAGAAATCCAAATTCAGAAACATCTCTCTGCCTGCAGGAATGTTCCAGAGTCCAGACCTGAGATGCTGGATCCCTCGGAGAAACTGATTCTGGAATGTTGTGGAGCGAAAGGCCTGAGATGGACTGAAGAGAAGGGAGACTGGAAAACAGAGGGAGGGGCGAAGGGAGACAATGTGCAAAGGGAAAGACAAACATGCTGCATAGGACACAACAAATGGAGAATGAATGGAGGTAGAGAATCACTTCGTAAGTTATGTAATGGCAGCAAGGGGGGAAATAGAAATGATATGCACAGAAGTTGGAAGGACAAGACAGATGTCTCTGGGATGTTGTCAATTGCAGAAAAAGAGGGTGAAATTGCACAAAGGGAGAGGGAAAATAATCTCTGGCCTATCTTTCTGTGGCTGTTGTCCCTGAAGAACATCAGTGAACAAAAGATGAAAAGGCAGAACATCATGAGGATGAGGTGGCGTCAAATTCTTTTCTGGTTACCTCTCCTCTTCCTCAGCCTTTGTCCCAAACCTGCTTCATCACAGGTAAGAGCTCTTAAAGGTTATCATTTCTGATTCAGATGCTGTTTAGAAGTCAATAGCAATGTATTCTGTAGCATTAACTAGTGGACATTAATAATGGTTGTGTCCAGGTAAGTTGAGGCACTGCTGCAGTGAGTCAAAATAAATCTGAAGAAAAAAAATAATTACATCATTATTAATTTCATTGTGTAAACCTATGCTTTTTCTATAGTTGTATCTCAAAACATCTTCAGATACATCATTTGCAAAGAGTACATTTTCTAATTGAACTGATTCAAATAATATGCCTATGTATTTTAATTCATTTACTTATAAAGGTCTTAATCTTGATAAATACATCACGTGCCATTGTAAGAGTTTTTTATACAAAGGTTTTTGTGTTAAATCATGATTGATATTATTAATATTTCTTTGAAGTAGATTCAAATACAGCATATGGCCTTACAAGTTATTATTGTATCCAAATGTTTGTGGCTGCAGTCGCCAAAACTACAAAAACATGGCAAGACACCAGGATTAAAGGGATTATCAGACTTTCTCAATCTTTCACAGGGACACTTCCCACGAATGGAGAACATTGCTGCCTTTAAACCCGTGTCAACCTCGCCACCTCGTTACACCTGTGGCTTTCCAGAGCGGAGCAGCTACTGTCAGTCACCTTCTTCTCAGGCTGAACTGCTCACGTGTTATCAGGCCTTCTGTGTCCAAGAGTGTCCCTATAGATCCTCCACACCTCCGTATGCGCCGCTGCTGCTGGCTGCACACAGGTAGCTTCATTAAGTTCAGAGTAATGTCAGGTATTTTAGAAGTTATTTTTTGTGGAATTTAAGGCAAAGCAAAAATAATAAATTAAAAAAAATAAAACAATTGACATATTTGTTAAATTGTGTTAATGACTTTACAATCGGTGTCTTGCTAATAACTGCAAGTTATTTGGTTTCTTAGGGAGAACATACTGACATGCCTGCATTTCATTCCACCAGGGGTACCTGTGTAACTGAAGACACTAATGACACTCGTCCTGGTACTCAGAGAGAAGCTGGAACCTCTAACAGTTTCGATGGGATTTCTAGTGGATCCGGCAGTTTGTTGTTTCAGCCAGGCCAGGATGGGTGCCTGGTCACTCCCCCTTCACAGAAACTTGGAGCAATGGGTTCCCTCACCTTGGCATTGTGGATAAAACCAAGCTCTGCTAGAGAAATGTGAGTTTGAATTTTGTAAGCTGTGAGAATACAGTTGTCATTGCATAATTGGAGATAAGAATCCTTCTTTAAATCGAATCATCCACTGAGTACTGCTTTTGTTAAAATTGATTAATTATTAGTCTTATCATACAGTTCATTGTGCAGTACAAAATGTTTAGATGGCTTGACAGACAATGATTGTTTACTTTTTAACTCATAAGAAGCAAAAGACAGATGATAGCTGTGTGTGCATGTACATGGCAGCTATTTAATTGTGTGTGCGTGCATATGTGTGTGTGTGCTTGTTATCATATATGTTTTCTACTGCTTGAGGTTTGGCTAATCTTTCAGTTGCATCATCCCTTCAAACCCCCTCCTTCTTCTGTAAAGTGCTGCAGTTCTGGTAGTTGTTGGAAATAAAAAAATTATTTAGCAAAATGCATTAAGTTTTGATTGAAATGTTTTCTGTTTGATTGAAAGCCATGTTTACAGTCAGCAAAGAAGCCAATTAAATCAGGTGGAAAAATGTAATTGGAAAGGCTAGTTAATGAAAAAGAGAAACCAATCAGATGAAATAGAGGCAGAACATGAGAAGATGGTGTGGCTGTTTTCTTGACAAATCCTATTTAAAAAAAACAAAACCCTAAATGGTGAAATTTGTTTCGGGAAAAACACCATCACCATTGCAGTAAGTAAAAGGACAGGTAGGTCTCTGCCCGATGTTCCCTTTGTATGATTGCAACAGGTGAAAAAGATTGAATATCTATTTGATCCAATTCGGGTTTTATTTATGTCATTCCAAATAACAGCAACAGCCACCTCAAAGTACTTTATATTGTAAAGTAAAGATCCCAGACAATCAGACAACACCCTATGAGCAACCACTTGATTATAGTGGGAAGGAAAAACCTCCTTTTAACAGGTAGAAACCTCCAGCAGAACCAGCCTCAAGGAGGGGTAGCCATCTGATGAGACTGGTTGGGGTTGAGGGGAGGAAGACAGGACAAAATACTAGGAATGGGTAAAACGCACATGAATATTCAAATTTTATATAATGTATTTAAATATAGTCAATTAGTACTGGGTCTCAAATACTGTTATATAGCATCAGAGTAGTGCTACACTATCCTGTTGTAGCAATGACATATAAACCACTCCTTCTAAACCACTGTGATGTTTAGTCAAAATGTATATATGATGATAATATGACATTAAATATTATTTACAAATATTTACATGAAAGTGAAAGCCCTGTGATATCGATCCAATAACAAGGAGCAGGTCAGGTCTGGTCAGATCAGTATAACCATCAGGAAACAATTAGCTGTCATGTCACAGACATGTTGTATGTAAGAGACAGTGGATGAGAGTGTGCTGGTATGTTCCAGACAAGGGTAGCATGGTGCAGAGTTACACGCTCTCAGATCAGTTTGCAATCACACACACATGCACACACTGACAGACAAGGCGCTTGCCCACACTCAAAGAGATCAGCTGGCTTTATTCTGCAACCCTATCTCATCCTACATACAGCAACACTTAAGGCAGGTGATTTGAACAACATGGCATGTCAAGAAATTGAAAGTAAGCTAAAAAAAATACATAATGCCTTTGTTTAAATTCAAAAATTTAATTGATAAAGCAGAACTAAATTGATTTGGCAGTGAACTGTTTTTACAGTGTCGGACTAGGGATGGACAGCTTAAAATAAAAGTATAAAACTAAATTCAGCTTCAGTTGCAGAAAAACCATCTTTGTTTATTATCTTAACTGTGAAAATGTAGTGCCTGCATTAACCACAGGTTAATAAAATTATATTATGCTAGTAGTGGAAAATGTAGCCTTGAGTTGATGGGCTCATCCTCACGTTTGTAGCGTTCAAATGCATCTGACACTCGGGTAATGTCAAAGCTATAAAAAGCTTTACATAACTTTTATATAAATACAGTAGTATTTATCAAGACTTGTAATGTAGCTATATTGATTTAGCTAATCAAGAAACATAAAATAATCTGGTAAAGTGTCATTATATTGTTTTTAAATTTGATCAGGAACAGTTTGCACTATTTTCACAAACAAGGACAGGTTTCCTGTTTTGTGGATTGCTTAAAAATTTTGAGTGAGCTGTTAAGAATATTTGAAGATTTCAAGACATACTCACTGCATTCACTTATTCAGCAGTGTACCAAAAAGATAAGTGTGACCAGGATCTTTACACTAGTGATAGCTTTGAAGGAGCTTTAGTCTAACACCAGACAGGCTACATACATTTTGTACAAACTCTGTGGATGTTCAGTTAAATGTCACTGTCTGTTAAGTTTAACTCAGATGGAGAATTATCCAGAGATCAAATCTCTCCTTTAAATTTCACCCTGTGATTTTTTTTGTTTGTGTAGTTGTCTGTCTCAGGATTCAAATGACAGACAAGTCTTGTGTTGGTCTGTGGAACATGACACCTGTATGGCTGAATGCAGCTGAATGGAAGTAATATCTCCCCCCCTTCACTCACTCTTTCTCTTTCCGTTGCTCTCTTTCTGCTGCTGTCGTTGGCTATCATTCTTTTGTAGTAGAGATGATCATGGCTGCCATCAAAGAAGCCAGATGAAAGGAGGTCTCTATCCTCACCTCTGTCCATCTTTCCTCACCCCACTCTCTGTGTCCCTCCCCCTCTTTGTGATTTCACATCCCTCCCCTCTGAACAATGAACAGACCCAGCCACCTGTTCTTCCAGACGATGGTTTTTACAACACTATGGCTTTGCTTCATAGAAACAGATTATGGTAGTAGTAGCAGTGTGTATGTTGAGTATTGTGATGTACAGTTAGGTCCAAAGGTATTTGGACACCGATGCTTTTTTTTTCTCTCAGCATACCACCGAAGTCAAACAATAAAGATGTGATTAGAATTCAAACTTTCAACTTTAACAAAATGTTGTAATAACTTTTCAGGAATTCAACCATTTTAGACAAACAAAAGGACTGGAAAAGTTGTAAAGATAAGGATTGTTTGTAGTACTTAAAAATCCTAGAAGTGTGGTACTAACTTGGCCATTGTAGAGTGTTTTCTATGTCTTGAGAAACTCTTGGTTTGCTTTTGCAGTATGCTTCCCTTTATTATCCATTTCCATTACAAATTGCTGCCCAATCGGTTTTGCAGCAGTTGGCTGAATCTGAGCCCTGCACATCTCAGAATTCATGCAGCTACTTCTTTCAACAGTCGCATTCTTAATAAAGAACAGCGACCCAGTTCTATTAGCAGCTATACATTTGACATGTAGTTGATAGGATACTCCTAAAGTAATGTTATCTGTCTGAGGGGTTTTTTCTCACTAGTTTTTTTTTTTTCAGCTTATTGACACTGACCTCAACTTTTCTTTGGACCTCATATTGAGAGTTTTAGTAAATTGCTACCAAATAAAAATTCCATCCTTAAAAATCCACTCCGGATCTTTTATCTGTTTAATTTGTCATTGAATTATGAGTCATGTGGACATGAAATTGACATAAAACTGCTTGTCGGTTACTTGTCAAATTATTTTACCTCTGAAAATAGGGGCCATGTTTTTAAAATATTTGTATTATGTTTGTGTTAAAACTCCTTTAATTAAAGCTGAAAATATACACTCCAGATATCTGGTTTGTCTGTATTAAAATTCACTGTGGTGGTCAAATGGCAAAATTACAAAATTGTCTTGTTATCCAATAAACCAATAGGTTGACAGTCTAAAAATTGCTTAATTGTAAGTAAGCATATAGCTTTAAAACAAAGAAGCAAAAATGTTTTACTGGGTTTCTGAAATGTGTGTATTTTTTTCCCACATGTATCATTCTTAATATCAGACTGCTGGTCACATAAAATTAAGTTGGACTCTGTGATGTTCAGGTCAATATGTATTGCCAGTAATAATTGCATACCTTCCTTAATAGACACTTTTATGTGTGTGTTAAAGGAAAAGTACTTGAAAGAATTTCTGACTCGTGTTGTACTTATAGTAATTTACCTATTGGTATTTTTTTAATATTTGTTTTCTTTAGCCTGTCTTTCTATCTTTCTCTCCACAGAGACTCACTTTTATACCTACGTGCTTGTACAGACATACATTCAAATGCTCTTTTTCTCTTGCATGTACCTAACTGTGATTTATAGGGTTTCCTGCTCTGGGTTCATAAAAGCCATGATTTCCCATAAAATGTCAGTGATGGTGGTTAATATGACACGTAGAGAGTGTGTGCGTCTGCGCCTCAGCGTAGCAGCGGAAACCTTACAGTCATGTAAAATATTGATATTCCATGTGAAAATGTCAGAATGAGAGACTGTGTGTAGTGTTGCTCAGCTTCATGGGTGTTAGAGTCCATTCTTCCCTTTGTTTCCTGAGGTGACGCTTTAAAATTCTTACTGCTAAATATTCATGTGAACCTTTTTGGACTGTCAACTGATGCAGACATAATTGAATCCTTTATTGTTTATGTGTGTGTTTTTTGTTTCTCTCAGGATGCTCCTGGAGAAAAGTTCAGAGCAGCGGCTGTTTTTTTCTCTGACCATGTCTGGGGAGGCTATCATTCTGCGGTATGGTCAGTCCAACAATCAGACTTCTATGAACAGCTTTAGAACAGAGGGCAGACTAGGACTGGAGAGGTGGACACATCTTGTTTTGCAGGTGAGTAATCCATAGTTTAAGTATCCCCATGGTGAGTCGTGTTAAAGATGCTATGGTTGGACACTGTCAGAGGTACATGAATTTGATCGTGTATATTTACATCCAGCCTGTTTGTAATCATTCTACCATGAGTTCTGTTTTTAGCTGCAGTAGTCAGGGTGTGAAAGTGGAATGGTCTCTTTTTATTATAATCTGATTGTCTCTGTCATCATCTGTGTCTGTTTTACTCTTTCATTCTCTGTCCATCTTTTTCTCATCCACTCTGTGAGCTGGTGGTAATTATACTGGAAAACATCTGTTTTGGAACAGCTGCTGGGGCCAGGGGCATATACATTACTTCAGACACACAGACACAGATGCTTTCCTTACACTTTCAGCACAATATTTCAAAAGTCTATGGCCTGAATGAAAACAAAAGCAAACAAGCAAACAAAAAAAACAAAGCTGCTGAATTTTAGTTACTTAAGTTATTTGGGACTTTCCCGTGATTTATAAAATATAACAAAGAAAGTACAGTCTTGCCTATACAACTGTATCATTTTCATTTTACTTAAATATTTTTCTAATTGTTGGTTCTTTTAATATTTTTTTACATAGCTAAACTTGGCATCTATCCGTACAATTCAAGTGAACTTGTCAGTTTCTCAATGCAGTGCCTTTTTCTGTCTAAATATTTTTATATATATGTACTGTGTGTTTTCTTTGGGTTTCTTTGGGTTTATTCCTTTTTATTTCTTTTTTCCACACTATGACTTGATGTAAGTTTTATATGAAGTAGAAATTTTAGGAGACATTCAGTAAGAAATACAAGGTGGTCTGGACAAAATAAGGCTTTCATTAGCACTGATCACTCTAAAATTGCAGGTAGTGAAGTGGAGAGAGTTTTGAGGCCCCAAATGGATCCCTATGTGTGTTGATGTGAGTGTTTCTGGTCTGTTGAAGGGTATCATTTTACAGATTACTTCACTGGACAATCTCTGTCTTTCAGGATCTCTGAATAACACTAAGGCTAGTGTAGGGGGAAAATATGGTTAACATGGTAAGCCTTAAATTCTTGCAACCTAAGTTGTTTGTTTTTTTTTCCTGTAAAAACAGCAAAAACAGAACAAGACACAAATTTTAACAGACGTTAGTAGAGTTTATCCTGTTAGCAACATGATCTGGAATTTAGCTGTTGACTATAGTTGGCATATATTTTGGACATCCAGGAAAACATCTTCAGACATCAGATAAAATGGCCTCTGATGTCCAACCATAAACAAAAAAGCGTAACTTTTCCCATCAAACCCATCAGACTTCTGACAAAACAGCATCAGACTAAAAGCGGAAAAAAACTGCATAAGACGATATAGTCTCAGAAAAAAATGCATCAGACTAAAGGGTCTCAGAAAAATCGCCATCAGATTAAAAAGGTCTCAGAAAAAAGCGACATTGGACTAAAAGGTCTCAGAAAAAAAGGGCATCAGACTAAAAGATCTCAGGAAAAACTGCATCAGACTAAAATATGTCAGAAAAAAACGCATCAGACTAAAAAGGTCCCAGAAAAAACTGCATTGGACTAAAGGTCTAAGAAAAAACGGCTTGTGACTAAAAGGTCTCAGTCAAAACGACATCAGGTTAAAAGGGCTCAAAAAATGGCATCAGATGATATGGACTCAGAAAAAACACGCCATCAGACTAAAAGGTCTCAGAAAAAATTGCCATCAGACTAAAAGGCCTCAGAAAAACCACATCAGACGACATAGTCTCAGAAAAAAGTTCCTTAGAGAGAAGCTTCCTGCCAGCCAAATTATTAAGTCATCAGTGTGCGAGAGTGGCAGAACATGGCTGTGTCCAAATTCAGGGGCTGCTTCCTTCAAAAGCCACATTTGAAGACCGATTATGTCAGAGTGAAATGATGAAAGCTGTCCAATGTCATACAAATGTGGCCAACAAATGCGTCCTACTTTCCTCAGTTTTGGAGGATGGGTCGGGTCTATCATTCGTGGTCCCCGCTATACCAGGATTCATTGCAAATCTAAGGTTGAAGGAATTTTGGGGGAAAAATGGTGGATGGTCAAACGAAGTGATCCAGAAATAAACTTTTAAAAGTAAGTGCTGAGTTTTATTGCCCTCAAATATCCAGCGGAACAAATGTGAGTATAACAAAGAATCTTAAAAGTTAAATTTAGCTAACTTTCGGCCAAGTTATGTGACATTACTGATATTGCCACTAAATGAGGGTTAGGTCCTCCATGATTTGGTTGGTTGGTCAGTTAGTTTGTTAGTTTGTTAAGTTAGTTTCTGGCCAAGCTGGGTCTGTTTAGCGATGTGAAGCCAAATGTGCTTAAACGTTTTAGGAAAAAATGAGCAGACAGTTCACTTTTTAAGCTGTGTATTCACTGTGACCAAACATTTGACCCGTGAATTGTGGTAAGGAAACAGACGGACTTAACCATGATATGCGGAAGTCATAGTTACATGAGCTCTCATCTTGTAATGAGCAACTAATAATAAGACAGACAGTAAATGGATAAGTCCTCATTTTGTTTCTGCTGTTTTTGGCATGCTTATATTATACAACCTGAGACTGTTACCTTTGTTATAAAGCCCAAGATATCTGCAGGATTCTATGTTCTGTTTCCCCTTTTAGTTTTTTTTTTTTTTTTCAATCTGATATATAAAATATTTCCATGTGATTCTAAGAGAAAATTGTGTTTTCATCTGATAGTTAACAGATATTTAACAAAGTTATCTGATTTTGTTGTTAACTGGCATGGTTAATTTCCTTCCGCAAGTATTCAGAGTCAGGAGAGACTGAAAAACCCACCAGTGAGAGGTGATGGGACAGAGGTTTCCACCCCTGATGAAACAGCCGGAAAATTCAGCAATGCGAGGAAGATGAGGAGGAAGAGGAGCCAGCAGCAGCTCAGAGAAGACGAGGAGAACAAATAGCTGTTCTCTGTAGTTTAGAAAATGGTGGAATCATTTAAAAGAAATTCTAGATATTTGTTTCTTGTGTTTGCAGCGGTATCGCCAACACAAAATATAACAGCTTCATTCAGGGAATCACAAAAATAAATTTGTGATCAATCACTGATGTTTATCCTGCAGGAAAGGACAGGGGAAAGAAGGAAAAATAAAGGCAAGCACAGACAACTTTGACGATGCTTTGATGTATCCAGAATATATTTAGTTAAACATTAAATATTTAGTTTAGTTAACAAAGTGGGATTGTGTTAGTTTTAGTGGAAAATGTGTGCAGCTGACTTAAATAAAATGTTCAAATGAATTGCAAAAAGTTTTTTTTTTTTGTTGCAGTTCTTGTCATGAAGTTGTTTAAGTATTTTATAAGGGTGTCATGTGTCTGTATCCTCTCTCTCCTATTAGAGCCTATTACCCAAAAAACATCAGCCTGTTTTAATGCTCTTACATCTTTAAAATCTTAAGAAAATTATGATATTGCAACTTCTCATCCATAAGAATATTTACTACGTCAGTTTACATTTCATTTTATTTGAAATCTACAAAAGAATCACATCTTTTTAGTCTACTTTTAGCTGTTACTGTGATATTGCCCTTTAATATAACTAACTAAAGCTTTCAGACAGTCGTACAGGTATAGTGATATGAAATAGAAATAAATACCTTAAATTTGAACTAAAATGTAATATTTGAGACAGAGTTAAATTCCACCACTGATAATTTTTTAATGTATAAAAGTATATATGATATAACGTAAGACCTATTATATTTGTACCGTCAAAATGAAATGAGACTAGTTTCATGAGCTACTCTAGAAAACTAGTTTACTAGCTAAAGTTTACATTACTGTTGGCTAAAGGGACTCAGGCCATGGCTGTGGCATTCTAACATAAACCTCCAATGAAACATCACAATTTTCTCCAATAAAAGCAAAATAAAGACTTTCTCTATTTCGGTAGTCCATGGCTGTAGCTGCTACCATTGCGGTTGTTAGGCAACAGGAGGTGCATTGTAGGCTCGGTCCAATTTAACAGCGAGCTAGTCTTCGCAGGTCCTTCCTTTGCATTACCTGGTCTACTTAGACCAGTCCTTTGAAGGATGCAGGCCCTGACCTGATAACAGTGTCACCTGCAGGAAGCTTCTCTCTGAGGCACTTTTATCGGAGACCTTTTAGTCTGATGGCATTTGTTCTAAGACCATATTGTCTGATAACGTTTTGTCAGAAGTCTGATGGGTTTTTCAATGGAACATGCTTTTTTGTTTATGGTCTGACAATGTTTTCCTGAGACTTGAGGATTTCCTAAAATGTACACTGTAATACAGGCAGCTCCACATATTTCTTAGCAGATTTCAGATGGTTACTCCCAAGGATTTGTGTCTCCTCCCAGGATTGAACCAGGGAGCTCTCACTCGTAAGGCAAATGTGTAAACCACAATTCTATGCCATAAGACACCATAACTGTTAACAACTGAGAAAAATCTACCGTGGTCACCTTTCTATGTAAACTCAGCACTTCGAGCCTAGATTTTACTGTAAATGATCGCACGCCGAAAAATGTTGAAAAGGGTTTTATGATGAAGCACATGGCAGGTATAATGAGGTTGTATCTAAAGTAAACACAAATGGCTTAAAATATAAAAGTGGAGGGGACCATGTACAGCTTAAAGTATTAGAGAATAAAACAGGATAATACTCAGGTCCAGTCTCAAGTCCAGTCTCCAGTTTCAAATAAAATTATAAAAGATTTAACACTAGAAATGCCAAAGGGGTTACTTGGACTCCTTTGGTATTTTAAAATTATGCAACTTTGTTAAAAGAAAATCCATCATCTCATATTTCATGACTTTTCCTAAATTGGTTTTATTTGTCATATGGTGAGTTTTGGGGTGTATGGGATAAAAAGAAAAAAAAAAATATGACCATTTATGCCTAGAAGTGCTGAAGAAATCGTTTTGACCCTCATACAAATCAGTGTAAAATCCTGTGCCTGTTATTGTGCCTCATATGCATCTTTTGATATGAAGGTTGCTACAGTTTTAGTCAGAGCAAGCTATATGTAAATGATGATTGAATAAAGAGAACTGTAGTTTGATAAAAGATAAATAATTATTGTACTGGTGAATAAGTCAGGAATGGGATATTGAACTGGTGTGCAGTTGAGAAAGGTAGATTACTGGATGCAGGAGCTGTGCTGAAATTATTGTCTAACTGAGACCAGACTACAGATACCCGTTAATTTTCAGATTCTAAAATATATTTTATTTTTTCAAATCTATAATGAAATAATCTGAGTCATTTGTTAACCTAATAAAACTCCCAAAACTTAAATACTTATTTCACTTCTTTGCCATTGCAGCTGGAGTTGGATGCCAGAATCAGAATGAGTTAACAAGCCCAGAATTGATTTAGATGCTAATAAAATGTTTTGGAATTTTGTTTATTGATGACTTTGCTTTTCAAATTTTTAAAAAGATATACCTAAAATTAAATATTCCAGTAATTTTCTTTGTTAATACCATGTGTTCTCACAGTAAAATAAGTTCCATAATAACTAAAGTGGATGAGTGCTTTAAAGTGAGCTAACAGTGTCAAATGTAACTACATTAATGAATGTACATTAATAGCAGCTTCGTTTTGCATTTAAATGGTTGGGAACCCAGGAGTTCTGAGTACGTTATCCATAATGTGCACTGCTTTAAAAGGAAAATCATTGTGTCTAGCCTGAAACTTTGACTTGACAGTCTAGTTTACAAGCTTGCTGACTGGTGTTGATGGAACAGTACTTTGGCAGTCTAACATGTTGTTGGCTAAATGTAGTTTTGCTGATGGCTCAGTTGGTTGCTAGCGTGTGTACAGGATGCCTGCCTCTGGGGGTACAGTTGTCATATATGCCTTTGTACAGTATGCTTTATATGTTTGTTGCGTGTATCAGTGAAGGCACAGGAGAGTACAGCAATTTACTAAGTGTGTTACGTTGGTGCACCTTGAAGGTGTTTCAAAACTTTGTATGCGTTTGTTTTTGTGAATTCTCTGTGAATCAGTCTGCCTTTTGTTTAATGGTATGGTGATGTGATCTGCTTTGACCATTCAGAAGAATAACATAATCATACTTGACACTTAAACACCATTCGCATACCCCTGTTCTCCTGCACACACACACTCTTATCTACTCGCTTGCTACACAGACACATACTCGCAATTCAGCGGTAATTTGTAGCAGTCTGTCAGCTACAATACAGATATTACCGTATGAAGGAACTCTGTAATTTAGAAACCTTTCCTATACACATATAGTACACACACACACACACACACACACACACACACCTCACACTCACACCCGTCATCTGTCGGTTTGTAAAGATCAAAACACCAAAAAAGACAGTCAAAAGGAATGCGGGTTTCCAAGCGCCAGGAGCAATTCACACACACACACACGGGTGCCAGGAGCAAGGTGCTGTAGGGATGCTGGTGCTCCCTAGGTAGTTGTCTTATCTGATTATGGTAACGATGTAGAGAATAGCGGAGGAAAATGTTGCCTGGGGGAGGGAGGGAATGACAGAGGAAGAGAAATGGGGGAAGCGGGGATGTGGCTCAGTGTAGTTAAGTGATAGCTGTAAAGTCAGTCTACCATTGGACTCACCTTTCAGTGACTTTTTGCAGGATATACTAATAATTGATAGTTGTCCACAGAAAAGCATCTGCTCTACAGCTGTGGATGAAGAGTTCAGTACAACTAGTCTCACACTGACTGATCTGTGTATAAGAATAATTTGGTATGGTTGGTCTTTTGTTTTATTTTAAGTGTCACAATGTCAAACTTAAATGAATTATTAGTGTCATGGAGCTCTTTACTTAACTTTTGTGTAAATACATTATGTCATTCTAGAGGTGGGTCTACTGTAGGAACTGAGATCTTGAGAAAATGCACTTGTCTTCAAAATCTGGAAATGTTACTTGTGCACCATAAATTGTGTTTTTTGTTTACTGAGTTATCGCTGTTGCTTGTTGTAAATGCAACATTTCTGTGTTCAGTGTTAGGAAGTCTGCAAGTGTTATCTTTATATGATAAAATGTTGTTATACTGATGACACAGTTTTTAATTGCTCCTGCTCAGACACAGGTTTTGTTCTAGCTTCAGAGTGCTTTCATGTTTTTCAGCAATCTCTGCATGGTCTAAGCTTACGTTAAGTGAGAACAAAGTCAACTGAGTTTGGAAATCCGGGGAAGTGGCTTTTAAAACCCACTGAATTTGTTCTAAGTAAAATCTTTCCTTTAAACCTCTCTTTAAAGAGCTAAAGCCTAAATTTGGGTCCTCCATGGAGAGGCTTTTTTATGCTGCATTTCTGTTTATGATTGATAGAAATTAGGGCATTTTGTACATGAATGCATCATCTTGGGAGCCAAAGAACATAGGCCCTGTTTATCAAGGTGCAATAACATTAATTAGGAACACGAAGGCATTCGGTAATTACTCCACAGTGTATGCTTGGGTTGGTTGGCCTTATTTATGAATAACCATATCTCTTAAAACTCTGTTCACACAGAGAGAGAAAACTGCTCATCACACCTACAGATTCATATTGTGGTGAGCAATGGTGAGTGGTGGGACATATTTCAACAATGAATAGAAAAAAAAAAAGGATCTGATTCTGCCCTGATACTACCGATCTGTCCAAAGTGTACCCCACCTCATGCCCTATGGTAGCCCTGTGGCACTGAACCCCCCTCAACCCTGATGAGGATAAGCAGAAGAAAATGAATGGATGGATTGATGGATGTGATTCTTTATGTAGACATTACAAGTAAATGTTTACAGAGAAAACAATACATAGCAATTATTTATCTTTTTATCTTTTTGGCCTGTAGCACCTTAGCCTTACTGGGCTTACTTGGATTGTTTTGGAAAGGCAGTTTATCCCATGAACAATGAATACTTTGAGCCATATTTTTTAAATAATTTACATCGTCTGTAGGTTGATTTGGGTTGCAAGAGAGAAAACGATTTTTTAAAATGCTTTTAGACAATTAACCTTCCTTAATGTGAACAAATGCTAAATGAATGATTGAAGTTCATCAAATTTATGTCCCAGTGCCCTAAGTCGTGTGGGAAATTCAGTAGTAGGTGAGCATGATGAAGAAGAATTGTGAGATAAATCAGATACCAATAATATTAAAATTGTGAACTCTTGTCCTTCCTGGCATGGACAACCAGTCACACTGGAAACTTTCATTTCTTGCTATTAAATATAGTAATATATGAAAGAAGAGGATGTACACATTGGCTCAACATATACTTAGACAGTCCCAGCCATAAAGACAGAGGGAAAAAAGTGGGGAAACTGACAAGTTAAGAAAAAATGACAAGTCAGTATGTGTCTGGGTGTCATTCTAAGTTAAGGCCCAGTTAGGATTACAAGGACACACATGCAGACACACATCTGTATCAATGTATTTATTGCAGGGAGTGAACTAGTTGTTCCCATTGCTCTCCAATTTGCTCTAAGGACTGTGACAGCTCATCTGTTTCACTAATCTGCTCTTAGACACTTTGGCTGCTAAAACTTCTACTGCATGCCATAATACCCTTAATGAATGTTTTCACGCGCAATTAGACTCTGGCCTGTGTGTATGTGTGTATATGGACTGGTGTAGACTTGGCAGGGAGCTACTATTTTGAACTAACTCGCCTGTTAACACCACAGTCTTTGCATCTCTATCTTTTGAGACACCCACCTTTATTACCTTCACCAAGCAGGTGATGCGTTTGGCAGCATTTGCATGCACGTCTTTCCGTCTGTAAACGTGATAGCGTGAAAAATCTTACATGAATTCTGATAAAAGTTTGGTTCATGTAACATTCTATTAAAATTTGTCTTATATCCACCAAGGTCTGCAAGATTAACTTAATTATTTATTGATCGACAGTTGATAGCATTATAACTTTGAAATTATGATTCTTACATAATTGTGTGGTGTGTATTGTCAACATATAAAAAGTATCATGTCACATGATACTTTAAAGTAATGTGCAGTTTTTGCACATTGCAATTTATGTAGTCCTGTGTTGATTGTCTCTTATATGTTATATGTAGCATTATGGTCTTGGAGGAAGGTTGTCTCGTTTCACTGTATACTGTACTGCTGCACATGGTTGGAATGACAATAAAGCCACTTGACTTGATTTGACCTCTGATCTCTCCTTCAAGGTCAGTAGATTGAGCTGAAGGTCAAAGTGACAATAATGCTATATAAGGCTATTTATTATTATAATTAGACTTTGTAAGTATATAGCAATATGAATATGAAAGTAATTTTTTCCTGAAAATAGTTTTTTTTGGGGGGGGGCACAATAAACCTTTGGTCAAAACTCTTTTTCAATTGATATTTATTACTAAACATTTAAATAAAATTTTCTAAACAACGAAAATCTCTTTCTGCAGTCTTTAGCTGTGATGCTAACTGATTAGATAAAGTTAGCTCAGCTGTTTTTTGTTTTTTTTTGTCAAATTTCCTGAAATCTGATTGGGGGTCTTAAGGACATCGACACAGGAAGTGACAACGTAGTGAGCAGAGACCAAAAAAAAAGTGCCATTCAGTGACTTAAATCATAGCTGGGCAAAATAACCATTTTCTCACCTTCATGGTGAGGGGGTTGAAGTGACTGCCAATAACATTACAGAAAGCTGTCAGTTGGCATAAGACAGGATGGCAAATACATTTGAGGATAACCTACTCAGCCAGAGCCTGGAATGTCTGCTAGTAACCAGCTGTCAACTACAAAGCGATTCGAGATGAGCAAATCACTTCCTGTGGGGATGGTTGTTTAGTGCCATGGAAAACATACTTCATTTGTTGAAAGGAAGACATGATGAGGGTATAAAAGGTACAGTGAAGGAAGCCCTAAAGTTTTGACCAACAAAAACTATATCGAAGCAGAATGGGGAACAGTTTCTGCTGGCCAGCTAGTCCATTTCCAAATTCTTGAAGTGTTGCTGACAGAAGATTTGATTTGACTTAGTGATGAGCACACCTCTTTCTAAACTTTTGTGAAATGTGGGTTGCTGACATCAAATTCAAAGTGCTATATATTTTTCAGAATGAATAGAATTTCTCCTTTTAAACATCTGATAATGCAGGACTTTGGGCAAAATCTGCTGTTTTTTTTAAATATGCTTTGTATTTAAATCTGATTTAATAAAAAAATCCTTTATAATGTTAGTTAATATTATGTGCTTAAAATAAATGTAGACGTTAAAAGTTTTTTTTGTGTGTAGGAGGCCTTACATGTCATATAGATACAAGCAGATTCACTGCACTCTGTCCAATTTGCTTCTCCTGGTTTTGGTTTTGTCTCTGTACCACCTAGAATGGCAGAGAAAGATAGAGATACGCACTGAAGGTTACTTTGTGTGTGTGTTTATACTTTGCATAAGCATACACTATGTGTACATGCAAGGGAGCGTTTTACGCACCCTTTTGTATGCTCTCTGCATGTGTTTGCGTGCACCAGATTACATGCATTTATGTGTACTTGTCTGTATGTGTGTGAAGGTGAGGCAAGGTTGTTATGCAGGGGTGAAGTGGACACCTCTATGGTAGCCCTCTGCCTGCTGGCACTGGAGGCAAAAGGGCACAAGACTGGCATCAATTACATAGAGAGAAAGAGAGAAAGGTGTGTGTGTGCATGCCCATTGTAGATTTTTTTAGCCTGAAATTAATTAATTTATTGAACATCAGTGGTTTAAGTTGGTGTGTAGTATGGTCCAGCTTAGTGGTGAGAGCAAGGCATTAATAGAGGCAGGGTTAGAGGTTTCATTCCCATTGGAGCTTGGAGATATGAGAGCTAAAAATGCATCCGGCTAGGGTTCTGCAAGGTGCTTTAGATTTTAAAAAAGAAAAGAAAAAAAACTTCAGAACTTTTCAACCTTGTTAGAGCAAAAGGAGCTGTTGGTTTAATTCGGTTTTATTAAATTCAGGTTTATCGGTATAGCGCCAAATCACAACAATAGTCAAAGTATTCTTTACTGCAAAGTAAAGACCCTACAGTATTCTGGAGAAAACCTTAACAATTAAGCAACCGCGTATTAGCAAGCTCTTTGCAATGGTGAGAAGGAAAAACTCCCTTTTAACAGCTAGAAACCTCCAGCAGAACGAGGCTCGGAGAGGGGCAGCTATCTGCTATGATTATCTTCAACTTTCTTACATTTTAGTCTGGTTCTGTATCTGCGCTCTTGCACCATCATCTTGGTGTCACAACTAGCAGGGGGAGGAAGCAGTTAGTAGAGGTATATTCCGAATAAGAGATAATGTGTTGGATTTCAAGCTCAACATGGCCCAAACCTAACCTGGTCACAATTCACTGGTGCATCCATGCCTTCTCAGCGAAAACAAGAATATCTTCTTTATTTAGTCTCTAACTGGGCTAAATATAAACAAGCAAGAATTTATTCATTTCTTTTTTTAAATTTTTGATAAAACAAGAAAAAACTGCATTGAACAGACTATTTTGAGGAAAAATGTCTTTGATTTGTCTCATTTCAGCATCTCTCCATTTTTACAGAGTAAATTCTCAGTATGTTCTCGTGAATGTTTTTTGTTAAAGGGATCCACTTTGCTTTTTGCTCTGAAAGAAAAAAGTCTGAGACTTATGGTCTTTATTAAAAGGTTGGTGTGTCACCCTCTCTCTCTTTTTTCCTCTTTGTCTTTTTTTTTTACCAGAAGATAATTTTCTTTTCCTCCCTTTCTCATTCTCTCTCACTACCTCATCTATCTCTCATTCTCTCCCCCTTTCATTGTCTTCCCTCTCCACCTTCTTTGCCCTTCCCTCTTTCCCTCTCATTTTACTCACACACAGTCTCTCCCTCTCTCACTCTCCATCTCCCTGGGGACAATTTTCTTTTCTTAAATAAACTGTCATAGCTAGTGTTAAAATATGGGCCTTACATGGGGTGAGCGCGGCAAGGCAAAGGCATGGGGCCCTGGGATGGTATAAAACATGGATAATATGCTGTGAGAGGTAATTGTATCTTTTAGCGCTGAGATGAGTAGAACAAATGTGTCTCCTCCCCATCCTTTCTCTCTCTCTCTCTCTTTTCCTTCTCTCCTTCTTTTCCTATCTCTTCCTTTACACACTTCAGCCGTGCTAATATGATAGAGAGAATATTGGCCGTACATCAGAGCTGCTAACAGTTCATAGTGAGTAAGGGCAAGTATAGAGGGGGGAGATGGGACTAAAGAGGGTGGGAGAGGATTGGAGAGTGAATAACAAGGAGAGGGAGGGTGATAACAGAAGAGACGGACTGAGAGAAATGGAGAGAGGAAAGGTGAAAATGTGCCTGAAGATGCAAAAGTGACATGCTGATGACACACAAAGTCAAAATCCACTTACTGATTTCACTTTGCTTGTTTTGCTTGTGAAGAGTGAGAACAGGGATAGCTTGGAATATGGAATTAATCTGTTTCCAAAATATTAAGTTAAGAAAGAGATCTGAGAGCATCTAAGCACACAATGCCATGACAAGGCCTTGGTCCTTTTTGTTCAAATGAAAACACGAACAACTACTGTCTTAAGCTTAATTGTAAGTTGACCATCTACTGTGACCATCCCCCAAACCAACCAGCTGATCTATACCACAACAGCAGTCCTCACAGAGAGGCTTGGCTGGAAGATGAACAGCCACAAGGAGCAGTGTCCTACATGGAGAAGGAGACTAGAGGCCAAGGTAGCACGGAGAGAAATTAGCCAACTATCGGAGCTACAGAAAGATGCGATGAAGAAGGTGCCTAAGAAGTACAGTAATATCTGAGGCCTTGGAAACTGCCAAGCAAAGACTCACAGCCTTGGCCAGCCAATTGAAAAGGTATACCTAAGAGACAGAAAGCAGGAGAATAAACAAGCTGTACTTTACTGAACCATCTAGGGTGTATTCTCAGTGGCAGGGGAACAACATGAGAACAGCCGTACCAAGGCTGGAGATGGAGTAATACTAGAAGAGCATCTGGAAAAAGGATGCAACCCATAACTGCAATGCTCAGTGCTAGCTAGTGGAGCTAGGAGCAGACCACAGCAACCTCCTTGAACATGGCCCAGTAACCATCACAGTGGCAAACATCCAAGAAAGGGTCCCCAGTATAAAGAATTGAACAGCACCAGGCCTAACATGATTCACACCTATTGGCTGAAGAAACTGACTGCACTCCATGAGCATCTGGCAGTACAAATTAACCAGCTGCTAATCAACGACAGACACCCAGAATGGCTAACTGACAGCCGGACAGTCCTGATCCCCAAGGATCCCCAGAAGGGAGTGGGCCCATCCAACTACTGGCCAATAACCTGCCTCATACCACATGGAAGCTCCTGTCAGGCATCATAGCGGCTAAGATGAACAGGCACATGGGTCAATACACGAGTAGGGCAAGTAACTGGAATTGGCAGGAATAACAGAGGGGCAAAAAAACAGCTACTGGTAGACAGAGCAGTCACTCGAGATTGCAAGACCACCACCAACCTGTTCACTGACTGGATTGACTATAAGAAATCCTATGACTTAATTCCCCTCACATGGATGGAATGCCTAGAACTATACAAGATCAACAGGACCCTAAGAACTTTCATCAGAAACTCAATAGGGATGTGACAAACAACACTAGAGGCCAACTTCAAGCCAATTGCACCATCATGTGTGGGATCTACCAAGGAGATGCTCCTTCTCCACTGCTCTTCTGTATAGGCCTGAATCCCTTCAGTGAGAGCATTTGCAAGACTACGGATACCTACTACAGAATGGAGCAATTGTCAACCACCTCCTCTATATGGATGCCATCAAGCAGTATGCCAGAAGTGAATGAGACATGGATTCACTCATCCACACAACTAGGATATATAGCAATGACATCAAAATGTCATTTGGACTGGAGAAGTATAATTGGATGGTAACAAAGAGAGGGAAGGCCGTCAGAACTGAGGGGAATGAACCACCAGAAGGGAACATTGCAGATATCAAGGATAGCTACAAGTACCTGAAAATCCCACAGGTAAATAGGAATGATGAAGAAGCCACTAGCGAATCCACAACCACCAAATACCTGCAAAGGGTCAGGCATGTCCTGAAGAGTCAGCTGAATTGGAAGAACAAGATCTACGCCCTGATCAGATGTCCTGCTGACAACAGGAGGAGATAGAAGCCACCAACATCAAGACAAAAAAAGCTTCTGACCATGCATGGAGGGTATAGCCCCAAATCCAGCACCCTGAGACTGTATGCTAAGCAAAAGGAGGGAGGTGGAGGATTGGTGAGTGTCAGAACCACTGTCCAGGATGAGACAACAAATATCCATGATTACATCAGGAAGATGGCCACAACTGACCATGTGCTTAGTGGATACCTGAGGCAGACGAAACCAGAGAAAGAAGAAGAGCAAGGAGAAGAACCATCATGGAAGGATAGGCCCCTCTACAGTGTGTATCACCGGCAGATAGAAGAAGTGTCTGACATTCAGAAATCCTACCAGTAGCTGGACAAAGCTGGACTGAAAGACAGCACAGAGGCACTAATCATGGCAGCAGAGGAACAAGCTCTCGGCACAAGATTGTTAGAGCCTGGGGTGTGTCCCACCAGGCAAGACCCCAGGTGCAGGCTGTGTAAAGATGCCCCTGAGGCAATCCGGCACATAACAGCAGGGTACAAGATGGTAGCAGGCAAGGCATACATGGAACGCCATAACCAAGTGGCCGGAACATCTGTGCCAAGTAGTGATAGATATAGCTATACTGTGATGGATAGCAACATCAGGAAGAAGAAACACAAGAAGCTTGAAAAATACCAAGGCCCGAGAGAAGAACTTGAGAAGATGTGGAGGGTGAAGGCAATAGTGGTCCCAGGGGTAATTGGAGCACTTGGTGCATGACCCCCAAGCTAGACGAGAGGCTCTAGCAGATCCTAGGACAACATCTGAGATCTCTTTCCAAAAGAGCATAGTCCTAGGAGGATATAATAGACTTCAAAATTCTGCCGTTTTGCTCATGGTTTCTGTATCGTGAGGAGCTAAACCTTTAATCCGTGACAGCTGTCTATTTGTAACACCATTTTGAGTATATAATCATCTAAAAATGTAAAGTTTATATAAAATTAAGGAAATTGGTTTTTCGTTTATTATTTCTTTGTTGTAACAATACTTCTTGGCAATAAATCCTATACCATTTGAAAGCCTGTTTATTTTCCCCCTAAATGGTGTCACATTTGTAAGGAAAATGCATTTGTGGGTTGACTAGCAGAGTTGAGTGTGTGGGTTGCACCCATGAAAACTGCCAATGCCAAACATATCATCTTATTTTGCTGTTGGCTTCTGGCTTCTGGTACCCCAGGTGATGAAAATCAGGTGCCTTATTAGTGCTGTTCAGCAATGAATCCATATTCCATATATATTCCATATCCTATGACAGTTGGATCATAAGGTCAAAGTGTGGAGAAGACCCTGATTGCTCCACTGATAGGGTACCAAGCTTGGTGGAGGCAATGTGGTGGTGTTAGGCAGCATCTACCTCACTGGAAAAACAGGGGTTGTCATCATTGGAAGCATTCTCAGTGCAGAGAGATATCAAGATGAAATTCTGCAATCAGTGACACTCCCATATCTCCACAGTCTTGACCTCAGCCCTAGTGAACACTTGTGGGATCAGCTTGGGTGTGCTGTTTGTGCCAGAGTGATGGTTCTTCTACATGCTGCTGAGGCCCCCGTATGTTAAATTTCCAATATGTCTTGTTCCTCTGAGACATCCAGTCATCCAATCCAGTGACACCAAAATAGCAGAATATGCTGTTTGGCATTGGCAGAGAAGAGTTGACAAGTTGTTGTTTTTTTTTTACTCAACTCTGCTGCTCATTGCACAAATGCATTTTCCTTACATATGTGGCACCACTTAAGGGAAAAATAAACAGGCTTTCAAGTGGCAAAAGATTTATTGCCAATAAGCATTAATGACAAATACAGCACCAAGAGAATGACAAATACAGCATTAAATATGGAATATGTGCAGTGTATATATTTCAAAGGGACATGTTTCAATACATTGCTGATAATTTTACATTTAAACAAGGGTTTTAAACTTTTTTTTTATCATGCCTCCCACCTCCACCTCCCTGCAGAAGTTGAACCATACCAGCAGGGGTGCACACAGTCTGAGATGCTACTAATTTATTCAAATAACAAAGAAAGAAAGAAATAGCAGGTTAAACAGGTAATATCATTTGAATGCATGTGGATGTGATGTAATGAATATTTTACAGCTCACTTTTTAAAAAACTTTTTTTTGCTGATCCTTATGTTTGGTATTGGTTGCAGGTATTATATTAATATAAAATAAGAATTATTTATGATGGGTAACGTTTTTATATTACCAGAATAGCAACTTTGAGATGTTTTTTACTGATACTTTCTTAACTGCCTTTACTTTTGTGGCCCACAGCTACGAACGAATTTGGCTTAGGAGAAACACTGCTGTCCACACTGTGTACTGACCCATGGCTTGGCAGGAGTGTGAAAATCGAGAAGAGCTTTAGTCAAAATGCCAGTATACAGATCACTAAAAGCTTTCCACTCAGGGTGTTTCTGGGCTTTTAGAAAGGCTTAGGTGGTACTGTTGCCAGTGGGGTGAGTTTTGCACCATGAAAGGGCGCTTAAAACTCCCAAAGAGGACAAAAAATAAATATCACTGTTAAAAAAAATTATTTAATAAATGTAAATTATGAAAGTCAGACTAAAGAGCTATAGAACTCTTTGATATATGTTTTAGGGGAAATATAGTACTTGGAAATCCTTTAAGACCATCAGTTTTACCACTGCAGTGAAAATGGGGATAATACGATGTAAAATAAGAATAAATAAAGAAAAGGTGCTGTTTCTGTTTTGTTATAGTTTAATTTTCATCTAACATTAACTGTGGCATTTTGATCAGTGTAGCAGGAGAAGTAGTTTTCACACTGAAGGCATACAGGCCAGAAACTAATGATGCTTCTGCAGCCATAAGTAGTGGCATGGACCACAGTTGGTGCAGAGTTTGAGTTTTAATACTCAGTTTAGTTTAGGACTGAAACTTGCTGAAATCATATATCTTTACAGTTTTAGCTTTGATCTCAATGTGGCAGTTTGAGTTTGCAGGATAGGGGGAAAAAAACCATAGTTATCTTTTCAACCAGTCTTTGTAACCATTTTACAATTAATTAATTGTTATAGTCGAAAAATTGGTTAGTCGCTTTGTTGAATAAATTGTTATACAGTATAACCCTGGGACATTCAGTTACAGTGAGGTGCCAAATCAGGCAATTGCTATTCTTGTAAATACCTAATTAACTAAAAATAGTGGCTGCTACTTGTGGATTACACTGTATAAATGGATATGCAAGTAGTGGCAATACCTTATGGTGCTTGTCCTCTGTGTAATAGAAAGAGGACAGGTAGAGTTTCAAATGCATCTTTCTTCTGGACACAGTCCAAATGAGACTAGTTATCAACACAAGAATTCAAGAAGTCCTTTTTCTGTTTACCCCATATGCTGAAAGAACTCTGAAGTTACACTGGCTAAAAGAGACGAAGAGAGGTGGAGGAAAGGATGAGGTAAAAATACAGATGGGCAGGGAAAGGAAAAATGGAGAAAAAGTGTTTGTGAAAGCTAACAAAGGGGAGTTGGCTGTGTTTCAAAAGGGCGCATGGCGGCTAAGGAGGATGAAGCGCTTCAGGATTCATTTACATCAGGCCTGACAACTGCCTCACATCATCCCAAGAGCAACACAGCTCTGGCTTAGAGATTCCTAAAGAGGGCCCTTCTTCTAGCTTCCTCTCTTACAGCCACGCTCAGACTTTTCTTTCTCTTCCCCCCGTCTCTTTTTTTCCACTCCCTTACTCTCCTGCGCTCTCTCTTGTGCTCTCATGCGTTTGCCAGTCTTCAATCAGCTATCATGAAAGTGTCTGTCTGGGTGTCTTAACTATCCTCTGAGAGGCAGACACTTGTCTGGGCCTGCCTTCATCCCCTAAAGGCGTTTTTTGACTTGGACTTATTTCTCTCCTCACACCTTTTCAACTTCCCTAAAGAGCTGACAACAAGTGAGAACGACGGGGCAAGATAAACATGAGGGGAAGAGACAGGAAGGGAGATGAGAGGAGGAAGTCATCAAGTGAGAGAGAAGAGAAAGTAAAAATGGTTTTGGAAAAAGGGTAGAAAATGGAGAAAATGAAAATGAGGTGAGGAGACTGAAAAACTGAAAAAAAGGTGAAGGAATCAAATGACCTCATGAAGAGGAGAAAGGACAAAGCAAGGAGGACCAGAGTGGAAGAGACGAGAAAGATGAAACAGGAGAAGGAGGGCTCTAGTAAGACAGAGACTGCCACGTTTATCAGTGGTCCCACAGTGTGTTTCCCAAACACAGGATTTGGAGATTGCAGTAAAGGGAGAAAGTGGGACAGGACACATTAAAGTTTTTTTGGTGAGCGGGAGAAGAGGGGTGGGTGTGTGTGTGAGTGTGAGGAGGGGATGGGGGGGGGTGATGTCCCTCTTTTGGAAGTATCTTTCTTTTGGCCTGGGTTTGATGTGAAAGGGAACTGGTCCTGCTTTGACGGTGTTGTCTGCTGTGCAGTTTTTAATATTCATGCAGCAGATCAGGAAAGGAGAGGGGAAAAGAGTGGAGAGGAGATTTTTGGTCAAACAGAAAGCTAATTTGCAGCTGAGGCAGTTTAGCCTGAGGCACTTTCTGCTACTGGGGAAATGAGCTGGAAGATTAGCCGTATGTATAATTCACACACACGTAGTCACACACACACGCGCATAGATATGCACTGATGGTGTTTGCACACACTTTTGCACAAAGATGCACAGGCGAACACAGAGCAGCTGCCGCTTTCTAAGATGCTGTGTGTTACAGTAGTTACCTGCTGCTAGGTCTATACAGCTGCATATGTCCTTCTGGCCACTCCCTTAATGGTCTGCAATAAAACTTTCACTTATAATGTGATCACTTTTGCACTGTCCTATATATAAAGCTTGGTGTAAAATATACATAGACATTATTTTAAAACATCAGTCAGTTTTCATTTCTCAATCAAATCCTCAAGCTACTCTGAAAAGTAGAAGTGTTTTTTGTTTTTTTAAGTATAACTCAGTTATTCGAGTCAGTGTAGCGTACTGGTCACAGTTTTGTGACACTTTTGACATTTTTGTGACACTGCCCTAGTTAATATACAGCAGGAGTCTCAGATTTGCAGTTTTGTCATGTTCTACAACAAATGAAATTTAAACAAACACAACACTACATTTTCAGAAACATTTGTGGTTGCTTTCTTGTTTGTTTCTTTTTTGTTTTTTTGTTTTTTGTACTACTTGAACACTAAAGTAGCCCTCAAATAAGATGACAGTGCCAACAGTGGCCCACAACTCAATTAGGTTTGAAACCCCTCATATACACAGTTCACTGTACAGAGCTGTAAACATACAAGGTAAATATAAACAATGATTTCATCCTGCTCATCAAGGATATATGTATCTCCCTTTGATGGAAATTCCAGATCCATGACAGACATGCGAGTCTTTTCCTGGATGGCCTCGAAGAGGATGGAACACCGTTTGACACACAACAACTGACCACCAGGCTTTCTGATGTCAGTGAGGATGGTGACATGTGGGTGGGACTCAGCTCTAAGGGTAAATATGACTGTTATTTTTTTTTAAGTATTTTGATTTTTTTTTAATAAATTTTCATGAAATGCTTTTGATAAATTGCTTTACTTCAGCACCGCATTACAGCCAGATGGTTTAGATGCTTTACTTCCTCTGTTGTGTTGTTTTAAATGTCTATGATGTCCAAACTGTAAAAACACTGCTTTAAGAATAAAGAATAAGCTTCACCTTCATTATCTGAGCCGGTATCTCCATCTGTTTTTTGTTTTTTTTCAGTCCAAGAAGAGAAAAATTACTTCTTAGTTTATCATGTCAGTATATCTTAATATGGTGTCAATGACTACTTCACCTTTATTTTCCTCCGAGCCTTTATCCTGCTTCAACTACACATCTGTGATTGATTCGTAGTGCCTGCGAGCTGTCTCACAGTCAATAGCAGAGAAATTGAGAGAAAAATGATATCCGTTCATCTCCAGGGTGATAAACGAGTGTTTTTCTCTTCGTTTATCAGTCATTGATCCGTAGTTCACAGCAGGTAACAGCTGATCAGCTGAAGATCACAACAGAGAGGATGATCAATGCAAGTGATTGGCTTGGGGGAGTGAGAGAGAGTCAGAGACGTTGTGCGTGTGGTAGACGGAGAGGGAGAAGGGTTGTTGAACCCAGAGGCTGTGTCTGGAATTCTGATCAGTGGATTGATTATGTAAATACTGATCAGATGTATTGATTAACAGCTACGTCTGTTTTTGGATGGGAAAGTACTAACCGAAAACTGTAAGTACAGCGAAAAGATCTTTAAAGGCCAACTACCAACTCAAATGTTGTTAAGGAAGTGTGATCACTTGTCAAGAATGTCCTGAATCAGCTGTTAATGACACATTATTAATAACTTTAGGAAGCTAACGTGGTGCAGTGGTGTGAATAACATGTGTCCATATGGTACTGAAAATCTTTATCATAAATCCTTGTAATCCCTAAGATTTTCATGAAACCAAACCAAGGTTTTCCTCACTGTTCAGGGTCAGCATTTTTCATTCAGCATATTTACATCAGCTAATTACCTTATTTTTATAAGATAAGGTTTTTATAATAACAGTGAATCTTACTACTTTCCTTATCAAGAATTTTGGGTCGGGTTAACTAACTAACTAACTAACAAGTATCATTATGTTTACATAATGTTGATATCAATATGTATTTTAAGTATTAGTTCTAACAAGTTTCAGTCCTAAATCTGGTTCTAATCTAAACATAAAAAAAAAGTTTTAACTTGCTTGGTTGCTGCTTTCTTCTGTGTGCATGTATTGGAAAAGGGAATGATGACAAACTGCTGTAAGCTGGTCAAGGAATGTTTGCTGTGTTCGGTGTCCTGGGACTTGTAGTATTTAACACTGGCTGGTATCGCTGTAGCCATGGCTTTCACTGTTATTTAACCAGTAAGAAATTATGGACTAAGAAAACTAGTAAATATGATAATTGATGCGTTAATCTACTCTATTAAAAGACAGAGAGAAAAAGAGAAAAAAAACACATACCTGTTACGGCTCGTTATTAAACTGCCATCAGTTGTAATACCATAAAAACAAAGAATAAGAAGAGAAATGGCTGTCAGGTAGTAAAACACACAGAAAGAAGAGAGAGACCTACACAGAGAAGAGAGAATTAAGGCTTATACCTTGCATCATCCCAGTAACAATAGGGAGAGTGCTTTTCAGAGGAAGGCATAATCCCATTTCCACACGCTAAAGAAATCCTGAGCCAAAGCCTAAGGCTGCACAACCACACACTGATCTAACACACTTACATCCCATAACACTTCCTCACTTTCCTTCTGTTTTACATGCACATGCACCCTCCCAAAGCACACACACTCAAACACACAATACTGTGGTTGGGCCAAACACACCAAAGCCTCTCTCAGCAGCAAATACAAATACACACACACACAAGCATTTACACACAGACACTTTCACAGGCAAAGCTAGACATGGCAGGGGTTCTGTTGATGTTTAGAGACGTTATCCATCTTCTAAGAGTTATTGTCGAACCAGACAAAAGTGGGTTGGATACTAAAAGACTCCAGCCTTCTTTTTTGGACAGATTTCATCTTCTTATGTTCTGTCCAACATTGTCACATATGTATGGTTATGTATGGAGAAGATGATGTGTTGGAACTTTACTGTGCTTATGTGTTTGATTTTGTCTTTGGTGTTCAGTCCAGTATGTCCATGTGTGTTTGATGTACTCCAGCATATCTATGCTTGTTAAAGACACTTTGAAGCTTGAGAGGCTGTGTCCACAATTTTTTAACTATTTGCATGAGATAAAATGTTTGTTTTGCTGATAGTTCTGATAGAATGTGTTAAATATAGCAATGTGTGAGCTTTAAATTTGCAGTGAATTTAGTTCCAGTCTCTCTGTTGATAAGATTTCCTCCTTCAACTATAGGGTTTTTCTATGGTCTTGAGCCATATGCAGGAGATAAGCAGTGAAGTTCTGCTCAGTAATAGTGCTATCTGCAGCCAACCTGTGATGGTCCTTTCTGCTAATCTGTGTCATTGGCAGCTAAAATCATGTCTTTCTTTGCTGTAGACAGAAAAGAAAAAAATGAGAAAACTCCTTTGTTGCTTCTGCTGAATCTCTCTATGTGAAACTAAACTTCAGATCACTGTGTTCCTGTGTTTGTACTTTCCAATATGAGCCACAGTTTACTGTTT
This sequence comes from Oreochromis niloticus, assembly GCF_001858045.2. Taxonomy (NCBI): domain Eukaryota; kingdom Metazoa; phylum Chordata; class Actinopteri; order Cichliformes; family Cichlidae; genus Oreochromis; species Oreochromis niloticus. Next base: position 26,424,493 of record NC_031965.2, on the reverse strand, counting down.
GCTGACTTCTTTCTGTTTACTTAAACCATTAAGTTAAGTTTTCCTCCTGTTGCTGCTTCAAACTTGAAAGCTTTCTGGTGGCAAACCAGAATCCGTCGCTACGTTTGTGGAGCGTTATTAGCGTTGCACATGTGATCTGCCTGATTTGGACATGGTCTCTTCCTGTTTCATGAGCAGATCAGCTTTAAATAAGCTGGGAAGAACAGTAACAACAGTTGTACTCACATTAAAAGTACTCACATCTCCTAGTCTAAGTGACTGGGAACTTAAAATTTTTGTTTTCTCTATTTATGAACATTTATTGTTTAAAAGTACTATTTTTTTAACCTAATTAAATTAATTTGTCATTTACAACTTTATGGCCTTCCAAATATCCTGTTTTTTTTAGTTCAGAAAATAATGCAAGGTGCAATATGCAACATTTATTTCCAAACATCCTCGTAATACCACATTGTGTCTTCAGAGGTTATGATGAGTCAAAAAAAAAAAAAAAAAAGAGGTTATGATGAGTCACTCCAGCAGTCAGTCTGGACTCTGTGATGAAAAAAAGTAGCAATACAAAGTAAAGTTTTTCTTTTTTGATGCAGTCTATGATTTTGACCATAATTAACTACTGAGCAGTAGAACTGAAAGGTGAGACAGCTGGCTAGCAAATGCTTGTTTTTTGTACTCCTCACTCTGCCACCACAATCACTACAGCTACCTGCAGGAATTGTGTGTCATACATTTTATTATAAAATTTATATTTTATATATAATTGCCACTTAGTTTTATATTGCGCTGATTGAAGTACCTTTAAAATCAGTTGTAAAATAAAACATGCATATCATAGCGGAAGAGCTGCTGCATTGTTGCAGTTAATGGTGATCTTCATATATTAAACTAAAGGGAATTATTATAAAAGGCCTGGATACATGCTCTTAAGGCTACTTAACAAAAAAGGCAGCAACTGCTTCTAGACAACAGTTTTTTTATTATATATGTAAGGGTTTGGTTTTTTTTTACCAACCCTTTTTACAAATGACATATTTGACGTTTCCACAGCAGGTTCATACAAAGAGTGTCCAGTTTAGAGTAAACAATCATTAACCCATTAAAGCCATGCTTAAGCTTTAGAATCCTTGCTGCTCTCTAGTGGAGACACGTAAAGACTCTGGCAGATGTAGTTTGGCTTGTACTGTGAACTTGGCCATTATAAGCAGCTGTGGGCAGCCTCACTTAGTTGGTATCAAGAACCTGATAAGATAATCTACTAAATACTGTGAAATCCTCTCACTCAGTGCCTTCAGTGCAAACCCATTAACACCTTCTTTATGTCATTTCCTACTCCCCTTTCATCTCTCCAGGGTCTAATCAGTTCATTGGACGAATGCAGGACTTTAGATTTTATCCTACCACTTTGACTAACAGGTGAGTTGGACAGAAGGAAGCTGAGAGACAGGTAATGACTGGCTAGTGGGAAAGAAGGAGGGAGGAGTCATACAATGACCACCGAAAATTAGTGTTTAGGAAAAGAGCCATAAACTATAGCACATACGAAAAGCAGTCAATGTCTGTTTAGAGACTGAATAAAGAAAAAAAGATTTAGAAATCGTAAGAAATACACAAATACTGAACAGTTAAAATGAAATAAGGAGGGGGCTTATCATTGCATCTTAAAATCCATACTGCTTCCAGAGGATTTTCCTGAGAATTCAATACAAAGCAATTAGTCTTTTGGTTACCAGTGATGTACTCCACACAGCAAGGAGCTGACAAGATTAGAGATGCACTAAACAAAAGGCTCAAGTTTCAAATTATGGCTTTGATTAACCAGTTTAAGCTAAATGTTTAGTCAAAAGGACATTAACAGGTGCTTTGAGATTTTATCTTAAAATGGAAATCCATCAGATTTTTGTTTTACAGCCCTAAGTTTATATATAAAGCAGTTATATAGTTTAATTTAACACAATTTAATAAAGAATGCAGTTAACCAATAACTAACTTATATTTTGGTTTAAATTTTGGTTGTTTTCTTCTTTTTTCATATCCCCAGTTTATTCTGCATGCAATGATATTCTGTGTTCAGAATTTAGGTTTCATGTATAGTTTCCTCCTTTACCAGGGAAATAGTAGAGCTGTATTCAGGAGTCCTCCCTGAGCTCCATGTCCAGTCTGAGTGTCGATGTCCTTCCACTCACCCAAGGGTGCACCCTCTAATTGAGAGGTACAGTATCACAGTTTTTATTTACTCTGTACATTTTTTCAATACTGAATATTGTAGCTGGAGTTACTTTGTAATACCAAAACTAATAATAAATTAGTTTTCCTCTATCTAAAACACTAGTTTTATATTATGCTACCGTTAACAGATATTGTATCCCCAATGCGGTTGAGGACACCACCAATGACAGAGTCTTAAGACTGAACCTTAATGCCCATCCACTAAGTTATATCAACGATCAGGACATGGGCACCACATGGGTATCTAAGATCATGACTGCACAGGAACTGGATGAAGGAGTCACTATTACAATGGATTTGGCTAATGGACAGTACCAGGTAATGCACCTCATTTCAGCCATGAGCCCACTATGTTTTAAGAAACATCCAATTTAAATATTGTAATTTATTTGTAATTTTGGCTTCATTTGGCAAACATGAGACTGTTTTTGAGAGTTTCCCTTATTTTTCCTGTGTTACTGTACTTTTGCAGCAACTATGACAAAGACTGTACAGACATCTGCCTGTACAGAATCTATAGGCCTGGTACCAAATGTTTTTCTTTTGTAGTTTAAGACCAATTTAATTTATTTGTATTGATAGTCAAACTGTAGTGAGTGCCTTGGGCACAGATATCTGCTGTCTGGCTGCACTGAGAGGCTAATTCATTCAATAATTTTCATCAGGCACAGCAAAAGTATTGGATAGGTGCATCAGGTTTACTGTAAACGTATTTTAAGTAATGTGATCACCTTATAAGAAATAATTTTGATTGAACAGTCAACTTAATTCCATTGTCGTCTAGTATAAATTTGAAAAGCCGCAATTCAAACACCACAGTATGTATCTGCACTTGCACCTGTGTGTGTGCAGTGGACAGTTCTGTCTAAGCTCTTCAATGCCACGCACACACACATACACACACAGAGGGGCAGAGAGGGAGAAAGAGAAGAAGACTGCTAGATTTTGGCGCTGTCGACGCTAGGGTTGTCAAAAGACTAATTCCTCTTCTCTCTGAACTGTGTATGTGAGTGTGGGCAGGATTTTGGGAGCTGTCCTGATGTGGTTGCCCAACTCAAGTCCCTAGATAAAAGCCACTCTCTGAGGTTTCAAGTATTTATGTTAGTAAGTGGGGTGGGTGTGGGGATTGTGCCGTAGTGGTGGCTTAGTCCACTCCCTACTGTGTAACCCAGTGTCCCAACCCACTCTGTAGTTCTAGATAACACTTAAAGAGAGACACACCTACTGTACACACAGGCACACACATGGTTTATATGTGATAAGAGACTACTTCTGGGTGTCTTTTTGAAAAGGTGGAAGTGATGGCTGTCTATTTTCTGCTAAAGTTCTTAATTATAATTTAGATTGTTCATATTGGAAACTCAATAACGACTTTGAACAAAATTGCATTGTTTTAATTTGAACACAGATACGGATTATATTCTTATGTGAGCATGGGTTGTTGAGTTCCATGTTGCATCAGCAAACTGGCATTTTCCTGTGGTGTACTGGGGTAGCTTTGATATCTTAGTGTCTGATGGTATGCCCCAGTGGGAGGAGAAGAACAGTAGAGGGAGTAGAATGAATGACTTTACCGTGTCAGGCTGCTTTTTTTGAGGTTTGCTAACCACTTGCTCAGATGTATTTGTATTTAGCTGGGTTTCCCTTTCAGTGCGCAAATCACAAAAAATGTAATTATTAACATTTGTTAAACACGATGCAACAAAGCACCTGACTAATGCCCTTTAGTGTTTCATTTGTTATCTGTGAAAAGGCAGAAAATTAGTTATACCTTTTAATATAGCACAGTGCAAGATGACAGATTTTTTTGGGGCAAAAACTGAGGCTTCACCATGGTAAGCTTTGCTAAATGCTTTCAACTGTATTAAAGTCTACAAGTGAACTGGTGTTCCAAGTCGTATTCTGTTCACGTCAACTCTTACACCTCTCTCCTTCAGGTATTTTATGTTATTGTTCAGTTTAGTGGCTTCATGCCTGAGTCAGTTGTGATCCAGAGAAGAAAGGCTGACCTCACAGACACTGAGAATAACACCAACACAGAGCAGCCATGGCTGGACTGGCAGTATATGGCCAGAAACTGCAGTGTGTTTGAAATGGAGAACAACGGGCCTTTACTAAGACCAGACTCAGTCAACTGTTTGCAGCTGTCCAGGTAGGTTGGATGAAAAGTTCATATTGTTTACTATAAGGAGAGGTTTTTACAGGAAAGCTCAATATCTACTTTTAGATGTAGAATTTTTAGATGTTGATAACTGAAGTGAAATTAATTGTACTGCCCACTCCTCATAAAACCCTTTGAAAACCTTCTGAACTATCGTAATTGTGTCCCTTCACAGAGGTAAAGGGACACAGGACACCAGGAGGCAGAATAAAAGTCCAAAAATGTAAATCTGTAATTCAAAAGCAGGATATGATCATATCCAAGAGATCAGTCAACATAGAAAATAATCCATAGGGGCAGGCAAAAAGCAGTCAATTAAACAGTCTAAAAGGTCATATTGAAGGAGAACCCAACAAATGAGGTGAAAAAAACATTAACAAAAAGTGCAAGACACTGTAGCAAATCAGAAGTGCAACATAGGAGAGATATATATACGTGGCCGTGTGATTGGCTAATTGAAAACAGGTTTGAAGGACAACACAGGTGAGACTATTGAGGGCCTGGCACATAGTCATAAAGAAAGGAAAATTAACAAATACAGGAAGTAAAACTGATGACAGTCTAACTAATTTCAAAATGAAACAGGAAATGATGTAATAGAAACCCAAAATCATGAATAGGGTCAACAGCATTATAAGTGCTTTCATAATTTTTCAAGGACTAACCACGTAGTAGTGTTGGTCCCTGAAGAATGAAAGAGCATAGACACATATTTATTGGGTTACATCACATTTAGTTCCATTTCTTTTATTAAGAGCTTGATAAATACAGCAGATATCTTGTTGAATAATACACATGTAGTAAATTTAAATTCATGCATTAAAAATAAACTCAGCCATTCCTATTTTGGGGCATTTTTCCTAGTGCACAGGAAATTGCTGGCTGGGCTTGATTACTATATTAAGAAATACAAACACATATAAAAATACATGTTTGTATACATGTCTCACACGCTCTCAGTTGGCAGTAGATGTACAACTAGACTTGGAACATAGTCTAACATACACAGTCGGACTAAATCTTGGCATAGCTTCTTGTATCTGGGGCTTAGTTGGCATTAGACAGAACAAGCATGAATAGATCACAGCTTCTGTGGCCATTACTTGTTTTTTTACTTGGCTTGGCAAATTATATCACATACAACCTTTTCTGGCAGAGTTATTCATATTACAAAGTTTCGCATGAGATCGGTTTAAATATGTATATATCTATGTTGTTTAATCTAGTATGCTTTTATCATGCTAGATTGAATTAATCTTACAAAACATCTGAGTCCATTGGAGTGTTTGGCTGGAAACATTTAGACATGCCTTAGTCAGTTTAGATAATTACGGACAGGTAAACAGTTATTTTTCTTGATGAGACCCCAAAAAAACAAACGGCAAATGAGAGGTGGTGCAAAATGATTTTGGTAGAAACTTTGATTTAAAGTTTTATTAGACTTTTTATTAGGCATTAATGAATTGTGTTGTCATTTTGGCAATTCCTTTGTAAAGGCTAGATTTCTTTCATACTTGTATATTTACATATCAGTAATATGCAGTTGTCTGGGTTATTCATTAGTAACAATTAAACAATTGTGCAATTGAAATATTGCTACTAATCCACAAGGATCTCAAATACTGTAGATTGTTTATTACTAGAATTTTATGACAGTATTTTCTTGCAGCCTTCTTGTTTATTGCTATGAACAAACCTTGTCATGTTGCTGGCAACACAACTTAAAACACTGACATTCAAAGATGAAGGAGCTGTTGCCCAATGCGTGTCCATATAGTGTTTACAGAAAGATTTGTAGACTTTAAAATGTAGAAGTAACTGTTCTCCAGAAGACAGCTTTAGGATTGTACTCTATTACTTGGACCTCAGACCAAATTTGGTGTTTCTGTTCTGTAGTTTCCTGGTAGATGTAATCAATCAATTAATCAATGATTTGTTAGTCCAGCTTTGTTTGTTAGAGATATAGATCTATACAGCTACTCACAAATATATATTAGGGTTATGTGATTGTGTTTTTATTTTAAAAAATCTAATATTTTCTTGTTTTTTTTTTTTCTAATTTTGTGTAATGTTTATGTGCATCAGTGACATGCCCTTCTCAGGAGGTAACATCACATTCAGCCTGCTGACCCCTCAGCCACCCCTGAGGCCAGGTTACAATGACTTCTACAACACACCTATCCTACAGGAGATGGTACAAGCTGCCCAGGTCAGAATACATATGGGTGGACAATACTACACCAGAGCAGTTGGAGTGAACCAGCGACATAGATCCATTGGCATCAGTGAAATCACCATCAGTGGCAGGTGAAAATTTATAAATACTTGTGCAGGCATCTACTGTGACTGCTTATGAACGTTGTTAATGGAGACCGAGTAATTATATGGATTCGTAAATCATTGGTAGAGCATAGAAACTAAAAGACTGGTAAATGTGACATTTGTATGATATTTCTGGTAAACTGGCATCACACTGAATTTAGAAGTCCTAGCATGTTTTTTGCAAATTCACAAATTAATATAGAGGACTACTATAAGTGGCATGCTTCTAATTGTGATCCTGTTACATCCCAAATTTTACGTACTTAAGTGGCATAATTGGTTGAAAGAACTATTTAACTATCTTCCCAGTGTTTCTTTGTAAAAGTGAGTGAGTGCTTATATTATGACAAACACAGACCGCTAAGTTTCAGCAGAGCTTTCTGAGAGTAATTGTGAACACATCTCTTCATTAGACTGACAGAGTGACTGTTTTTCATGACTGTGGTAATTATAGGATTATGCAGGAGGCAATCATCTCTAACTCTTTCTCCCCCTCCCCCTCCCTCTAAGCTCTTTTAATTAGTAGCTTGTTACAGTGAAGTAGGAGAAACAGAGATTTAGCTGAAATCTCATCTGTGCATTCTTTATCTCTTCCTGTCTCTCACATCTTTCATTCTTCTTCCACTGTCATCATTCTTTATAGAGCAAGTAAATAAGTATGTTGAGAGGAATAATTTTAGCATGCGTGTTTTGTGAATGTTGTCTTTTTTAAGCCCTGTATGTTAGAAGCCTCTTAGATTACTGTATTGCATTACATTGTAGCACAGACATAACCATCCTATATTACAATACATCTAAATACAGAAACATTATCACCATGGTGACAGTTTAGAAACCCCAATATTTTTCTGTTCTCTGTTTGTAGAAATTAAAGAAATATCTCTTATCTTATATTTTTGCAACATACTGGCTATTATTATATACCTGCACTAGTTACTTTATAGTATGCTATGCCATTTGAAAGATATTGTTTCTAGTGTGTTTATTTAATTTAAATATTTTGTATCATTAGAAGAGCAAAAAATTTTTCAGCAAGTGTTGCAGAACAGAACATAAAAAACATTTCAGTAAGATGTGCCTGTTGCCCACAATTTTACATGTGCATTGAAGACATACACATTTCATTAAAATTATTCATATCAAAGTCATTTGCACTGGAAATGAATTTAACCTGTCAGGTTCCAAGTGTAAAGTACATGTAGTATTCCTCCTTATATACAGGACAACAGAGTAAGTAACCCATAGTGAATAAGTAGTTGTCCTTTGTCAAGCCTCCTGGATGCTCTACTAAGACACTTCCATCTGCTAAAACCAAAGAGTATTTCCAGTAGTCAGAACACATCAGACATGGACTATGTCCTGTTTTGTGTTAAAATCGAGGAAATGCAACTTAGCGTAGTGCATGGACCTGATTCTGCTGTCTTTGGAGTTCATCTGTGAAAGCGGTTTAGGAGTCCCGCTTAAAGCTTCTTGAGTTTTAGCTTGCTCATCTTCCAGCATTAGTTGTAGTTTTTACCTCTCGGCTGTAAAAGGGTTATGGGCTGTTGTCATCCTCCCAGCCAGGTGGGCAATACAATAACTCAAGAACAAGGCAATGTCGGAGTTTGAAATTGATACCATAGGTTCTTCTACTAAAAGTCTTGGACGAAGTTCAAATCTTGAGGTCACGGTCAGAGATCAAGTTTTCTAAAAATTTTATGGATGCAATAACTCAAGAAGGAAGTCATCAAGGATTTTCAAGTTGATATCACAGGTGCATCTACTACAAATCTCAGATGGGTTTGAATTCCAGTGACGCTGTCCTCTGACCTTGACCTCAAGTATTCTGAAAATCTTGTGAATGAATCGATGTAGGATTTTCAAATTGATACCATAGGTGCTTCGACCAAAAGTCTTGGATGATTTCAAATCCCAGTGACCTTGACTTCAAGGTTAAGATGAATTCTTAAAATCTTGTGAATGTGATTATGAATAAGTTGATGTAGGATTTTCAGTTTTATTAGGAGGCTGAGGGGTAGTACTGGTGGCCATCAGTTTCTTTTTTTTCTGCTGTTTTTGAAACAAGATAATTGGCTTTTAAAATGTGAAATGGTGGGCTTCAGGCTGAAGTTTGTTTATTTGTATGCCAACAGAGAAAACTGGATAGGTTACATCGCTGTTTGGTCAAAATGTGGAAAAAAAAAAGTGGCCACACAGAAACCTACGATTTTAGTGCAGCCCAACTGCAATCCTACTTTGGAAGTTCTCCTCAGTTCAAGCTTCATTTGCTCCAAAAAAACTGTTTAAATATATCTATTAAGCTTGATTTTTTGGTAAGTTTTTTTAGTATATATTTTAATTTATTTTATTTTTTATTTTATTTTAGGACAGATCTCCAAAGCAATGAAGCTAAAAAGTGTGTTCTACCACAAATCAAAAATAATGTATAAAAAGGCTTGGTCAGGGGAAATGATAGAGATAGTTTTATATATATTTCTTATTTGATTAATAAAGTCACCTTTTAACAGAAAGTGGCATTAAGAGAGCAAGAGGTGAAAGGATACACAGAGAGAAGAATGAAAGAGAGAAAGCAGCTGAATATCTGAATGAATAATTAAATGACTGTCGTGTGCACACGTGTGCGCATGTGTCTGCTACCTGTTATGTTGCTTTAATGATTCTCAGGATGGCATTTATAAATGTTGAATGGAAACTTTCCAGTAGCACTAAGGAGCTCTTGACTGAAGCATTCGGGGAGGGAGAGCTTTTCCCATGTTGTTTTTGCTTTTTCTTGTCACATTTAATAAGGGAATTAAAACATTTCAGCATCAAAGTTTTAAAACACAGTTTCAGTTTGTTTATTTTCAATGTTTCTCTGTCTTTGGGAAGGTGTGAGTGTCACGGCCATGCAGACCATTGTGATACCAGTGTGACACCATACAGATGCCTGTGTTTGCCAGAGAGCCACACAAAGGGGAACAATGTAAGTAACAAACATAAACTCTTATATCACAAATCACAACCACTCTTTTAGTAGTAGACCCGACGTACCTTGTGGGTAGTGCTTTATAAATGGTGTAAAGTGGTCCCTCATTTATCGCGGGAGTTACGTTCTAAAAATAACCCGTTATAGGTGAAGCCTGCGAAGTAGCCAACTTTGTTTTTTACAATTATTATAGATGTTTTATGGCTATAAAACCCCTCACTACACATTTTATACACTTTCTCAGACAGGCATGAACATTTTCACACTTTTTTCTCTTGTTTAAACACTCTCAAAGTTTAAACCTTTGTAGAAAAATAAGTCCAGTATTATAGAATCAAACCAAAGGCACCCTTTGACGGTGCAAAACGTTTCGTTGACAGTTTTATGTTTGTTGAGGAGAAAACTTACAAACATACAGTACAGCACTTCAGAGTCACACTGTTAGCGATCGAAGATTTATGTAAATTTGGCAATATGAACGCATTCTGCACTGACAGGAGACACGGCACAAGATTGTTTGACAATGGTCTACAGCCAATCAGGACGCAGAACACAATGCACTAAAAAAAAAACGTGCAAAATTGCACACAAAAAAAAATCTGCGAAACAGCGAGACTGCGAAAGGTGAACCGCGTTATAGCGAGGGACCACCGCTTTGTGAAGTCATCAGAATTTCATTTTGACACGTCCTACATATTTTGGCACAACATTTGTGGATGGGTTTCATTTCACAATAATTAATATCTACATTTGATCCAGGCACACAGCATATATCATGTTTCAACTCAAAAGCACATACACACATACAAACACACACACACACACACTCATCACAGAGGAATCCCCTGGGGGAAAACCTCCTCGTGGTCCTAATTAAGCACTTTCCTTCTTAATGACAAAGAACTTCTTTAATAAATTATGGAAAGATGTGTGTAAGCACACACACTCACACACACACACACACACACACACACACACACACACACACCTACCATAACACAAGTATTTATTTGAACACTTTTCTTTCTATCTTGATTATATATTTATTCTAATGGTTTTTAAGAGGTTTGTGAGGGACTGTTGAGCTTTTTCATGTTTCTCAGAAAATTGTTGAGTAAGCCATCTTGTTTTTTGGAAACATCCTGCAAAACCAGGCAGCAACGGTCAGCAGTCAGTGGTTAGCAACTGATATGATTTTCATGATAGAAAATTAGACCAAAAGTGGATAACAAGTAGAAAAGGAACAGATGGAACAGATGAGATCAAAACGTTAGTATGCATGCCTGAAATGAAATCCAGCTTGTTTATATGCGGACCACAATGCTAATAGTGATGACTGATAAAACTCATTCGATATTTAAGTTCATTTAGAAAAGTTTTCATTTCATTACCATATGTAATGGAGAATTGCCTTTATCAATAATTATGGCCATGATTAAACTGTGTATTCATTTATATCCACTAAAACAAACGGACCTAAAGTCTGCCTAAAGTTGTTTTCATAAAATTTTAAAGAAAATGGTTTTATGTGTACGTGAATTACTGGAATGCTACATCAACTAAGTCTTACAGCAGTTAGCTGGTTAATTGCTACGTAAGTTCTTAAGTAAAATATAGAATCTTTATTTTTGCAGTCTGTAGTGTTTCTGGTTAGAGTTGCCAATCATTTAAGGTGAAACCGAAAGTACGTTGTGAGTATTCACACACTGGTAACAGAATGAGTAGTTTGACCTAAACCATCACTGTTTGACCAGATGTTAGTTTGACTGGAAGCTAATACAACTTGTAAGGTAGTAGTAGGCATCACCCTAAGAAAAACCCCTTGTAGTCTGCAGTGAAATGTTCGATATGACGGCTTCACCTCACTGTAGCACAGGACAGCCTGCATTATTCACTACTTATGTATCATTCATACACCTGTGTCTGTGCATTAGTTTGTGCATGTGTGTGTGTGTGCATGTGTGTATGTGCAACAGAGTACATTGATGAAGACGCAGAGCTGTCAGCTAGCAGCTGTTAAATTTCTTTCTTTTACTTTGCTCTCAAATAACAGACAGCCTCCTACACACACGCATGCATTTAATAATTTTAGTCTTACATGAACACTAAAATAAAAGTTATCACAGAAAGTGCTCTACACACACACACACACACAGAACCTAAACTTCAGTCATAATCTTCAGACTATGACAAAAAATTACCCCTTTTTTTCCTCCTTTTCTCCATTTTATACACCACATTTGTCGTTCCACTCTTAGGTCCCTGTCCCACCTCCGCCCTCTTCTCTTTGTCGATCGCTCCCTCTCTCACACACTCTGTCTTTCTCTCTCGGGTCTCAGTTTAAATAATGTCTCAAATCGACTAGAACAATTACATTCCCTCAGCATGCATCTCTAATCAGTTCTCTTTCTTTTTCTGTTTGTATTTCGCTTCATTTCACTCAGCTGTTTTTTCTATTCCCTCTCACTCTTTATTGCCTCACTTTCTAAGTATTTAATTCATTCCTGTTTGGCTCTGTTTTTCATTTTTCATTCTGTATTTCCTCCTTTTTTTCTTCCTGTCTCAGGTCGATCCATCCTCCCAAGCTGCTTCTTTCCTTTTCTCTCGTACATACATTACTTCTTTTGTGTTGGAGAGATGTAGTGGAATAAGCATGGATATATTTTATGTAAATTAATCTCTACAGAAGCTACACTTCTGTGAAATACATTAGTGTGTTATATGTGCACGTGTCTTTATAGAGTCATTTTTTGTGTGTGAGTCTGTGTGCACTTTCTTTTTTCCCGAACCTGTCCATGTCATCTCTCTGAGTGAATATTCAGGGCCTTTCTTCTGTCTCTGTAATATTGGAGCATAAAAGGCTGTGGGGAATATTAGCGTTTAATATTGCATGCGTTCTGTTGACTTGGATCGGGCTAGCACCATGACGGATGTTGTACTAATCTGCAGAATTTCCACAGTGACATTAAAGTGACAGAAATGCTCAGACATGTGTCAAGATGATCAACAGGGGCCTTAGAAAGCACACTTAAACTCTTTCTCCATCTCACACACACTTAAACACTTGTGCGCACTAACGGACACACACGCACTCTCCTTTTGATTCTTTCTTATGTGCACTCTGTGTCAGACTTGATCTCTCATTCTGTCACTCTGTCTCTGTTTGTCTACATAACTGATGGATTCCATCACATTTGAAAGTTATATCATATACTGCATTGTACATCAGATTACTTGGTTTTAACTTGCAAAATGCCTGTGTCAGTTAATGGTTCTTAAACTCAAAATTCAATTTTTGAACATTAAATTTGCCTGAACCGTCCTCTTTTATCAGCACCTGAAATCATTAAGGGAAGGTTAAATCAAACTTGATTCAGGACAAGTGAACCAACTTTATGACTGTGTGCATGTGTGTATGTCTTGGAAGAGTTAAAGAAAATGTTCTTTAACAATTAGTTTTTAACCCCCTCTACATATTTTTGAATACATTTAGGACCTGGTAAAAGGTGATCACAGTGCAGAGTAGTAGTTCATCAATCCTTGCATCCATCCATTTTATTTGGAGGCAGCAATCTGAGTTGAGACGCCTAGACCTCCCTGTTCCCAGCCATCAAGACCTTTTGCATTACTGCAGGTTCTGCACCGCTCTGTCTCAGTATCTGCTCCCTTCTATCCTCACTTGTGAACAAAGTCCAGAGATACTTCCACTTGGGGCAGCTTCTCATTCCAAGCCGAGATTGGACACTCTACTCTTTTGTGACTGAGAACCATGGCCTCAGACTTGAAACTGCTAATTCTCATCCCAGCCATTTCACACTCAGCTGCAGATTGCCCCAATGAAAGGTGCAAGATGTCAATTGATGAATCTAAAAAAAAAACACACATCATCTGCAAAAAGCAAAAACAAGATCCTAAGGCAACCAAATTGGACACCTCTTCACAGCACCTAGAAACTCTGTCCATAAAAAGTAATAACTTATTAATTGAATTAGTGGATAGGAGCATCCCTGGCAGAGTCCAACACCCACTGGGAATGAGTCCAGCAATGCAAACCAGTTTCTTATGGAACATATACAGGAACTGAAATGGCCCCATTGCAATGGGCCCAGTACCCAATTCTTCCTGAGCACTCCTCACAGAAGACGCTAAGACATGAGGTCAAAAACTTTTTCCAAGTCCACAAAACACAGGTACATGTGTTCTTCCCTTGAATATCCATTGGAGCAGTGTTTCATGCCCAAGATGCAAATTGATCCTACTGAATCTGAGCTTCAGAGAATTGGTTGACTCTTCTCAGGGGAGGTGGAGACGTGTGGTCTAAAGAACGGTGACTACCACCTCAGTTTGCAAATCCAAAGGCACTGTCCCAAACTTCCACAAAATGTTGCGGTGGCACATCAACCAGAACAGCCCCAAAACATCCTTCAGTGTGCTGTTGAAATTCCACTTTTTTGGATGGATGTTGAAGATGTCTTGGATCAGGCCTTTTGCCAGATGCTCTATAATATATTTCACTATGCCAAGCCAACTGACATCTTGCACTGCCACTGGTCCAACTATGTATCACTATGTGGTGATCGGTTAACAGCTCAGCGCTCCTCTCTCCTCTCAAGCCATACAGCTGTAGATGTGATGAAATTATTATGAAATCAATCATCAACCTGCGACCTAGATTTCTCTGGTGCCAGATATGCTCAAACATAGTAGAAAAACTGTGATTAGAATAGAAGTTGCCATCCTGGAAATTGTAGAAGTGTTTTGTATTTATATATAATATGTGCCCTCTGAATTGGACATTGAACATGTTTTTCTGTTTTTATCCATGTGTCTGAGAGATATTGATGGCTAGTGACATTAAGTGGCATTGTCCAGGATCTCTGTGGCTCAAGTGTGCCTCAGCAGCAGATTTTCACCTGCACAGGGGTTAACTGGGTTAACTTTAGATACACACAACGTGGATATGTACACACAAATTTGCTCACACATACACAAGCCAGTGCCACGACCTTTCCAGTGAGAGCGTGAAATTGGTCATGGCATTTAGGATAAGATGAGTTGTCCCAGCAGCTTTACACATACACATACAGACACACACTTGCCTACACACACACACACACACACACACATACATACACAAACATACACAGTTGCCTATGACAGGCCATCTAAATGTCCATTACAGTAGTCTCCTCACTCAGCAGGTTTTGTCCAAACATTCAAGAGTGAAAATAAGATGTTATCCTCTCCTTGGCTTCACAGTCCAAAACACACACTTTCATTCATACTCACACACATGCACCCTTTAGCTTAACTCTATGTTTTTTGTCTTTGCATTGAGCTGGAATGAATGTTCTGTCATGAAACTGTTGAAAAAGAAAAACAATGACAATAAAGAGTCATGTGATTAAAAAAATGTATTCACTAACAGAAATGCCAAACTCAACAATTAGATTAGTAAATAACTTTTTTCTGTTGTTTTGGGTTCACATTGCAGTGACTATATGCAAAAGATTAAAGCAAATAGAATTAAAGGAACTTAAACTCAGTCTTATGTGCTGTTCTTTTTTTTTTTTGCTGTGAGTACTGTGTGCAGATGATGGAGCGCCATCAAAACCTTTTGTATGAGGAAGAGAATGAACGTTTGCGCTCTTCTTTTAACTGCCAAACACCAGTCCCTCGACTAATTAGCAGGCAGGGAGAGAGAGAAGGTAACGCAATGTTGAATGAAAAGAAAAGAGAAGAAAGAAAAAAAAACTCCCCCTTTCATTTGGTATGGTAATATTTCCTGCTCACATACTCACTGTGGCTATGAGAACAAGCAGTTGGGGGACAGTAGAGACAGGGGGAAGGGAGTGAGGAATGGGAGAGGTGGGAAGCGGGGAGAGATGTACAGAGTGATTTGTTTTTCAGATAGAGGGGAAATGAAGGAAGGAAGTGTGGGAAGATAGAGGAGACACAGAGGTAGAGGAGGCAAAAAGAGGAATGAAAGAGTGATAGAAGAGTGGAAAACTCCCGCTCTTGGACTCATCCCCAGCGGATAAGACGAAGAGTGAGATGTAGTGAGGTTTTTCTATTTGGAGTGCAGAAAGAAAAGTACCTTTGATATGTGAAACGGTTTGGGGCATAGAGATGCTGATAGGCAGACAGGAAAGCACAGACAGATGGGCAGAAAGAGAAAAAAAGCATGGACAAACGTACAGGAGGGAACTTATTGTAGGTAAGACATCAGATGGACCTCAGGCCAAACAGCATGGCAGACAGATGAGCAGGCAGAGTGACAGAACAAACAGGGACATGCAAACAGCTCAGTGCTCCTGTGGAATTACGTGTCCCAAGACATACCCCTGCCTGTGTGTAGTTGTGTCTGTGTGTGTCCTTGTAGACTTGTTTCTTTTTGTCTGTTGTTGTTTCTCTGTGTTGATGATTGAATATATACATCACATTTGAAGAGAATTTTCTTGCTGTTTCACTAACTTGTGCTAATAATCAGCCAATCAAGCAGTCAGCAGTCCTCTTGATGCTGACTGCAAACATTTATTTGTTTTAATTGTTAGATGTAATCTAAAATTTGACACCAAACTGCAATGGTGCCACTTGTAGAACTATGAAGCACTTTTTTGATAAGTGGATCCTTGTGCGGACCTTGTGCATGTTGTAATTATGCTGGCATTAATTTTATTCATGTATCCATTGCTTCTTGTTGTTTGTCTCCTTTTATGCCCCACATTGTCCCCTGCTTATGGATTATTTCTGGGCTTTGCTTCCTCTTCTGTTCCCATCAGTTTTTCAGTTCCTTTTTACTTTTACTCCATTCACTCGCATGCAGCACGAAATAGGAACCTCTTTCCCCATTTTGATCTACTCTCTCCCCCTCCCTCTCCCTTCCCCTGGCTTCCCTTCTCCTCTGTGTGTCATACATAATAGGCCCAGTACAGGTCTGCATGTGTCACACATGGGAGGAACTCCTGTGTTTTTTAATACATTTTTAATCCCACCATTTGAAGCCCCCCTTGTCCACTATAATTTGTACTGACTGCTGAACAAAATCAAAGGGCTTGTACTTGCTGCTTCTCGCCTCTGCTGCACTCTGCTACAAAAAAATGCATTTTTTATCACACACACACACAACCACACACACCTTGGTATGTTTATTTTGACATGAAAGTGGGACTCTGAGAGCGCTGGCAGTTACAAGTCATTCCTCATTAGTAGCAGTGATTTCCCTATGCTCTCTGCATGTGTGTGTGTGTCTATGTGTGGTTGAATGTAGTGTTTTTATTTCTAATATAGCAGAGAATACATCAGTATTATGTGCCATTATGTGTATTATTCTTCTCTCGTTAGATTAAAAATTTCAGTGGGCCTTCAATTTTACAATTTTTATTTTTTCTCCACTTGCTCATTTATTTTCTCCAGTTTTTACCATCCTGATATCACTCTTTGTTTTATAAAAGCAAACATTTCACTTTTTATGGGATGATTTTTCTGTACAGTTTTGTTTTGTTTTAGTTTTTTTTTGTCTTTTTGAGTGAATATGTATTTTCACGCTATGACAGCTGTGTAGGGTTCAAGTTTCTGTTAATAAATTATTTTTTTAACATGGGTGTGATATTAAATGTATTATATTACTTATATGTACAGTTTAAAGTATGTCACCGTACACAAATCAAAAATGTACATCCATATATATTTACGCGGTGTAATTGTGCTTCACAGTGCGAAAGCTGTGCACCACTCTACAATGACAAGCCATTCAGGTCAGGTGATCAGCTCCAGCCTATGAACTGCCGACCTTGTCAGTGTCACGGCCATGCCCTCTCCTGTCATTATGATGTCTTAGCTGATGACCATCCAGATGAGCATTATCGAGGAGGAGGAGGTGTCTGCGACAACTGCATGCACAACACCACAGGTACAGATTTAGCAAAGGCAAACTATATGCTGTATGGCTAATGCAAACGCCTAGGTTTGAATCCACCCCAAGGCTGTTTAGTGTCTTCCACAGGTCTTTCTCCCAGCTTTCCTGTCTTCTCTTCAGTATAAACGAATCAATAAAACATTTACAAATGCAAATATTGAAAACCCAGTTAATTTTTCCAAAGGACGAGATAAGACACTATGAGTGTTGTAAAGGGCCACACTATTAAGAACTCAGTTCTCCTCAATATTAACGTTATCTCTTTATAAGATTATTGGTGTGGTCCTCCACGATAGTCCCAGTTTCTAACGTGGCCCCTTGGGAAAATGACTTTCCCACACCTGTAGAAGATTTAAAAAATGATTGATTGTAGAAACACCCTTCAAGTGCATTATGTTGATGTTGCTCAATTACATAGCCTAATCTGAGCAGAGCTAAGGCGAGTGTAAATGAGAAACCCACAATTTGTTGTAACAGTAAAACAATTTAACTCTCGTATCTTTTGTTACATTAGAGTTGTATAATCAGATGACTCCAGTGATAACCTAAA
Organism: Oreochromis niloticus; assembly: GCF_001858045.2. Classification (NCBI taxonomy): domain Eukaryota; kingdom Metazoa; phylum Chordata; class Actinopteri; order Cichliformes; family Cichlidae; genus Oreochromis; species Oreochromis niloticus. The sequence goes on along the minus strand of NC_031965.2, from coordinate 26,406,354 downwards.
GCAGACTTTATTCTCTTTAAAAATAAATAAATAAAAAGAAATGAATGTTGTATTCAGTACCTAAAACTATTGATTGATACTGAGAAGTCATCTGGAATTTGTTTACTGAGGTCATTTTATTGTGTTTTCTTCGTGTGGATGCATTTTACTAATTTTCATGGGGTGTCTTAAATTTCACTTTGTTTTTGTCCTTATAGATACTGATAAATGTAAAGACACTGGTAAATTTAATCATTCTTATCCCTTTCGGTTCGGTCTTATAGCCTCAAATCCCTCTTATGTGTAAATTCAATCATGCAATACTTTTTATATTTTTTTCATCAGGCTAAAAAGCACCTTTCCATTTAAACAATTATGGTTAAAACTGGACATTTTCAGCACAGGTATCTCTTTTGTGCTCTGTGTGATTTATCTATTGACTTTTTTTTTTCACCCTTTATCGCCTTGTTTCTCCATGTTTCCTATCAGGTAAGAACTGTGAGCAGTGTATAAGTGGGTTTTTCAGGCTCGAGGACCGTGATCCCACTTCAGTTGATGTGTGCCAGCCTTGTGACTGTTACACTCCTGGAACGGTCAACGGCAGAATGGACTGTGTGCAGGTAGACACCATTACATTCAATATAGAACGATCTTAATAATCAATACAGGATGTGCATATTAAGACTATTGTAATTATAAATTACATTCTTTGAAGTAATAATTTTACAAAAAACATTGCAAGACCTATTGCGATTGCTGAGAAGGAAATAGCACGCTGATTTGGTGACACCTTTTAAGCATCAGCAAATACAAATTCACTTCAACCTTGATCTGTCCGTGCAAAGTGAAGTGATTTGGTTCCTTGACTCTGTTTTGAAATGCGTAACTTTCACATTTATAATCTTAGAATACTTACATTTTATTATTTAATATTCATATTTATATTAGAAACATTAGAAAAGAAGAAGAAAGTAAAATACCGCTTTATCACTTTAATCTGTGATTAAAATTTTTCCCTCTTTCTCCGTTTGTACTTTCAGATAGGAGGTCAGTGTCACTGTAAAGCTGCAGTAACAGGCCGTCAGTGTGCAGACTGTTTGCCTGGTTGGTTTGGTCTCACAGCCTCAAATCCAAATGGTTGCAGTTCCTGTAACTGCAATGACATGGGCGTCATGAGAACCTCTACAGGGGCAGTTTCCAGCTGCAACCGTTACACAGGACAGTGCCTTTGTAAACCCCATGTCACAGGTAAAAAGAAAGCTCAGTTTTTACAGGTGTAAATGGTGAATGTCTTGTTTTTGAAAGAAAATCAAAATCTCACGTTTAAAGTTGTTTGTGTGTGCATCTGTCAGAGAAGACTGTTGAAGCTGCTTCTGTCAACAGTACTCTTTATGTGTAGGTGTAAAACATAAGTTTTTTAGGCATCTTCCTAGATCCTTTTCATGAAAGTCAAGCATTGAAGTTGAATGCTGAGTTAAAATAATATGCTGATTAAAGGGTAAGATCAGCTGTCGTTTGACCTTGGTATGTTACCACAACAGCAAATCATATCAGCTAAAAAAAAAATCTGTGATTTACATTTTTTTTCACAAAATGTCCTTAATAACTTTGTTAATAACTTTTTAACAGTTTCTTTATTCCAATGGTTATTTAATTGTCCAGTAGCAGCATCTTAATTAATACATAGGAGTGCATATTGAGGTGTACGCAAAACCAAAAGAAGTGGGTATACTGGGTCCAGATGACAAAACATGCACACTGATGAACACACACACACACGCACACTCATATCCCAAACTGTTGTGGCAGCCAAAATAAACAGGCTTTTCTGCTGGCGGTGCTTCCAGCCGTCGTGCTTCTCTTTGTGATAAATGGTTTCACTCTCTCCCCTGTGTGTCTTTGAAGACCAGGCTCATATGAAATGCAAAACCGGCCAACGCTCCTCAACTCAACGCATCATGGTTATTGCTAAGCTTTGCTATCAAGGGTCCACATTGCGTGTGTGAGTGCGGGCATGTGTATAAGTGTGTGTTTGTTTGTGTTTATGTGTATGTTTAAAAAAAAAATGTATGAATGTGTTCATGCACTTTTGTCTTTGCTTAGCTATGTATTGTAAATTATAAGAGTTTCTTTGTGTGTGTGTGTGTGTGTGTGTGTGTGTGTGTGTGCACGCAACCCATCAAGGACTAAGCTGGTATTTAAATCTCTAATTCAATGCCAAGTTGATTAAAACAAACTGCTGCAGCCCCTTGTATTTTTCACACTCCTTCTTACAAGACCCATTTAGGGTTTTTTTCTGTCCTTGTTTGTTTGGTTGCTCCCACAGGTATTTTTCAGAAATGAGATTTGATTATGGCAATTTATTATCGCCAAGCTGATACTTTGAGTAGAGCAATGGCAGGCAAGCTTCAGAAGGACGGAATTGAAATGTGTGCACGGAGACTCAGATACACACATGCAGAAACACATGCACACTCATAACAAGGTGCCAGAGTGCAGTGTGTACATAATAGTGTTTGAAATGGTGATGCATGAGCCTGTTAACCAGCTGGCTACTGATAAAAGGGCTGGCCATGTCCCGAACAACACACACACAAATATGCACACGTGGACACCTCAGAACAAAATTACATCCTTTCTGTTCTGATCTAATATCTTCTAACACAGGCTGTTCTCTAATGTTCTCACTTTTCGGTCCCTTTTATTGATCTCTTTCCCCCCCCCCTTTTTTCTGTTTGTTTATCGAAAGTCTAATTGCGAAAATATGATTCGTAAATGGTGAGTTGGTCAGGTCACTGCCCTAAAAGAGAACACTTTGTAAGTGATGTTTTTGTTATAAGTGTATGATTCGTTATAAATTATATCATTTTATTGGGGAAAATCTACCTTGAGTACAATATATCAAATCATTGTTAGGTTTGTAACCATCAGTCTGCCAGCCTGCATATTTACCGCTAATACACTCAGTTGGACATTTACACTCTACACACACTGACACATATCTTCATTTCACTACTGTAAAATATGATATATGGAGAGATATAAATTCATATCTATAAAATCATTAAAATGGGCAGACCAGGGGAAATGCCAAGTGTCGGCCACACATAGAATAGGTCCCACACACGCACACACATTAACACAGATGTACAGGTATGTTATTATTAATGTGTGTGTGTGCACACACTTTCATACCCACCCACATATGAACACACGCTCCCTTATAAACGGCTATGATGACTGCTTTGCCCCCGGGTATCCATTTAGGGACAGATTGCCTGTCATGGAATACGTATGGCGTATTCAAATAAGCCCTGCATGCACACACTGCATAGTTTAACTAGTCGTATAGCCTAAGATTGTTTTTACTATAAAAACTTGCAAATAATAAACTTAACAAAAAGAATGAAAGGAGTAATATTTAATAATGGCGTAATGAAATGCTGACCTAATCAATTTGAAAGTTAATTAAGACTAATAACTAAACTGAAATGTTAATTTAGTGTTTTACTCTATTGCTCTTTTTGGCCTTTAAAGATAACTCAACTTTTCCTGTTTTACAAAAGATCATATTTTTAAAATTATTTTTTATATTAATCTGATCATTTTTCCATCCTTCCATTTCCTATTTTTCCCCCCTTCATTCTTTTCTTGTAGTTGCTTAATTTATTTATTTTCTGCTCAGTAAAATTAAGTGTTTGGCCTTAGGTAAGTGATCCATCATATGTAGAGGGCCTGGCCCTAATGATGGCAGTTTTATACACTCACCCACCATTTCTCTTGCTCTCTCTCGCTTAGACAGACACATACACTTACTCGCTCATACAAAGGTCTGCAAACAGAGGAGTGCTAACTGCTAGTTGGTGAACAAGCGATCATCAATTTTATTTATTTTTTTCTTGTTTCCCATTTTTCTTTCTTTATCTCCCTCTCTCACTCCTGTTTTCATCGCAGGCCTTTCATGTGACCACTGTGAGTTTGGTTATTGGAACCTTTCCCACCCAGACGGCTGCATGCCATGTGACTGTGACCCTCTGGGTTCCCTCAGTCCATTCTGTGAACCTGAGGGGGGCCAGTGTGAGTGCAAACCTGGAGTCGGTGGCCTGCGATGTGACTCATGCGGTAGAGGTCTGTTTGGTTTAAGGCTGGAAGGATCCTGTGCCCCCTGCGACTGCTCACAGGAGGGGACAGTACCCGGGACAGACTGTGATCCTTACACAGGGCAGTGTGTGTGTAAGGCATGTATGACATTTTTACAATGTTTTAGACATCGACTTCCATAAAAATTATGTTATGTAGTTATAAAGCAAAAATTGGAGTTAAACGTCAGGAAATTATGACTTCTGTATTTTCTGTAGTAAAATGTTTGGCTTTGATCTTCTGATTATTAATATAATACTGATATAGATTGAATGATAGAAGCACAAAAAGGAAAATAATGCATTATTGCTATAGAGTGTGTGTGTGTGTGTGTGTGTGTGTGTGTGTGTGTGTGTGTGTGTGTGTGTGTGTGTGTGTGTGTGTGCGTGTGTGTGTGTGCGTGTGTGTGTGTGTGTGTGCGCGCGTGCGTGCGTGCATGTGGAGTCAGACAGACCGGTTTAACCCTTGGCTCCTGACAATTTTTTGTCCAGCCCTGATACTTTGAGTTACAAATTTAGTATGAAATCTTTCTTTCCACATTTGTTCCGTCTTTCTTTTTTCAGGAACATGTAGAAGGCCGTCGCTGTGATTCTTGCCGTCATGGTTTTCACACCCTGGAGCAGCGAAACTCTCTGGGCTGTCTGCCGTGTGTGTGTGACATCAGTGGAGCGGTTTCAGGGGGTGTGTGTGATATGCAGACCGGACAGTGCCCATGCAAGGAGGGAGTAGAGGGAGTGCAGTGCACCAACTGTGCTCACAACTACTATAACCAGACTTTAGACGCTGAGAGTAAGAGAACCCCGAACTGCAACTTAAATCCATGATTAGTTACAGATTTATTTTTCACCCAATAATAAAACACTCAAATGAAACAAAATTGTTAACAAATTATTTACAAAGTGCAAATTTATTCAGCCCTACTGATGTTGTTTTGTGTCCTATTAGAGGGTTTGTCCCACGGCTGTGTACCCTGTATGTGTCACCCTAAAGGAACAGTCAGTGGGTCAGTCTGCGACAGTGCCACAGGTCAATGTGTTTGTATCCCAACACGCTATGGAAAGGACTGCAGTAGCTGCCGACCTGGTGAGTTCGAAAGAAGGGATGAAAAAAATGATAAGCAACTTTCACAAATAACTATAGCATCAACGTTCACCATAAAATGACTCTGAATTTTGGAAAAAAGGAGGGCGGGTGTTTCAGGCCTAAAGCTTTTGCATTCTTCAGCCATTCAAGAACTGCCCTATTTCTACCAGGAATCAACCATAAGCATCACAGCGAATAAAAGGAAGGAAAAAGCATCCTTCAGTTGTGCACCTGTTTGGGTTAGTGTTGCAGGACAAGAGGTTGCAGATTACGTATAGTGTCAGTGAAGAAGAAGAACCTTTTTATCATTGTTAAGTTTACAATGACAAGTTGGGAATTGATGTGTTGATTAAAATGTGTAAAAATAATGAATAAATAAATAATGAAGTAGACATAAAGATAAAAGCTGTCACATTCTTTGTGGTTATAAGGAAACAGATGTATAATTGTGCTATAATGTCTGATCATGCTGATATTTCAATGCATTTCCACTTCCTTTCCTGCAACCTGCCTGTTTTAATTTCCTTAACTGCCAACTCATGACGGCCATTCAGTATTTCTTGCCCAAGTGGCTAAATAGAATATCTAATTTGTTTATCATCTGGCCGGCCTTGAGAAAAATAAACTGAATTGATTTGTGATTTGGAACCTTAGTGCTTAATGCAACCTCAGACACAGTTATTGGTTTTGTGTTAAATATTATTACAAATAAATGACAAACGGTGGCTCAGTTTAGTTATTAGCAGTGGCATCAAGTGGTTATTTCAAAATGACAGCAGTTGTGCTCAAAATCAATGACATTTTGATGTCATTAGTGTAGTTCTGAAAAAAATGAATCATAGTCGACATTGTTTGGCATATGCAACAGACAATTGTGCTCTTACAGGGTTTCTACCATTGGCTGTTTCTGTTTCTCACCGGAGCATTTCTCTATCAAAAAACTTTTGGGAAACAAATAAAAGGCGATATAGGTTTGGATTGATTATTTTCGATGCAATATGACATGAATGCTTGACGTTAAATCTACCAATAGCATATCCTGGTCTTTGAATGACAAATGTTGATGATGTTTTACAAAACATCAAGCATTATCATGTGGATTTTCAAAAAGTAAAAAGAAAATTAAGCAAAGAATAAAGAAGCTAAATATTTTTTAAATTTCTTTTTACATTACATTTGTGGCAACAGAGAAGCAATAGCTGAATAGCTGATCAATAGCTGATTGCATGGACGGTTATACCTCCTAGGGACCTACTGGGGTTCCAGCACAGGAGCTGTTAAACCAATCATCATGAGGAATATGAAATGTTTGAAAAATAACACGAACAGGGTTGGTGAGCTGATTTAGAAGCAGAGGAAAACCCACTGAGTGTATTTTGATGTGCCTCCGGAGTGTTGCAGCAAGATGTTGCCATCCTCACATTCCCAGTGTGACCATAGCTGGCTTCAGGACTTTCCAGAAAGTTGATCTGACCAGTAAGAAGAAATATGGGGAGATTGCACTCACTGTGATTGAAAATTTGTGTGATACCAGACACGTTACAGTGAAGGAATGTTGAACTGCTAACTGCTAGAATTTGTACATGGTACTTGGTGTCGGAATTTGTCATTGCTGTTGCTTTTTAGTCAAAACATTGTTTGGATTCCTCCGTCAGCAGATGCAGAGGTCATCTAAATTACTGTGGCTATGGAAAATGGAGGTGGATAATTAATGCATCCTGACCACGCTCTGCACCACTTTCTGGACATGCAGCAGAACACTTTCTCTAACCTCGCGTTCAACTACACCGCCACAAGGACAAATACAGAAAATCTTTGCCATCTCATACCACAATACCTGCATTCATTTTAGATTTAACCTCTACATTCTATCATATTTCAACCCAAGTTTCAATTCAATTCAATTCAATTTTATTTATACAGCACAAAAATCACAACAACAGTCACCTAAAGACGCTTTATATTGTAAGGTAGACCTACAATAATACATACAGAGAAAAACCCAACAATCATATGATGCCCTATGAGCAAGCACTTTGGCAACAGTGGGAAGGAAAAACTCCCTTTTAACAGGAAGAAACCTCCGGCAGAACCAGGCTCAGGGAGGGGAGGGGCCATCTGCCACGACAGGTTGGGGAGAGAGAAGGAAGACAGGATAAAAGACATGTTGTAGAGCCAGAGATTAATAACAAGTATGATTCAATACAGAGAAGTCTATTAACACATAGTAAGTGAGAAAGGTGACTGAAGAAGAAATACTCAATGAATCATGGGAATCCTCCAGCAGCCTACACTCCCATAACTAAGGGAGGATTCAGGGTCACCTGATCCAGCCCTAACTATATGCTTTAGCAAAAATGAAAGTTTTAAGCCTAACCTTCAAAGTAGAGAGAGTGTCTTTCTCCTGAATCCAAACTGGAAGCTGGTTCCATTGAGGAGGGGCCTGAAAACTTAAGGCTCTGCCTTTTAAATACTCTAGGAACAACAAGTAAGCCTGCACAGATATCACAGAAAAGTGTGTAATAGACACACTGGTCCACTGCATGTATGTCAAGCTTTCTTCCACTTTGTTGTGTTTAAATATGTTTCCTTTTTTAGTATAATTTTTTACCTTTACCTATTTTGGTCTTTTAGTTATTGTATCAATGAGTCATATCTTGACTGCTGTAAGTCTCAACAAATTTTTAGGACAAATTAAGTTTCTTATTCTATATTTTGTTTATTATTCTTATTAAGGAAATGACCCTTGAGCTGTCAGACTCATATCAAAAGACTGCAGTGTATAATTAATTGCATGCTCATTACTTTATGTTATACTTATCTTTTCGCAGGCTATTACTTTTCTCCGGATCAGGATATATGTTTGGAATGTGACTGCCACCCCATTGGAGCGTTGCATCGCAGTTGTGAAAGCCAGACTGGACAGTGTGTGTGTGCCCATCCCTCAGTGGGAGGCCGACGTTGTGACCAGTGTCGTGAGATGTTTTTTGGATTTAACCCTGGTCTGGGCACGTAAGTATAAGTGTTTATCTATTAATTGCACCACTTGTATAAACACACACATCTCATGCACAAATTGACACACAACAGCAGATGCAGTGTCTGTGAAGACAGTTTACAGATTGGTAGGCAGACATATGACTTACATGAGTTAAGAGCTGCTTTGACCTTTACCGCTCATGTCTCTACCTGCGGGCTGTCTTGCACACACACACACACACACACACACACACACAAATGTTACTTTACACTTAACCTCCATGTGATGGTGGTACGCACATGCACATCCGTTCCTCTCGACAGGGTGTCACAGCAGATAGATGGTGCGCAAACTGTTTGACTAGTGATCCAGTATGTATGTGTTTGTGTGTGTGTTAGCTGACCTTGCCTGATTGCTGTATTCTCCAGTGTTAAAACATTAAAGGATGAGATCAGGCTGTGGCTGAGATCTCCTCACAGTAGAGAGGGATCGGACGATGGAGGGAGGAAAAGCAACAGTAATAGAGTTTACTTTGCAAGGACACTTGAAAAGAAAATCACATGGAAGAAAAGACTTGACTAATAAAACATAAGAGAGAAAAGCAGGGTTGGTGATGTGAGTTGAGTGGGCAATATCAGCGATGCGAAAAGAAAATTAGAGATGCTCAGACAGATTTTGCAAATGGCATTAATGAACAAAATCCAGAATTATCATTTAAACAGGTGTTGTTTGGTTGCTGGTTGGTTTTTTTTTTCGTATCACACTTGTAGAGGAAAAAAAGCCTAGCCAAGTCATGAGTTATTACTCGTTAATCCTCTCCTGGTCTCTCCACTATAAAGATTTATTAATCTAAATATCAAGTAACGCATGTATTTATATTTAAGTATTTAAATATGGAGGCAAGAGTTCTTGTATTTTTTTGAAGTAGTCTTCAGAAATAGTTCCCCATGATTCTTAAAGAACAATCCAAAACTCTTGTTTAAATCTTCACTACCTTTTGTTCCATTCTCTGTCAAGATGATTGAACACTACTTGAATAATGTTGAGTCCAGCTGTTGAATAATTCCAGGCTCAGGGGAGGCCAAAGGATCATCGCCATGCTGAAAAATGAATCCTTTTCCACATGTTATTGGACGGTGGTTTCAGAATCTGACCATACTTTATTGTGTTCGTAATTTCATCCACTTTATTAATATCCACAACACCCCAGACTGAAATGTAGCTTCACACCATGTCAGAGCTTCCACTGTGTTTTACAGATGGCTGCAGATACTCACTGTTGTACCTCTTTCCTGATTTAAGGCAGTTACACCGTGTCGCAAACAAACCAAACCAAAACACGAAATTCAGAATTTCCAGGGTCAGAACTTGCCGTGTAACCTGTATACACAACTTTTTTGCTGAAAATTGGTCCTCGAAAAACTGTGGGAAAAAATGTAATCGACGTTATAACTTTAAATATAACATAACTTATTATTGATTCATAGGTCAGTATTTAGTGGCTTAACAAACTGCAAAACATTCCTCTGAAACAATCCAGAAGAAAATCTCCAATAAAGTTTGCAAACCTATTGCTGAAAAGCACTATGAAAAAAATTAAAATGGTCAAAAAATCTGGCCCCTTTAAAAAAATTATTAAAAAATTAGGTATAGCTCAAGGTTTTTGCAAAGTACTATATGTAAATGCAGAATCTCATGGTAATGAGAAGATATTTGGTACTATAAATTTTTTTGGTACAGCCTATGTACCTGTCTCATGTTTGAGACTGGTTGCATAAAAGTAAACAAATGTCTCAATGACATTGTGCATGTTGCTGGAACATTTTCTCAAAAATTAAATAAATTACTTCTTTTTGCTATTCTATTATTTATTTTTACACAAACACCTTACTGTGTTAAAAATCTGGTTAAATGATATATGCTATATGCCGGTACTCTTAAATCCTCTCTCTCTCAGTAATGCACACATCCAGTACTTTGAAGGCTGATGAAAAAAGAAAGACTGGGTGTGATGTTGGTGTTTTCTTTCTCCTTGGGAATGGAGTGAAGGTCGAGTCACTATGGCATTTGTATGTGTGTGTATTTGTGCCTCCGTGTGTGTTTGTGGGAGCACCAGTTGACAGGACAAATTTGCGGCTCGTTATGAGGCTGTGGCTTTTCACACAGCAATAAAGAAGGTGTAGTTTTGTGGGTGTGCGTGCGTGTGTGTGTGTGTTTGTGTGTAGTTGGTGGGGGGGGGATTTCGACAGAGGAGAGAGAGAGGGAGAGCAACCGAGAACATATGAGTACAATATGCTGTAGAATAAAAAAAACATACATGGATAATGTCTGTATGTGTGTGTGACAGTAACATGGATTGTACAGTATTACTCTGCTGGAGTGCTGTGCATGTGAGTGTGTGCCAAAAATCCTCCTGCAAGCAGACTATTGTAAGTGTGTGTGTGTGTGTGTGTGTGTGCGCGCGCATGCGCGCGCTCTAAGGTGTGAGGTAGCTGGCCGGATGATCACCCACTTCCCATCCCCTGTGAGGGTAACACCACACTGCTGACCCAGACACATGCACCGCCAGACACACACACATATAGTCACCAGCGCTCACACTTCGACAACTTGAGGGGAAATGCAGTTTTTTTGGCAAAGTTAGCTTCACAGCTACTATTTAGGGTGGTGGGTGGGCTAGATGGCAGTGAGAGTCTCGCTCACAGTGTTAGGGAAAAGATCCACCACCTTTCATTCTCACACATGCCCAGTTGAGCAAACTTTTGCAGATAGATTTAACAATGCACTTTGCTTTCTTTTGTACCCAACCCCAATACAGAAACACACCCAGTCAGTAGTATTTACAAAGTTACTTTTTTTCCTACTGTGTGGTTATCAAACTACAGAGTGTGAATTTTATTATGTCACTTAAAATCATTTTAGTGATCAAGAGTTTTTTTATGCCAGTGTTATGTTGTGTATTGATTTTTTTTGTCTTTGCATCTTACTGTGAACCATATCTTTTTAGTTATAAATGAAAGTTAGATTTCTTTGTTTTTCTTCTCTTTTTAATAAACAGATGCCATCCTTGTGCATGTGATCCAGTGGGGAGCATCAATGGTTCGTGCCATCCGGACACAGGGATCTGTGCATGTAAGCTGTTGGTAACTGGAGATAAATGTGATTTATGTCAACTTGGGGCAAGTCATTTCGATCCTGGGAACCACTTTGGCTGCACTAAAGGTCTGTTTTACATGTTAATAAACACACACATCAGCGCACCAACATACCAGTAATCAGCCAGTAATCCCCAGTACATCAGTGTGAAAGTTAACATAGTACTTTTTCTAAGTTTTAATTTGTATTTTGTGTGTTTATTTATATCATTGTTTTTGTCTCTTTCTGGGCAGCACCCTCCCAGCAGCCTGCACCAGTAGGTGTTGCACTCAGTTACTCATCTATTCGTCTTTCTTGGCATCCGCCGGACTCCCCAAACTCTCACATACTCAACTACACACTCATTAGGGATGGACAGTCAGTGCATACTGTCCAAAGTCGCTATCCTTTTAGTATGTATCAACACAGCTTATCACACACGTATAAATATTCTTTGGTCTTTCTCTTCCCTAAATTAATTTCCTACCTATTCCTTTGTTCTTTCCACTTTAAGGCCCTGAATCTTTTGAAGACATTAGTCTGTCTCCCTTCACCAACTACTCTTACTGGCTTATAACAGCTAACGTAGCTGGTGCGACAACAAGTGCATCAGCTTCGTATCAAACTTTAGGTGCACCACCTGAAGCAGACCAGCTCCATTTAAATCTTGTGGGAAGACCAGGTCCAACTAGTGCTAGCTTTAACTGGAGCACACCACGAAATAATACAGGCCCAGTGGAGAGGTAAGTAAAAAGGGAAAAGAGGGAGGTGTGGTTAAAGACTTAGAGGCATACTGCTTAGGATGGAAAAGAGACATATGAGTCTTTAAATGCACAAACTATTTTCAGCTGCCACAAATGTGGTAGGAGAAACTGGGATGTGATGTGCACCAGCAGCCTGCTTCCATTGCTTTAAATCACTGTCTTTATTTTGAACCAGTGACCGTACAGTTTACGTGGTATGCATCTTATGCTGCAGGCCTCTGTAATGTTCCAGCGCTAGTTTTAACTGAAAGATGTTGAGTGATTGTGAGCAATGAAGAAATAAAGACAAAAAGAAATACTTATTACTATTGTTGTCATGCATAGGTTTGTGTTATGCTCCATGGAGTCATCTAGTGAAGCAGAGCCTGCCATTCACTACACAGGCTTATCTACAGAAGCTGCAGCAAGTGGTTTAAAGCCCTTCACCCAATATACTGTAATACTAGAGGTAGGTATGACAAATGTCCACTGTTTATGGCACAACTGAGTGCAAAGGTATGTATTAATCAGCGAAAATGTTAAAACCACCTGACTAATATGGTGTAGGCCCTCCTCATGTTCCGAAAACAGGTCTAAACCATGATGCAATCCTATATGTCCCATTGTATCAGGCAACCAGTCCTGTAACTTTGGAGTTGAGGCACCCATTGATAAGACTCCTTGAACTCTTTATCCTGTCCTATTTTATTACCCTGCTGTAAAAAACAATCAGAAAACAACATTTCCAAGAAGGGGTATTCATAGAATCCAGTCATTAGGGATTGGTTTTACAAAACCATTAAAAAAACTTTTCAATTCAATTAAGTTTTATTTAAATAGTGCCAAATCACAACAACAGTTGTCTTAAGGCGCTTTACATTGTAAGGTAAAGACCATACAATAATACAAAGAAAACCCCATATGACCCCCTATGAGCAAGCGCTTTGGCGAGAGTGTGAGGGAAAAACTCCCTTTTGACAGGAAGACACCTCCAGCAGAACCAGGCTCAGGGAGGGGCGGATATCTGCTAAGACCGGTTGGGGGGTCTCAGCAGATGGCTTTGTCTGCCATCTTTGTCTATGGCTTAGAATAACTAAATAGTCAGACTTCAGATTGATGTCTGTCTTCATCTGTTTAGTCATTTACTATAATGAGAAGAACTTTTGTAACAGAAAATTGTTGCCTTTTGGGAAAATCAAACAGTCACAAAGACATTTTGCTTGGAAAATTCAGTGGAGAGTATAATAATAATGATGATAATAAGCAGGGCTTCCTAATGTGGCATGCATTTGTGCTGCTATTAATTCTTCATTCATGCTGAGCATAGTTTTCTTGGGCAAATGAAAACCACTAACAATGTTGTCACTGGTGCATATTGCCAGTGGTTTAAGGTGTTCTTCAGAAACTTTTTCACATTTCTTTGCTCTTTTTATGTTGAGTGTCACTGGTTAATCAGTTTTTGTGAAGCAGTCTGCATTAAACTAAACAAGAAACAGGTCTAACCTTAGAAACCAGTTATTGTTGTGAAACCGGCCCCCGTTTTTGCTACCTTCTTCCATTTTCATTATTCTTTTAAGATACTTACATGCCCATAATGGTGCTTTCAGTGGGACAGTGGGATTAAGGGTTTCTGTAATTTGTGCAGTTCCTCTGTGAGATTGAACCACTTATGTCAGCCTTTACTTCAGACGTGAATCAATGGGACTTGTATGCCAGTGACACAGTCACTGGTTCATCAGTTGGAGCACGATGGTAGTTACTACACACTGCATTAACGGACCACCACACAAGGCTTGCTGTTTAAATATACTCTTTCCTAGAGCCATCACAGTTTTTCACCCATCTATGTTTTAAATGTTGTGGCTAATGGTAGCTATAGCTTTAAAATAATATAGAAAGTAAGCTTGAACTACTTTTTAAAAATATTTATATTTACATAATTTACGGACTAAAAAATGACAATGAAAACTGTTTAACCTTTTCAACAGGCGTGTTCTTCTGGGGGGTGCACTTCTAGCCCACCGCTGTCTCTTCTGACAGCCTCTGCCCCCCCACAAAACCAGCCCCCTCCTAAAATCACTGCCATAGGACCTCATACTCTGCATGCTTCTTGGGAGCCCCCCAGTGAGCCTAATGGTATGACCACAAATACACACACTCGTATGGTAATCTCATCTAATGTGTAATACTTACTGTTCTTCTTTTTATCCATTTTACATTATTCCTTGTTCTGTCACACCAACTCTCTGCTTGTACTCTTTCACTTTATCTATAACACTTCTCTGTGATCTTCTCTTGTCCATCCTGGTCACTCCCAACGTAACCCTTAGCATTCTGCAGCAGTATCACTGTCTACATACCATGCATCATAGAAGGTCTCACTGCCAAGAGAAAAAAATTGCTTATAGCTTTGCAATTAAGAATACATTATGTTTATTTTAAGTAAATAACAATTGCATTATAATGTTAATGCCTGTTTCAAAATTAATAATACAGTAGAATAAATGACACACATTTTGTACATGAAACACTTACCTAGTGGCAAAGCTTCAGGGCTGTGTCATTCAAGACACATGAGAGTCAACTTAAACCAACACACACACACACACACACACACAGAAATACACACTGAACTGGAACTGCCTTTTGTAAATCCAGAGAGCTTTGTATTGGCTCTAAAGCTCAGTGTAAAACAAAGCCCTCTAACCTGGGTTTCTCTCTGCTTCTGTCTCTTTTTTTCCCCTCTCCATCTGTTGATCTGTTTCCCTCGCAGTGTCATATAAAGCTCACTTAATTTGGTTTTGTGTGTCATTTCATTGTCATTAGTTAATCATTTAGCATCCTTCTCACCTCTCCATTTTGATTTTGCTCTCGGTCTTTATCAGGCAATCTTTATGTTAGTTTCAGTCGTCCCAGCTCCGTGCATTCAAACTAAAGCATTCAATGAGAAGTCGAGTTAAAGTAACCCTTTTATAATACGGCTATTCTTGCCTGTGTGGTCAGTGCTTCTGTGAAAATAATAAGAAACTGAAGTGGTGTTCGGGTGGAAATGATCAGTTTTAAAATGCATGCATCTGCCTACACCAGTTTTTGTTTTTCCTCATTTAGTGGAGGGCCAGACATCATAACGTGTATCTGGTTAGCAGTATTGCTGAGACCTGCTCAGTACTTATTTGCAAATGTGGAGACTCTCCACAATGGTGGGTTTGTACCTTATTTTTTGCTGTGTAACATGTCTTCTGCTTTTTGGCACAAGTTTTTCATTTTTGATTCATTTAATTTTATAATTTATATAAGCTTTTAATTTTTTCTATGAACTTGGAGAGTAAATACTGCTAAAGGATGAATATATCTATTATAGATTTTCTATTTTCCAACATTTAACGATCTACTAGTGATGCAGTTATTAGGAGTTCCAGAGAGTAGTTTGATTGGCTAAGGATAGTTAACTGTTGTTAAGATTTCTATTCAGATTTCTAATAAACTAAATTTGTTGCAGTTGTAGAAGCTACACTTCTTATATTATACATAATCACAGCAAAAATTTCTGGCACAACTTCACCTACTTCCAAGGTGCATGGAGAGGATGAAAGAATTCACAATGCAGGAACTCCAGCAACACTTAAGGGAAGATGAACAACTTTATTGACTGACCAACGCGTTTCGGCTTGTGGCCTTCATCAGGGTCATAGTAAAACATTGTAGAAGACTGCTTAAATACAAGACAGGAAACAGAAAAAAATTCTAATTAACCAATCAAGTCTTCATAGATAGATCAGCTGACATATAACAGGTAGGTATTGGTTAATTGGTTAAGTCATGCCCAGGTAAATACTGGACTTGATCATTAATGATGAGGACGATGGGGAGGAGACATAATCCCCACCTGTCTCAAAATAACACATGCGTGAAATACATAAGAAGAATACTATGAATATACCAAAAACAAAAAAAAACAAAGGACAGCATTTAATTATAAAAGGAGGTTGGTGCAGCAGTTGAATTAAAAAACAAAAGGACGTCATCACATGGGAACACATTTGTTAAAAGGTCCTTATTTATGTCTCTAAAATGTAGACTTAAGATGAGATGTCTAGAATGCTATAACGAATAAAGACCTAGGTGACATCAAAGAACAGTAAAGGAATGAAGTAAGAGCATGTTAAGCACAGGGCAAACAAAGCTACCAAAACAGGCATTTGTATTATATTTGTTTTTATTTATAATTTATATTTCTATCATTTGAAGCATTATTTTATAACCACAACAATTGAAAACCTTTAACCGTACACAGAGGATCTGTAGATTTCTTACTTGTATGTACATGTTGCTCTCTCCTCATTTTAACACATTTCTGTTGTTTTCATTTTAACAAGTCATCAACAAAACTGCATTGCATGCAATACTACTTACTAATTAGTATTCTCAGTTTTTTTTTTCTTACTTCAACATTTTTAGTAATCAGGATATGAATTTGAAAGGACTATTGTTACTGTTACTAACAATAACTAAAGTGTTGTGTTAGGGCACAAATAAACTGTGCAGACAGTATTTTCCTGACAAACCCTGCAGCTGCAGCTGTTGCTTTCCTTCTTTAATTTCCTAAATAATTGTTTCGGTGAAGAGCTTTTGTTTTAGCAGACATCAGAGGTAATCTCAGAGACTGATTTAACATTTGTTTTCTTTTTGTACAGGTGTTATCACAAAGTATGAGGTCTTTCTTCGTGGGCCAATGGAGTCACAGAACCTTTCGAGTCTTGCTATTGAAAAGAGAGTGTTTTTCAGCTCTGGTTGGCCGGATCCAAGTGTCTCCTTAAGTTCCAACCCAGCCAATAAAAGCATAATATCACCCCCTGAGACCAGTACTAATGTAACTGGTCTAGAGGCTTTTTCAACATACCAGATGAGAGTTGTAAGCACCAATATTGCAGGAAGTTGTACATCTGGGTGGACCTCAGCACGCACCATGGAGGGAGGTTTGTATATCTCGTGTTCATGATTTCAAAAGCTGACTTTTACTCACCGGGTGTATTTAAAGTAAGTTAAGGATTCAGTGAAATAACCAAGTAAAATCTAGTTAGGCACTGTAGCTGTGTGAAACAAAAACCTTGAGTGGTTAATGTTTTCTGGGCAATTATCAGAAAGGGGCTTGCCCAAAGATAGCGGTTCCATTTCAGTGTTAAAGGGCTGACTTTTGTCCAGCTGGCAACCATCAATGACTCAGTGGTGTGTCCATTATGGATTTTTTAAGCTAGGTTTTCCTTTCATGGCCTTCCATGGCTGAATCAGAAAAATCCGATACTGTATTACAGCTATATTCACACAAAATGATTTGCATTCAGAAACTCCAAAGAGCTTGCTTAAAATTTAAATGAGTTAAATTTTTAACTTATAATGTTAAATTAAGGCCTGTCAATAACTGATGGACCCCAGATCTAAAAACAAATTGGAATTGAGTGACGTTTTGGTTAAAATGTAGCTACACACCAGATGCCATTGCTGTTGGTTAAATAATCTTTTGTACTATATTAAAATTAGTGAGTATTTGTGAGATAGATTGTAGAAAAAGAAAGCGGGGAAGGAAGGAAGAAAGAAAAACTGCGTGTGGGGGAGGGGAAACTCATTAAGGTATTTGAATTTCAAAGGGATGATATGGCTCATTAGGACTAAATGATTGCCTCCAACGTCACTCTAAGCTATGTGTCTGGATAACAAGCATATGATAACACCATTTTGAATGTGGGATGTGTGTCAGTGTTGGTGCGCGTACATGTGCCGAGTTAGAAAGAGAGAATATGATTGTGGTTATGTCTACCATGAATCACATTTCACAGCATATTTCACAGTTAGATGGCATCAACAGTAGAATAAAGAATCCTTCTCTCTAATCTGTCATGTAACAGTGGCTATCACAACCGTAGAATTATCAAATACTTAAATCCATTAAGACCACATAATATCCACTAACCTCTCTGAATTTGTCTTTTTATTAGAATTTGTATTTTATTTTTTTTATTTTTTTATGTGGTAGTCAAAGAAAAAAAATCACCAAGTTATTAAGTAATGAAAAATAAACTTTGCAGGTTCAGCCGACACATTTTAGGTTAAACTGTCAGACACACATCTTCTTAGAGAATGTTAGAGTCACTAGCTGATACTCACAGGACAAGTGGTGAAATTAATGTGGAGCCAAATTTAATAATCCACTAAGACGGAGAGAATACAGACAATGTTTTGAATGTATTCTCACTTTTCTGATAAGTTATGAGATGACGTACCTGTTTGCTAATACCAAATGAAGATGAGACAGAGAACTTACAGAAGTTTGTGTGAGGCAGCAGTGCTAACCCCTGCATCTCCATGCCACTTCAAGAATTGGCTTAATAAACATAATAGGCTGATAATGAATAACTAAAAGTTAGAAGCAAACCTAAAATTAGATAACAAGTGATATGAGTTGGGGTTGTTAAGAACAGAAACACAAAATCATTGTATTTATAAAACACTTATTCCTCATCTTACAAACAAAGACATAACTATAACCAAACCCTGGCACTAAATACACATAGAATAAAAGACGCAGTGACTGAATGAATGACTAAAAAAGCAGTAGTTGCATAGAAAATATACATCATATCAATAAAGGTAAATAAGCAATAAGCATCACGTCAGGAGCAGTTTGGAATTGTATTTGTAACAGTTTAATGCAGAACAAGGTTGGTTACCACTTGCATGTCTGGGAAGGAGAGTCATGGATTTTTCAAAACCTTCCTGAGGTTTGAAAGGCAGGTGGACTGACCTTTGACCTTTGTTATCCTGGAGTGTTGTGTTCTCCATGTTTGTTGGGAAAGTGGTGCAACAGTGTATTTAAACTTCCAAACACATGTTACAATTCTAACATACTTGAAAATAATCTTTGGTATGACCACCTTTAGTTCTCAAAGCAGCCTGAGCTCTCTTAGGTAAGCCTTCTTGTTATTTCTTGAAGTAAACTTCAGGAATTGCTTTCCAGGCTTCTTGAAGGACTTTCCAAAGTTCTTCTTTGGATGTTGGCAGCTTTTTGTTCCGTTCTCTATCATGATGATCCCACACTGCTTCATTAATGTTTAGGTCCAGGCTCTGGGGAGGCCAGTCCATGACTGATAGTATTCCACTGTGTGTTTTTCTAGCCAGGTATACTTTTACAGCATTGGCCGTGTTTGGGATCATTGTCATACTGAAAAATGAAGCGTTTGCCAATCAGAGGCTTTCCAGATGGTATTGCATGCTTGATCAAAATCTAATGGTACTTTTCTGCATTCAGCACCACTGACTGGATTGCAGCCCCAGACCATGACAGAGCCCAGGCTTATCGCCAAGATTCTGATTTTGGATGGGGTTAGAGTAATTTGGGCTTGTAATTACAGTAGTTAATGTTTTTAATCTACTGATTCTATTTATTACAAGCAGGTACATCTATGTTTATAAATTAAGAAAATATTGCCTTATCTTTGATTATAATTTTTTCATGGGTTTTGTATGGAGCAAGATAGCTTATCCAATCATTTAAACAAATTCCAACTGTAATAAGATAAAAAAAAAACATATTTCAATGATTACTGTCATATAAAGAAGAGAGAAAGAAGGAGAGGACAAAAAAGACTATTGAGTGAACTACAGTACACTGACTCATATCAACAAAAGGGAGCAGTACACTGTTGTCATTTTCTGCGCTAACCATGATGTACTTGCTCAGTTTTAAAAGATATTGGGCAGTAGGAAATAGCCTATTGCGATTCATCAGAATTTATCTATGATAACTCTGTAAGTGCTGTCTTTTTTTTAAAAACACACACACACAGATAACCAAGTTTGACTGTCAAACTTGTTTGGTTTTTTTTATAAATCCAACTAAAGAAATTGGCCAAATTATGTCTTTTGTGACAGGCTCCTTGTAACAAAGTGTCTAAAGATACTTTTTATATATTGGTTTATGTTTAGCTAAGTTGCGTACCTGTCTAGACACAACTCTGGTTCATCCCTTCAGTTAGGTGCCTTTTTTATGCTTGAATCAGGTCATTGTTAAGTGGGTAGAAAAGAGACATATTCCTATGAAAATGGTCAGGCGCAAGGAGTGTACTGAAAATTAGTGAAAAAGTCCACTAAACTGTACTTGGTGTCCGCTGGGCTGCAGATTGCTGATTTGCTAATTAGTTACCCTGCTATAAAAATATTTTTTCGCATTGGTTACTTTGTTTTCAGTTTGTTACAAGTTTGTAAGCTAGATAAGGAGAAATTAGCAGGAAAGAGCTGTTGTTCAGAGACCAGGTTGTGGTCTTCCTCGGTGTAAATGTCTCTGATTAAAATCTTTATAATGGTGCTTTATACATAATTTTGGCTGCATTGAAATAACATCTGTATACAGATAAACAAATGCCTAATCTATGGACCCCTGAAAAGTCACAACGTGTATTAGAGTGTTAGCTTGCAATCAGATTTACTTTACTCTGTAATAACTTGTGTGTTAGCTTAGGATATGCCTATGCTCTTTGTGATCTCTGTAAATAGCTGATTTGTGGCATGGAGGTCTGATAATGAAAACAGTGTAATATGTGTTTCCAGTGCCAGAGTTTATGGCTCCTCCAGAAGTGTATGCACTGTCATCCACCAGTCTTAAAGTAACCTGGAGCACTGCTGAAGACCACGGGGTCATCGCCAGAGGACTGGTGACAGAATATCGGGTCAACCTGCTCACCGAACAGACCAACAATCCATATGCCCCTCCGGTTATTAGTCAGGTAAGCACACTCACATGTAAAATTGGAGATAATTGGCAGGACAACCTACCAAAAAAAAAAAAAAAAAAAGAGCTCACCTGGCAGAAATGTAATATACAGCAAATGACATTTATTTTGAAGATAAATGCTTTCGTATTAGGTCATTTTCACTAACTTTTCACAATGGGATAGTCTCTTTGCTTTCTTCTGTTTGTCTAAGTTTTTATTCCTTGTCCCTGTGTTTGCAGGTGTTGCATAGAGTGGGCCCATCATCACAGCCAGTTTACGTAGTGAAAGGATTGAAACCTTATCACGTGTACAACTTCACTGTCACACTCTGCACAAAAGCAGGTTGCATTACCAGTTTGCCAAGCACTGGATGGACCTTACCAGCAGGTAGAGCATAAAGATTTATGCAAAACACACACAGACATAAACAAATACTGATAGTTCCCAAATATTGTCTTTTTAAAGTATAATAGTAGTTATTTTACATACTGTGGTGTTTGCAAAACAACTGGAAAACAAACCTCTGACATATGCACACACAAACAGACACACACACACCCGAAAGCACTCAGTCAGTCATCAGGTACTTGAGTGGCGACAGCATTGGTCATGTTAACTAGGGGGGATATTCATGGTGCACGGCAGTAAAAACAATTTACTGTTAATTACAAGGAGAAAAATGTGGCGTAGCACACACTTCCTGCTGGCCATGAATCAAACACACACAGAATTACAGAAACACATATACAATCCCTCTCGCTCTTCTGTGGATTTATAACCTTTATGGAAGTAGGATGAATTAGCTATGTTTAATAACTCAGGCACAAATCTCTGGTGCCTAGATGAGCACTAATTGATCAGTGGACGGTGACATAGACACACACAGAATTCTGATTTAATGTCTTTTTCTGTCTGTCTTGATAGTCTGTTGCTTTCTCAGCCCCCCCTCCCTGTCCATCTTTCACTTGCTATCTGCTGGGCTCTTTCACTCACACACAAATAGCACATGGCAGCAGAGGAACATGAATCACTCTGAAATATACATATTGCACTCAGAGGCGCACTTGACCCTGCAACACACTTTTCCATCTGTTCACTCATGGTGTCTACGCTTGCTGCTCATGTTATGTTTTTGTCTTTTTTGTTTTGTTTATCTCTTTAGGTGAATAGACAATGGGCGCGCAGAGTTGTAAAACAAAAACCTTTCATCTATAAATACTTGCTCAGGGAATTCAGCTTTTGAACATATTCTGAACAGCTACATCTGTTGACATAGGGAATATTTTCATTTCATACAATTCTCAAAAAGTCATTCCTTGTGTTTATTGTGATGAATGATGCTTCGCATTGTAATTGGTGGACTTTTTAAATGTATTTTTAATGGCTACATCTGTTGACACAGCGACAATGTTTATTTTAAGTGATTCCAAAGACTTCTCTTGACTGTAATACAGTACAGTTCAATATGGCTTATTGTACCCAGTTGACTTTTTGAATGTATTTTTAACAGCCACATCTGTTGCCACCGTTTTGTTTCATCCAACGCCAAAGATGTCTCTTGTTTCAACTATAAGAAATGATAATGGCATATGCCGTTTAGCAGATTTTTTTTTTTAATCTCAAAACAATTTGCATAGCGTTTGCTCCTCCACTGGGTGTTAAGCTTCTGCTGCATCAGATCTCATATCACTTTTTCTTCTTTCAGTTTAGCAATAATCTTGGAACTTGACAAAAAATATTTAACAATAATCTTTAAGACCTCAATCTAACATGCACTGGGGGAATACTATTACGTTCCTTTATAAAAACACATTAGCATATCAGTAGGCAGTTGTAATTAGAAGAATTATAAAAATTCGGCAAAGCTGCTGGCTTCTTTTTATTTTTGTTTGGTTTTACTTCATATGCATCTGTTGGAAAAGCCTCTTTTTGCATGCTGTTGTTAGTTGTCTACAGTTATGTACTTTTTGGACCACTAATAACCCCATTAGAAGTCTACTGCCAAAATAAAGAGGCTTTTTTAAGGCTGATGGGGTATTGTCGTCAAACACGTGGACACCCACGTTTGTCAATATGATAACTTGAGAACGAGGGAGCGTAGGATTTTGGTAGGTGCAGCTACTAAAAATCTTGAATGAGTTCAAGTCAGAGTGACCTTAACCTCAAGGTCAGAGGTCAAGTTTTCTGAAAATCTTGTGAACACAATAAATTGAGAAAGATGCCATCTAGGATTTTCTAATTGATACTATAGGTGGATCTAATGAAAGTCTCAGATGAGTTCAAATCTCCATGACCTAGACCTCAAGGTCAGAGGTCAACTTTTCTGAAAATCACCTAGAATTTTTAAATTTTTGTCATAGGTGCTGGAGAGGCTGGGGGCTAGCACTTTTTTATTAATCTTTTTTTTCATCATTTGAGCTCTTTCCCAGCCTGTAAAATCTGGATCGACTCACTGCTTTCTGCTCTGCTTCTCGTTTCCCCCGGCAGAGGCAATCTTGGATTGTACATATGTGCTCGTATTGCGTATGTGCACATCTTAAAATTTGCCCTTCTAATAAAGAAGCACAATTAATAAAAACCCTTCCTATTTGGGACACCAAACTGTTTGTTGACTGAAACCTTCTTTAGTCAACAAAAAGGTCTCCTGCTTTTCTCTTGCAATCAGCACTATTGAGCTGAATGAAAGGAACATGACCTGAAAAAACCTCTGTAGTAGAAATATCTTCACATTCAGTGGTACTCCTCATAAGGTGTACTTGAGCATGATACAGATGCTCTGATAAATCTTCCACACATGACGCTGGGCCATTAGAGCCAGCTACCATCTGGTGTAAGTGAACAGACAGCATCTGTGAATCCACCGGAGTTACACCAAAGCACATGACTAAACATTAGCGCGCACGCTGAGACAGACGTAACGACTCAAGGAAAGAGGTCTCCTGTCCACCTGTGTTGATGCATTTGCAATTGTTTCAGTGTGTGTGTATCTTCCCACAAAGTTATTGATCACAAAGTAAAGTGAGTGGCTAATCAGGGTCTGATGGTGATGTTTTATGTATCCTACATCCATAAAGTCTTGTTCTACAAGACATGCACACAGAGACACATACACACACGTGCACTCACACTGTAACACCACTCAACAGAACAGGAACTTTATTGATTTACGCATAATTGGCCTGAGGCCCTTCTTGAGAAGAGAAATATGCATGGCAAGGGATCGCCATGTCAATAAGTGGTGTGCTTATGTGCGTAGTGTAACTGTACGCTAAGAGCCTGTTAAGACATGTCAGTTGCTGTAAAAACAGGAAACACACACACACGTGTACACGCACATGCACGATTGCTCCTGGGAGCTGGCCCATGATTTAGCTGCTTCATTACCATGTCGGCAGCTAAAATTAACCTTTCTGGTGGACTGTTAACCTTGTGTGTGTATGTGTGGTGTGTTTTTCAGTATACTAATAGTAAAGCAAGTGGGTTTTGTCAAACTGGATGTGTCATAATGTTAAGTACATTTCGCTAAATGAACAAGCAGATACAATAAATGAATACATGACATGCAGAAAATATACAAGCAGATATTACAATCAGCCTGGTCAGTAAGAAAGAAACTGTCTTTTATGATTCAAACATGAACACTCAAACTCTATCAACAACAATAACACTATCCTATAGTTCCTATAGTTAGGTCATTGCTGGGAACTAATATTAATTTATGCTAGTAGAAATTATCCCCAGTAATGCAAAAACTGATTAAGTTATCAAAGAAAATAAGTTACTGGATGACATTTGACATGTTGGTGCACAAATACAGAGGGCATGTTAACTGGCTGCTACCTCTAACCTGCCTGTTGAACACATATTTCAAGAAGAAGAAACATGGGTCATATATAAGGAGGAAGGTGCATTCAGGTAGATTATGGCTACATTATCTAGGGGAAATGTAGCTAGGCAGCATCAGATGTTTGTATGATGGCTCTAGGTATCAAGAAGAGGAAGCGAATGAAGGCAGAGGACGAATGTCGTTCAGAGTTCGGCGAGTAGTTGATACAGGCTCTGTGTGGTAAGGAAGAGTCACCAGATGACAAAGAAAGTATAGTTGTAGTGCTGAAGGAACCTGAAGAAACATATCCTTAGGACAGAAAAGAAACAGAAGACAATGAGATTTGGCAGTGGAATGAGTAAGCACAAGAAAGTATTCAAATGAAGAGGTTAGCAAAGAAACAGTGGGATAGTCAAGGAGATGAAGAAAGTAGCAGGAGGTGACAGCTGGACACTGAAGAAGGAGAAAAAGAACTTTTATACATAACCAGAGAGATTGAGTTGGAAAGCATATACAGCAGATTACTGTGTTGAAGGATAGAAATGTAAATCTACTAATGAGTGACGAGTGTGTCTACTAATGAGTGATGGAAGATATACTTTGAGGAGCTGATGAATAAAGAAAACAAGAGACAGAAGAGGAAATGTCTAAGAGGGAGGGCAGTGGACTTTTTAACTAGTTTATAAGTTGTGAGACCTGTTATAATGTGTAGTTTGGAGATGGTGACACTAAAAAAAAGACAAGAAGCCAAGCTGGAGGTGGCAAAGTTGAAGATGCAAAAATTTTCATTGGGAGTGAACAGAATGGACAAGACTAGAAATGAGTATGTAAAAATGATAGCATAGTTTTGAGCAGTTTGGAGACAATGTAGGAGAAGCAAGGTTGAGATGGTGTGGACATGTATAGAGAAGGGTTAATGGGTATAAAGGTGACTTAAGTGGCTTTGAACGCTGCATGGTTGTTGGTGTCAGAAGGGCTTTTCTGAGTACTTCAGAAACTGCTAATTTACTGTGATTTTTATGCAAAATAACTTCTTGGATTCACAGAGAATGGTCAGAAAGAGAGAGAATATCCAGTGAGTGGCAGTCCTCTGGGTGAAAATGCCTTGATGATCCCAGAGGATCATTAAACTTACTTTCATATTCGTGTTGTGCCATTTTGCTGCTAATGTACAAATCTTTTCATTAACATAAAGTTGGTCCTCCTTAGTTGGAAGTGGGCTAAACAATTGACAAGTTGCCACTTTTTGACAAGATATGAGACAGACCAACAATTCACACTTAGAAAAATAAGCATGCCTTTTTATTGTGGGAGGAATTACCAGAGCCACAGGGAGAACATGGAAGCTCTGCACAGAAAGGCAGGCAGATTCAAACCCCTGCATCACTCTTCTACCCACTCATATCAAGAAGGAAGATTTATTTACCAACATGGCATACATCAAAAAAATAAATAAATAAATAGTACACCACAGTGTAAAGCAAGGGCCATGTTGTATGTGTGTGGCACTGACAGTGTTCTAAATGTCACAGTAGCTCAATATCAATAGACTGGTAAGCTATCGATTGGCAGTAATTTATGGTTTGATGTGCCAAGATGAGGCGCCAAACAAGCTGTCCACTTTGCTTTTAAGGGCTCTGTTAGAAGTCACACTAAAGATAATCCGCATGGTTGTCACTGAAAGCTAATTTACTCCTACCACGAACCATTTAGACAATTACTGAAACACACCCACACATCTATAGAGAAACACTACAATGAAAGGACACTTAATGCACGCACACACACACATCTTTGCCATCTCTACACCGGTCTATCACTTGCTATGCTTTTTCCCCCATTCCTATAAATCTGTCCTCCCCATATCAGCTAGTCTCTTGTAGATTTATTTATGTTATGTGTTAAAACTGCATCTCTAGTACCTTACAGTATGTTTCAAAGGGACATTTAATTTAACACCTTGAGTGAACAAAGGAAATTAAATTGATCTTCTATTAAATGAAAATGGGATTTTTGTGTAGCCTGAAAGAAATAAGCTTCTACTGAAGGAAAGCCCAATCACACGAGATGTATTTGTTCTTAATGTGTTTGAATGTTTTTGGGGTAAATTAGCTGTGGTTACATTGCTTTTTACATAGACATTTTTTGCAGAGAAGCAATGTATTACAACACCACAGCTCTGTAGTAACAGAGCACTGATACTGAATTGGCCTGCCTTCAGTCCAAACCTGCCACCCGTTGAGAACATTTAGTTTAATTATGAAATAAAAAACTTGACAGAAGATGCCCTGACTGTTGAGCAACTGAAATTCTATATCGAGCAAGAGTGGGAAATCATTTCGCTTTCAAAACCACACCAGTTTGTCTTCTTCATTATTAAACACTTGGAAAATGTTCAAAGAAGAGGTCCTGCCAAATAAAAATAAGCACTCCCTTTTTCAAAATTTTTTGAAAAGTTTCATCATTTACAATACAATGGCTTCATATTTCATTGATTTAACATTCACTTTCTGTTCATCCTTTCCGTTTCTTTACTTTCTGCTTCTCAGCACCTTCAGGACTGTCTTCACCTCGATTATATCCAGAAAATGAAACTACCATTCAGATAGAGTGGGACCCCCCAGCCCAACTTAATGGGCCATACCCTCTATATCAGGTAAGAGCACTACCCTACACTCAATTCACTTCAATTTTATTTATACAGCGCAAAAATCACAACAGCAGTAGTGTCAAGGTTCTTTATATTGTATGGTAAAGACCCTACAATAATACAAAGAAAACAGAGAAAATCCCAACAATCATATGACCCCCTATAAGCAAGCACTTTGGCGACAGTGGGAAGGAAAAACTCCCTCTTAACAGGAAGACACCTCCGGCAGAACCAGCCTCAGGGAGGGGCAGCCATCTGCCACGACCAGTTGAGGGTGAGTGGATAAAGACAGGACAAAAAACATGCTGTGGAAGAGAGACAGAGATTAACAATAACTAATAATTAAATGCAGAGAGGTTTATAAACACACTCAAGAAGAAGAAGGACTCAGTGCATCATGGGAATTCCACAGCAGCCTAGACACATGATCCAACCCTAACTACATGCTTTATCAAAAAGGAAAGTTTTAAGCCTAATCTTACAAATAGAGAGGGTTTCTGTCTCTCGAATCCAAACTGGAAGCTGGTTCCACAGAAGGGGGACCTAAAGGCTGAAGGCTCTGACTCCTATTCTACTTTTACATACTCCAGGAACCACAAGTATGCCTGCAGGTTATGTGGTACTATAAGGTCATTAAGGGTGTCTGTCTTTGTTTGCAGCTAAACAGAAATTCACAGTAATGAATAACTGTTTTCATCTATTGCCTTGCCTAGACTCATGCTAGCCACAAGCATGACTGTAGATATGGCCTAAATTGAGCTGAACACTTGGCACTCGTGTGTGGTTCACAGGGGCTAAAGCTAAAGCTACCAGCATGTCAGTGTTTTAAAGTCTAAATCATTCCATACTTGAACAAAGTTAGCTAAGATTCTGTGTTTTCTCACTGGCACAGACTACATTGCTTTCTTTTCATGCTGGAAGTGAGAAATAAACCCAATGTGTGTCTTTGTTTGTTATCTCATCATTCACACAGTGTGTACGTAGAAATCATGAGAACTTCCTGCCTATGATTCCACTGTTTATTCTCTGCCACACAGGTTATGTCTAAAATAGAGGAATAATAGTACTGATACTGAGACTTGTGGGAAGTAGTAAGAAAGAGGATCTGTGCCATGTTGAGAGTGCAAGCCCACATGGCCCTAAGTGCTTAAATGCATTTGATATACACATGATCATCTAAAAACAAAAAAATTCTGCTCTCAAGTATATTATTTTTGGAAAATGTTAGTATGTGATTTTATACTAAACATAATTAACTACAATTTATGACTGCAGTTATAATTTGAGTACTGCCACTATACTAGATACCAGGTATTTATACATTATCATATTTTGTTTTTTTGAGGTGGAAAGGTCAGATGTCTCTCTCTCTGACCCACAAGATCCAGTTGTCAGAGGAACAAGATTTTCTGGAAACAGTTACTATCAGTTCCCCAGTGACATCCTTCCCAGTAACACCGATTTTACAGGTAAGAAATGATGTTTAGATGAGTGCAGGTGTCTGTCTATTAGTAAATAGACAGTATGTATATGTGCATTTCTGTGTACTGTGCACGGGAGTATGTGACAGGATGCGTACATACGTCCCTGTGTTTTTTAGTGTACACTGACTGCACTGTCTCTTCTTCTCAGTGTTCAAGTGACATTCCTTTAGAATGACTTCCCCAGTCATCTTAAAGGACAATTATCTTTCTGTTTACCAGCATCATTAGAGGGTTGAGCTGCACAGCCAAACATGTTCTGCTTCATCTGAGAACATCACCCAGTCTGACGCTCATAATTAATGACTGCTGATACTAATCAGTGGGATTTGAGCAAGCAAAGCTCTATGATGCCACTTGAGATTACTTCACTGTCCCACACAAACCTTTTATCACCAGTAATGTATTTTGGTGTGAAGAGAATACCTTTCCAAGATATTTAATACTGTGTCATAAAAAGTAAAAAAAAACAAAAACCATCTGTGGCCAAGCAGTTTTTCCTAAATGTATGACATATTCCTGGCTTTGAGTAGATTAAAGTTTTCAAATGTGATTCCCTCTATAATCAGATTTTGCTTGATCTAAAATACCAAAGTACAGTACAGTATGTTTGCAGTCCGTAAAGTAGGCGTCCATGTACTCCATATCTTCCATGTTCATGTTCTGAATCTGAAGTTTTAATAGACTTTGTTATGGAGACATATCATGTGAAGCACTCAGAGAGCAGGCTGGTGTTGCTTTTGCCTTCACTTCAATAGTAAATACATAGTAACTCAATCCTAGAAGTAAGCTTAATTATTGTGATTGATCAACAAATTCTGCAATCATTTAACATGAAATTGACATTTCCCACAACATTTAATTTCTTATAATGTTTGATTAGACTACTGTGAGAAGGATGTTCTGTTTAGGCTGTACACATTTGTAAAAATTCAAATATTATAAGGTATTTTTGTTGGGTTTTTTTATTTTGTAATTGCTTGTTCTTTCCATACATATACTAAAAGGATGAGTAGTCTCTAAATGTTATGACTAATGCCGGTGTTAACATAGATGTGGCTGAACAGAGTGTAAGTGAAACAATATTTATCAAATATAATTTATAAAGCTCACAGTTCAGATATGATATTTTGGTCTCCTTTTTGACTTCTGCTGCTTTAATTTACTTCCTTAACATGTCATTTTGTGTACTGTGTTTTAATTTTGCAAACAATTGGTTATTAATATTAATACTGCTTTATTTCATGTTTTTCATCAAAGGCAATTGAACTCTTAAAATACTGAGCGAGTGCGCAGTCAGAAAAACCCAGCCAACCTGTCTCCTATATTGTTTTCTTGCTTCTTAATTTTACTTACTGAGTGCTGTATTTTTATCCCAAAGCAAGGAATTCAAATTTTTGATCTCATCATTGCTCCTCCAGTACAAAGGTAAATAGATCTCTCTAAATGCTGCCAGCAAATAGATGATGATTTTTTGCTATTGAGGGGCGCTTCTCTGCTCTCCTCCTTCATAAAGGGTAATGGATCAGACAATCACTTTCAGACCGGATCTATTCTGGACCATCAATGTGTCGGCAGTCCTCAAACCATCGCCCTTTTACAACCATCAATACTAATAGCATCATCTACAGACAATTATTCCCATCGAAGCGCACGGAACAGCGAACAAATCAAAGCCAAATTAGATTATGAATGTAATGCAGTGTAATGCCCCCTCGAGAGTCAATTGATCAAAAAGGAGAGACTCGTCAATCGTTTTGTCTTGTGGAAACCTTGCAACTCAAGCAATGACAAATGTAACATTTTTCTATGTGCTGAATGTTTGCACACTATTTATCTGTTCAGGTGGACTGCGCCATACCCCACGACGCATCATTTAGGACATGTCACAGATTTTATAAGGTGTTGCTTAGAATTGAGGTCCTTTTACATCTAAAGGGAACTTTTTGTTTTGGCCTAGCAGCATTGATGCCTCAGAAGATCGTGATGTGCCTTCTGTATGAAACAACAAATCATCATTTTTCTCTGTCAACGTCATACATCATCTTAGGAATATTAATATTTATTGAGGTTCTTCAAGCTTTCTATATCCTACATGCAAACTAAGGGCACATCATTGAGCAGGGTCAGTATTCTACATGTTAAATCTTAGTTAAGGTTGAGATTATCTAGCATGTATTTACCCTTTCACCTGTTACCTTATGGCCACTTTATTAAAAAATATAAAGATATATTTTTGCCAAATAGGTTCGTTTCCATGTGCAATTACTGTGATAGGAGTGCATGTTTCCATAAATGAAGCCTGGTCGCGTGTGTTTAAAGATGCTTCTTAAAGCTTAATAAGAAGCATTAAGTCAATATTTCCCTCACTGAATCTTACTTTAGATAAAACAAGATTATAACTATATGCAGTCATGCTACAATATGAATAACCTCGTAAGTGCTTGTTTCAAGAAATCCATGTTACTTCATTCATCTTATTTATTATGTTTCTGTGTCTAAAACTCTCCTGACTTTCTGCTGTCCATGCTTATATTTGAATTAAGGACATTGCCTCTCAGTTAAGACAGGCATATGTTATTATTTATAAAATAATGTATTTAAATTGAAATGGGTCAAAATAGATTACACAGTCCTCTCTCCTCACTTTAGTAATTCTTCACTGGGCCTGGAATGGGCTGTTTGAAATGCAGATGACGTCCTGCTTATATTTTTGCTAATCCAGATGCATTTCTTTAACCTACATTAAATGAAGAGAGATGAAACATCACAGAAATATGTTAGGAAAAAAA
The DNA here is from genome assembly GCF_001858045.2 of Oreochromis niloticus. Taxonomy (NCBI): domain Eukaryota; kingdom Metazoa; phylum Chordata; class Actinopteri; order Cichliformes; family Cichlidae; genus Oreochromis; species Oreochromis niloticus. Next base: position 26,374,780 of record NC_031965.2, on the reverse strand, counting down.
AGAAAAAAATTAATGCAGGAACAAATAGACTTGGATAATATCCAGACACATCTTAAACAGCACATTGTTGCAATAGCTGCTACTGCAACAACTAAGCAGGAAAGAGGGAAATGTTAAATGATACAAATTATTTTTCCCTAATTAATATGATTGATTGCCAGGCACTGACGTTGAGAGGAGAGGGGGAGAAATGTGTGAAGGGAAAGTTTGCACAGACATCATTAGTTTTTCCCCATTTAAAGATTAATCAGAAGAGGCTGGGCTCTTTAATTCTGTCATTTGTATATTTAATGGGCTGCTGCAGAATCTATGGGTGTAATTAGCTAGCTGCCGCGCTCTCATTAATACGCCAGGCTCTGATTAATGCCAGCAGAGAGCTAACATGACTGGAGTTATTCAGGTTATGTTGTGTAGATGATTACACACAACCTCCACTGTTTACTGAGACAGAGAGGAGAAACAATGCACATGAAACAATACTACCTAATAAATAAAACTACTTAAAACTGTAAATGGCTCAACATAACTAAGTGTTAATGTTTTATATTGTGGAATATAACATGAATCTTCTCTTTTGATTCGGTAACAAGAGTACAACACAGTACACTATTTCGAATTAATAATTCATTTTGAAATGGTCCTTTATTTTTAATTGATTTAAAAGTTGGTTTACAAAATGAACTTGAACTCTTATCACTTAATATCAAGTTGATTGTGTAAATGTGGCTGGTTTTATGTGCTTATAGTTCACAAAATGTTTCTTACAGTAGGTCTTGTTTCACTCATGAAAAAACTGCTGTGTTCTTTGATCAAAGCAGCATTTTACTTCTCGTATTCAGCATGTTGTAGAAGAAGGTGGAGCAGCCTTTGAGAGTGTGCTTTTTCCTTCGGGCAAACTTTACTAGGTCTCAGAGAAAAACCAAGTTGTCAGTGTGTTTGCACTCATTTTTGCATTGCAGAGTGGAATGAACATACTGTCTTTATGGTCCACTAGTAGGGTCCAACACCTTTCTCTGGTTTAATAAATTGGGATTTTTATGCTTCCAGTGAAAAGGAAATTTATAGTCAGAAGCCCACTGAGCACACAGTGGGGAGAACCTTTCAAGTGCGGTTTTTTGCTTTGGGAAAAGACAACTAGAGAGGGGGTTCTCATCCCCCACTGCCCTCTCCGGAAAGCAGTTTTGACAATAAATGCTTCATAACAAACATCCCCTTTCTGTAGTACCTGAAAGCAGTTTTTTCTAAACTTGAAATGTGTTATATAACAGGACGGGACCAAAACAATAAGTATTCACATTGGTCAGGGTGGAAAAATACTGCGTAGCACAAAAGTGTGGCAAAGGCTTTTGTTTTGAGGCATATTTTATAATTTGTGTTTTGGATCAGCATTTTACAAACGTAAAAATAATTTCTTTTGGGGAAAAAAAGCACATTAGAGATATTAAGTAATTCTTGTTGGAGTATATTAGTCGTCTTAACATTTCATTAACTTAAGTGGTTGCCTTAAAATTTTTGTGTATACTGGTATAAAACATAAACAGCAACAATTTTTCTGTGCATGTGTTTGACCATGTGTGGCTTTATTATGCATTCTCTGTAAGTGCTTGCTGGGGTATTGTGTTTGTTCGATCGCACAATGAAAGTGCTTGTGTGTATATGTACCGCTTTGTCTATAAGTGTGTGTCTCTCTGTGTGTGTCGTTGTGCTGTATGTGTAACAGAATCACCTGTCATGGTGTGTGCTCAGGTTTGTCTGTTGATGGCTCCAAAGTGGTTGTCAGTGTGAAGTAGCAGAAGTCCTGTGGGGAAATCTGAAGGAAGTATTGCTGAGCATGAGCAGTGTCACAGATGCTTTACATTTGAGCATGCTTGGATAACACTTTGACTATCACAAAAATGCAGACTCACACAAAAACTGTGCACATAATCTGTACATACCCTTAATTTTCCTTACAAGTTTACTTCCATGGATGGCTTCAGGAATTTATTGACACACTATATTGATTATTAGATTTTTTTTTTTATTTCAATAATTTCATTTAATAGTCCCTAAATCAGAAGAATTACAGTTTCGCTGCACTGATATTTTTCACTCTACTGGATTTTCTGGCATTTTTAGATCTGTTTTTTAACTGTGCTTTCACCAACAGATAGTATGAAAGCATGTTTGGCCCTTGAGTCTGTCTCCTCTCCATAGGACTGGTGGAGAGTGGGTGTATATATGCAATAACTGTGTACTATGTAAAACACACACATTTAAATTGTCTGCTTTTTTTTGTATGCACAAAAGTGTAGCATTAGAGAAGTTAAAGAGGTCCAGAAGCAAGATGCATGAAAATGCCTTATTGAAAAAATTTTATATATATATATATACATACATATATATATCAAAGATGCAAGGTTAAAGAAAATACTGAGAGGAGGTAGTATGTGTAGAAAAGGAGAAGGAAAAGGTCACAAAGAAGGAGAGAGGTTAAAAGCAGAAGAAGGAAAAGGGTTTAAGAGAGTAGGTTAAAGAGGGGTAATGTAATATCAGGTATCTGTCATATGACTTGACTCATCGTGGTGACAAGGTCGTGAATGTAAATGACACATGCCTACTTGATGTACAGGATGCCAGTCCACTGTGAAGAACAGTTTTATTCATTTTCTTTGGATACTACTACAGTCTTTACTGGGTTTATGTCTGTGTAGAGTAATTCATGATTATCATCAAATTGTTAATCAATATGTGGATGGACCCCCACACACGGCGTTGCACGTTAAAGGCTGTTTATTTTCATTGTGTTCCACAATACGTTTTCCTTGATACAGTTTTCCAGTTGCATCCTTCTACTCTGCACACCACACACCGCTCTCTCGTCAGGTCCCAGTATCGTACTGAAATAGGGATTACATGACCAGGCAATGAAGAATACCTGTGTGGGTCACCCTCTCCTGACACCACACCCTGAACCAACTGCTCCACCCCTCCCCTACAGCTGAGCCAGATACCACACTCCGCTTGAGCTAGAAGAGGGGAGTAATATAAGCACTTTGTCTCATAGTGAAAATTGTCTGAGTATAGTCTTATCCACCCGCTCCACCAGCCAGTCAGTCTGAGGGTGGTAGATGCTGGTCCAAACAGATTTAATGCCCAATAATTCATACAGCTATTTAAGTGTGCAAGACATCTCTGTCAGTGAGTATCTCTTTTGGGTTGCCAACTTGGGAAATGACCTGAAACAGCCAAATGAGGCCCATGCCAATGCACTCAAGGCGCAAAGGCACTTTTGGGAAGGCCAGCTGAGTGTGTTCCTCTTCTGTGTGAGCGTCACGACTCACTCAATAAAGCCTATCTTTAATCAATACAAAATGTAGGTAGGCCAGCGCCGTGTCAGGGTGCACCATGTGACCATCAGTTCTTATCACTTGGTCAAAGGCTGAGTGTACAGTAAGGTGCCATCACGAGGCTGCTCTAGTGAAAAATCTTCGGTGGAGTGAATCACTGAAGCCTGTGGGGCCTCATGAGAAGGCCCTGCCATCTCCTTCTCTCCAGAGTCAGAGTCACCGCTGAGTGCAGTGCAGACACTACACACCACTAAAGGTTGTGAACACATGCCCACACACTGCCCCAACTGGTTATTTAACCCCGGCCATTCTGTTCTCAAGTTGAGAGTGCCACCTGGGCTTTGCCAGACAGCAGAACCCACTCCTCCTCAGGCCGTCGGCATGCTTCTGCTGTATCCTGAAAGACATCTCCCTCTACATGGGGGAGTAGATGCGGGACAGAGGAACCAGCCCAACACATTTGTCTGGCACTCAGACTGGTCATGTAGCTATTCCAACCGCAGCAAAACACCGCTGCTTGCTCTCAATACATGGCCACCTGCTCCTATAGTTCATCTGTTTTTCAGATTCTACATGACATGATATTTTCATTTCTGATTTGAACCACTTTTGTATATTAGGGCAGACACAGCTCACACAGTTTTCCAATGTGGCCTCAGTCCAAACAATCCAATTAGAAGGTAAATGTTTCCGACTGTCATCTGACCAAAGTGGAGATGTGCTGGCAGATGTAGCTCTTGACATTCTCAAATTTATTTCAGGAAAACTCCTCACATTGTGATCCCAGCACGCTCCAGCTCCACATCTGCATAAACCTCCATATCAACTAATGCATGAAACCCTACAGACTGACTTCAGTGGCTCCTTCTATGCTTATTTCTACATAACAGCTTGTTTTGTTTTTTCTATAGTCATGTGTGGTATACTTATGTTTTTACGATATATAAAAACAACTCAAGTCTCTCTTTTTGCTACTTGCAACCATCTACAGCATAACAATAGATCCAGTTACAAAAAGCAAGAAAAGACTTCAAAACTGTGTAAAAAGGTCGAGATCTGAGCTCTGATAATCAGTATTCATTTTGAGTGTTCTGTATAGTGTTTGACTTCTCTCTGTTTTAAGAGAATTCACACACTAATTATTTTGCTAACACTTGCTTCTGATGAACCCTGGACTGACTCAGATCTTCCCACATGTCTGTTCTCTACTGAGACAGACAGTGTTGAAGAAACACACATACTCACAGACACACACATAAACCTTCTTGGTCTGTGTGGTTATGTGGATCTAGTAGTGGATTAAGATCAAATCTCTGATCCATGGTAACATGACAAGGCAGCACGCTGGATGAATGTCTCGCGTGTGTGTGTGCACGTGTGTCTTAAAGGCTCTGCTGGCCTAAGAACCTGCAAATTTCCCACATTACTAAAATGCAAGGATTCATTCTGAATATTCCTCATCATTTGTTTTGTCAGATCCCAAATCCATTGTCATTTTAGGTGTCATGATTTTTTAGGCTTCTCCAATTGAAAATAGTATAACTGAGAATTATCTGAATTCAGACATTTTAGCAGTTTAGCATTTCCCTATGAGTTTTTTTATTCTTTTAAGATCTGAGCCACAAATCTTCTGACAGATTAATGCTACATGTATAACTTGAAAATGTAGGAAAGCAATAGAAACTTTTCCTAACACACTTACTGATAAAATGCTGCTTTGAAGGTGGCAACTAAGCCGGCCAAAAATTTGGGGATTCAGAAAATGATCAATTTAATTTCATGTTTAATTTCTATCAAAACTTCAGTTTATTGTGTTATCATATTTTCTCTCTTAACCCTAGTCTTTGACACTTTAGAGACTTCTCTGTTAACTACTTTATCCTACAAGGATAAAGAAAGGAAGGCTGTGGTATCATGAGATAAAAGCAAGACATCACAAGTGATAGCTTCCAAAACTGTGGAAGCAGGTGTGTCTTCTAAGATCAATCTTCATGTTTTCCCTGAAGTATCTTAGTGGTAAGATTATCCTAGGCGGCTGGCTTACAGAGGAAATGAGGTCAGCTTAGAGGTTTAGTGCTGTTGGGAAACAGTTATTTTGATAGAAATGTACATTTATTAGTCTTCCTCTTTCTTTTTTACTTAATGGTAAAAACGTGCAAGGTATACCAGGCTTAAAAAAATTAAGCAAGCATTATGTGAGTACATGACATCTCAGACTGGGGTTTAAACAATCCCTGCAGTGTTCTTGACAGTTCTTGTGACAGTGTGCTTGTATATATACAGCTGTGAAAAAGAAAGACTTCATAAGACTCTTCTGAATACGATATGGTAAAAAGCTAAGCACACCCCCTGATTCAGTAGTTTGTAAAGTCACTTTTGGCAACAATAACAATGTAGTCTATATGACTTTTTTTTGCTTCATTCAGTTCATAGAGATTTATGGGCATTCGTCTATGGACAGCCTTTCAGTTGAGTTAAGTTGTGGACTTTGGACTCTGCGATTGCAACACTTAGATTATTTTCTTTTCAGTGATTCTACTGTAGATTCATTGGTGTGCTTGGGATGACTTTAGAATACTTTGATATACAGTTCATGGTCAATGAGTCCTCAGTTCCGCTGGCTGCAAAATAAGCCCAAATCACCACTCCACCCCCACCGTGCTTGATATTTGGTATATGATGTGCATTATGGCCAAACATCTCACACCTGAAGGCTTTATCCCAGGAAACTGCCAAAACTTCGGCTTTTATAGAGATGACCACACTTACTGATGATCAGTTAATCAAGTGCATTTCATTAATTTAATGACCCTCTTAATCTCGATGCAAGCAGTGAGGGTTTTATAAAGAATACATGCTGTAGGCAACCTGAACTTTCTGTGGTCAGCTTTAACACTGAGGTAATGTGTAACTTGGAATTAAAATCCTCTTTTAGGCTGTCTCTCTCTTTTACTAAATTTCCATCTCCCCCATCTTGTTCCTTGTCTCACTTTGTATCAGGTGTTGAGCTGAGTTTTAAGACTCGGGCCCCTGATGGCCTGCTACTCTGCAGCTTCTCTCCAGGAAATCAGGAAGAGTTTTTGGCTGTTCAGATAAAAAACGGACGCCCCTACTTTTTGTTTGACCCACAGGTAGGTAATGTGTTTCAAAAGCGTCTCTGCGTAATTGAAACATTTTTCATTACGCCATACTACAACATATATTTTGTTTGCTGCTGTATGTATCTGTATTTACCGATTGTGCATTTTTGTTTAACACCTGATTTTCCCATTTTTCCCATTTAATTGTACTCCTTATACCTACCCACTTTTCTCACCTGTGTTTTTCTTTCCTTCTGTATTGCTCTCTCTCCAAGTCTCTTCCATTTTCTCTCTCACTTTCTCTCATCTAATAAATGTGATCTGTAGCCCCTCATTGGTTTCTGTCAGGGAGGCAGGGAAAGGGGAAAAACTTTGAAAGTGTGTCAACGTTTGAATTGGACTGCAATTAACTCATTCCCTGCAGTCACCACGCGCGAATACCAATTGCAAGCTAATTAAGCTTTGCACCCATGCACGCACACATATACACACTCATACACATGCACACAGCCACACAGCCTGACTTTCCTTATCCATCCATACAGACACATGTAGAAGGGTTAAAGAGTCAACGACTTCGATGATGAAAGTGATGATGGGAGATGATTACACATACTTCCATCAGGCCACCAACTAATTACACACTCAAACAAACATGCACATACACACTTTAGTTTCTCATTAGTATCACTGTGCAATACTTTATCAAAAACTCTTCATCAAAATGTAACTATGGGTTATATCTGTCTGTGCAGATGGGTGTATGTCACTGAACAGATCATTGACTATCACTGTTGATGAGTGTGTCTGTGGTTATGTTGCTAAATGTGTGATGGAGTGTATGTGTGTCTTCTCCAACTGGGTTGATTCCTTTGTTTAGGCTAGTTTGGGGTAATTAACAGTAGGAGTGGAGTCATGGCTTATTAGTGTTCCCCTAGATACATATAGCTGGGCCCATTACTTCCCCCTATTAGCCTGTTGAGCTAGCCTAATGGGATTACCAATGCAGGGGGGAGGGTGTAATTTAGCATGACACAGGCAGGTGATATGCTCATAAATACATGCACATGTGAGCTGCCACACACGCACTTATATCGCAGCTCAAGAACATTTAAAAAAGCATTCACTCAAAATGTAAAAGAGGCAGTTTATACTTTATTGATGCAGGTGAGTAGTGGTTAATGTGTCAGCAACTAGCTATAAATGTACAAGTGCATCCATGCATGGAGCTGTGGTGTCTGTCACATAATGCCAAACATGCAGCGTTTTTCAGACTCAGACTGGTTTAAAGGCAAGAGGTGTTTCTTTGCAATGGCCATAAAAAAGTATGGCAAGTTATGACTTTATTCTTTGTTGCTGGTTATTATTGTTTTGCCCGATATCACTTATTTGATAGGTCTAGTCATTTTATTATCAGGACAGGAATCCTGGCAGTTTGGTAATATTATCAGCAAAAGAGAAAATGAAATAACTAAAGATTTACTGGCATAATGGAGTAAAAAGTCGATCAACAGATGTTTTCAAATCAACAAAATTTGAAATTTAAGCTTGTGACTTTTCCAGGTTTTTCTACATTGAAAACGGGTCTCATAAACTAAAAATCCAAACAATATTATTTTACAGCAACAAATGTTCAGGTAGGCGTCTCTCAAAGTGTGCAAGTGTAGAGCAGTACAAGGCCCCACAAGTCATCTCTGAGGTGCAGCACATCCAGATAAACCCTGTTTTGATCAGATGGTGACTAAAGGAAAAAGACAAAAACTCGACTTGTCTTCAGGTCAAACTTTATTCTCCCCACAAATGCACTCCTTAGTGGTGAGGTAGCAAGATTGAAAGGGCAGGTTTGCTTGTACTTACAGCAAACGACCATCAGACTTGAACTTGAGATGACACAATTGTGTGAGGCTTTCTTTGACCGTTTGTTCCATCTGTTCTTAAAAAAAGGTTAAATGCCAGTTTTAATGTGTGAAGACTTGACTGACATGAGGACACTGAGAAAGTTTAAACACAGATCTAAATGTCATCTGATGTAGAAGTGACAAACCACTTCATCCTTTGTCGCCTCCGTCTCTCTGTTGAGAGATGGCCACACATGCACACACACCCCACACACATTTCCTTTTCATTCTGTCTGTCTCTCACATGTATTCAGAACACACATAAACACACCAAAACTTCATGCTCATATTGAGTTATAAGCTGCCAAGTATTTGCGGGAAAGTCACAGATGCAGCACTTTGGATAAGTGCTTTATATTATGTGTGTGTGTGTTGACTTCTTCTATCACATACCGTATATTAAAGAGATTGGGCATTGGGGCATCCAACAGTGGACACACACAAATCATTTGAGTACAGCACCAATCAAAGGATGACACCACCTCATCACCAGACCTTTGTTTCATCAAACTGTTTGCTTTTAGCACACATATTGTCTGATCCTATACATTTCCTCACCATATAAAATATCAGTGCTTTTCAGTAAAAACAGCTTAAATCAAATGTTATTTATAAATTTATCTCAATATTACTTTCCAGAAGAGTTGAGGGCCAATTGCTTCCACTACTATTCTACTATTCGTCAGGCAGGTGGTTGTTATGGGTATGGTTGTGTGTGTGTGTGTGTGTGTGTGTGTGTGTGTGTGTTTGTGTATGTATGTGTGTGTATGTGTGTGTGTGTGCGTGCGTTAGGAGTTTCAAAAAAATCAAGTAAATAGACTCCTCCCCCATTGTCTTAAGTAGAGCTGTCTAGCAAAGATAGTAAAGATGTCAGAGTCTGATATACTTTGGCATTCATACATTTATTGATCTCATCATTAAATCTTCATCACCACGTGTGCGTCTGTGTAGATGTGTGCATCTACCCGTACTTTTCTTTTACTACATTACTCTTTGGCTGCTTGCTAAAAGCTGATCACAACAATGATGTCATAATTAATAGGTAGCAAAAAGCCTTGTAACAACACTTTGATGGTTATATGTGCATGTTTGTGTCCTTTTGAAGATGTGTGTCTGTGTGTGATTGGTATCGCTGATCCTTGATTTTTAAACTTTTTTCGAAATGTATACAAGTTATAATCTAAAAATATACCACATTAGCGTGTTTTATTATAGCTCGATCTGTGTCTTTTGAGCCAGTGATCTTAGGTTGTGTTAACTGATCTGTGATGGTTTGGAAAAAAATGTAAGTCAGTGGATATCCTCACACCATCAGTTCATATGTGCTTAAGTTTGTGCTTTTGTCATGGGTTTCATGCGTGCTTGTGCTTATGTGTGTAGGGTTCAGCGGTGGCTGTGAGCATACAGGGTGATGGAGGGCGCCGCTACAATGATGGACAATGGCATAGTATTAGAGCAACGAGGCAAGGGGCCGTGGGAACAATCGTTGTAAACGATCAATACAGAGGTAACTCTCCTTGTATTCATACTGACCACTGTGTGTACCTGCTCCGTGTGTGGGTGTGTGAGTGTATGTGAGTGTAATATGCTTATCTACATACATATATTTGGATGTGAATCTTGTGAGACTGATGTTGATTGTCTGTGTTTTTCTATGTATATGTACTGTAAATCCCCCCACCCTGACTAGGAGATATTATCCAGGTTAATTCCACCCAGTCTGTGTATGATAACAAAAATATTACTGTATCGTGTGTTACTAACCAGTTTCACAGCAATGCTTTTTGCTTGTCTGTTAAGCCACTTAGCACTGATCTATGAATATTTCAGTTATAGAAAGCACACCCAATCAAGTGATGAAATAATGTTGGGTTTACAGATGAGAGAAATTTTATTTAAAAAAAGATTAAATCTATCTTTAGGCCTTTTGTTACTAGCAGGCTGTTGCAAATATGCATTCATTCACATTCATTTATTTTTGTAACAACAAAGTTATTTACGAAAAGCTATTAGCTGAAAACTTGGCGTGGCTTCTTAAAAATTCTGAGGAAACTGGACAAGTGGAGGACAAAAGAAGGAAAATCTATCTATCTATCTATATATATATATCTATAGCAGAGGAACAGTCTCTGAAAGTCAGCAAAGACCTGAAGAATAAAAATGGTTGCACCAAATATTGACTTTAAAACTCATTAGAATTGTGCAAAATCTGTTTTTACCTTATATGCTCCCCTTATATGAGAGCTACATCTACATTTTCTTTCCATATATTTCAGTGTTCCCCCTGTGCTTTTGTGTCCTAAATGATTCAATATAATAATATAATATTATGCATTCTTTTTATTCTCCACTTCCTCACTTTTGCTTCTTATTTTCTCCACCATCAGGAAGTGCAACAGCTTTAAGTGGTAGCACAATGATTGGTGAGAACATGGGGGTATTCATTGGAGGGCTGCCAGAAAATTTTATTCTACTAAGACAGGATTCAGGTTGGTTTTCACCTAGATTTTACTTATAAATTGATTTCTGTGTTTTTTCTGGTCTGATATATACTTTGTATACTTCAAAAAGTATTTTTAAATACATATTAAACTCTTTCATGTGGCCACTGGATTATATGCATGTTTTCTGCCTTCCTGATGTATAATTTAGCGAGGTATACTGTAAGATGACTAGAGGTTTCTGGGTCTGATTGAGAGTTGAGCTCATATTCAGGCACAAATACTGTGTCTTCTTCCTCATGATAATCCCTTATTTGACCTTGTGCCTCAAAATGTTGAATAGTCTTTGATTGGAAGTAAGAAGCAAACATTTTTAATGTAATCTTATGACTTTTGTTTTTGCTTGTCTCACCAGGAGATGCCAAACTTGTGCGAAAGCGCTTCTCTGGTTGCCTCAGAGATGTGAGTTTTAAGATTTCCGACAGCCCCTCAGAGGAATGGCAAATTCTTGACTGGGCAAAAGCCACAAAGAAAGTTGCAGTGTATGAAAGCTGGGAGGGATGTCCTCTTCAAACTGTGGATGGAGCCCATTTTCTGGGTCATGGTAGGACTGTAAAGTGCAAAAATTGTTTACTGCTATGTTGAAAATCACGTGATGTAGCAGCGTATCAGTTAGAATGAGGATGAAGTGCTTGGTGCTGTGCAAATATGTGTTCAGATACAACTTTACACTCGTTTTAGTGCTCCTAATGCACTGTCAACACAACATATCTTATTAAGATGCTTGCTGCTGATGTTGGTGGTAATGAGTTTGTTTCATGTTGATAAATATGATGATAAGTTAATTGGCCTCTGTGTGAAAGATCAGGTTCATTAGTGTACATTTCCTCCATTACTGCTGTCTGAAAAGGCCTGCTCATACAGTCTTTCGTCTGTCACTTATGAATAGATGACGGGAAATTTAAATACCTTTTGCACGTTTTAAATTTGACTCATGTTCTGCTGGTAAAACTGACACTTTTCCTCTTCCTGCTTTCAGGTTACTTGGAATTAGACTCAGGTGTATTTACCGGAGGACAGATCTTTGACATTTCTATGGACTTTAGGACCGATCAGCTGAATGCGCTGTTGCTCTTCACATACAACACACAAACTGAAGACTTTATGCTGGTAAAAGCAGAGACACGTTTGAAATTATCGTAATAATGCTAAAAAATACTCAAATGAATCTAATGACAGACTTTACCTTGTGACATTTTCTTTACTGGTTTATATTTTTTAAGGTGGAGCTGGAAGCTGGTCTCTTGTCCTTCATTCTCTCCTCTGAAGGTCATGTGATTGAACTCAGCATGTGGGTGGGGCTTAGCTACTGCGATGGAGACTGGAAACAACTGTCATTGGCAAAACGTGGCTCGCTTATCTCAGCTGCCGTCAATGACTGGGCGGAGGAAGCAAGGGGAATGGGAGGAGCAGTGACGCTGAGAGTTGATTCACCATTATATTTGGGGGGCGTGCCACCAGAGCTCATACATTCTGCTCTAGACAGGCGAAGTCACAAACATGGTGAGATAACATGCACTGAGGTAGTATTTGCATGTCGCTCATTAAAGTGGCAAGTGCCAAACCAAGAAAAATGTCTCATTTAGCTACAGTCTCCTATACAGTTCCTTGAATCTCATCAAGCATAGTATTTACATGTTTATGAGCTCATTGTTTTGGCTTTCTTTTGAGTTGCACAAGTTAGAGTACATTTATTTGCAGTTATAACTTGCCTGCTCTTCTGTGTAGCAGAAGAATCACTAAATTAATTCACTTTGAGTCATAGCAATCATACAATTTGCTAACATTTGACTAAAATTTAAGAGCATTGTAAATTCTGCATCAGTAAACCTGTGGCATAATTATATGAGTCGGGAAATCCCATTTGACATGTAAAAAAATGGAAAATGCAATTTCCCTGATATAATAAAGATTCCTTCTCACTTTTACTTCTACTTTTTATACTCTCTTTCTCCTCTATGTTTCCTTTTCTTACCTTTCACAGGTCTAGGAGGGTGTTTAAAGGATCTTACTATAAGAAGTGGTAACAGAAACTCTTCTATCAGCCAGAGTGTTAATCTCTCTGTTGCCTCACGCCGTTCTGTCAGAGTCTACTTAGATGGTTGTCCTACCAGCGAAAGCCGGTACAACTGCAGAGGAAACGATTCAGTCCTGGTGTACAGTGGAAAAAAGACTCAAGCCACAGATTATAATCTACAGCCTTTCACTGGTAACACTGCACAGTATACATATACATTGGTATAGTGTCAGCATTACATTTTTAGGGGTGCTCAATCTTCAGGGAATGCATTAAAAAAACAAGAATTATGAGAGTTTTTAAGTACTAAGTTACCAGTAGAGATATTGAGGTTCTATTTTATAACATATTTCATTGTTGAGTTTGTCACATTGAAAAAGCTTTGCCACAGTGTTCTTTTCATTCAAAGGTTCGTTGCTTTTTTGTCACTGTATAGTTGCTTGATACATGAAAACCTATTTTTATGACTTTGAGGCACAGCTTCCAGCTATACCATGTTAGCAGCTCACTCTAATTAGTAGTAATTGCTTTTACATCATCATGTTCTCTGATTAAAGCTTACACTGGGGATATTACTGTGCTGCAACATTATATTACTGACACAGAGATGAATACAAGCTAACCATCCAAGAAGTTCAAATAGAATTTACAGCTGGAAATTACATCACATTAGCTTTAAGAACATGTTATACTTTTAGTGCACTTTTTGTCAAACACAGTTTTGACTAAGACAGTTTTGCCTTGCCTCTGTTTTTTTCTCCCCCTATCCCTAACCCCTTTTCCTGTGTATGAAAACACATATACACATATATTTTAAGAGTACTTGTACAGGTTTGTGGCCTTGGCTGCAGGAGGCTGGGCAGCCGGACCTTGGGAAAGAGGACGCAGCCGAGGCAAAGGTAAAATCGTCATGCTGATATGTTTGCAGATGTTAGCAATAAAATGCATCCAAACACCCCAACTCTACAAGTTCAGTTATAGAATATAACAGAGTCCTTTAAACGTAGTATCTGCTATAGTATTTTAGTTTGTTCAATGAGTTCTGTCTTTGAATTATATTCCAATGACAAAGGTACTTGCAAAATGTTAAAATTTTCCCTGACAGTCTGAAACAGAAGCTTAATTTTCTAACACTGATTTTCATGTTCAGCACGGAGGGGTGTGTTACTGTATGTTCACTTTGTTGTACTTTGTTCAGTAGAATAAGTCTTTGATCTTGAGAGATTTTGGCTGTAAAACCACTGCTATGTTGTACAGTATGTGAGTAATCCAAAGCCAGTGAGTGATATTACATGTGCCTGATGGTATGAGAGATTGATAAGGCCTCTATAAAGGGCATCACAGTAAAAGGCTGTTAACCCAGAATGGCCTGTGTGGTCCCTTGTGTAATATAAAGCTGCTCGTTAGTAGTGAACAATACACTGGTAGGTCTCGGTACACCATGCTATGACCAGAAAGAGGAATGGAGGATCAGGAGGGAGGAAGTGCTAAAAAACATTAAGAAATTAAGAGAGAGCTGGGGATTGAGGGCAAGGACTAAGTGGAAAAGCAGGAGAAGGGAAGAGCAAAGAGTCATAAATGAATTAAAAGAAAAGTGAGAAAATGCAAGGAGATGAAGAGATATGCAGGGTGAGTTAATATTAAAGGGAGAAAGAAAAGGATACATACAAATAAGAATGCGTGAAAATGGCAAAATTGGTGAATAAAGGTGAAAGTAGAAAAGAAACAAGAACTTAATAACACAAAATAACTAAAGGTTTACACAAAATAAAACATACAGCCCAAAATAAAATAAATAAGTAGCCCAATATCCAGCACAGCTGGCCTCATTAAGTGATATTAAAGATACGAATGATATGTGGAACATACATTTTCAGATACCGAAGGATGTGTGAGCCTTATGGTGTGTAAGAATGTATCTATAATTTCAGTTGTTTGACTATTTTAAAAGTTTGTACAGAAGATGGAAAGATGACTGGTGACAGAAAATGAAGGTGATTGTAATGCAGAGGAGGGAAGTGGGATGGGAGTTGGGCCACCAGAGCTGCTGAGGGTATCAGAGAGAGAAATAAGGGGAGTGTTAGAGAGAAAGAGGGAGGCTGATTGCTGTGAAATATAGCCCAGAATGAATGGCTGGCTGTATTAAATCAGCGCTGAAAAAGTTACTACTCTCATAAATACTATTTATGCTAATGGCGAGGTATGATTTACTGGGCCTATTAAAACACAGAGAGATGGGGAATGCTTTTTCTTTATTCTCATGTCCGCCCATCTTGTTGTTTTGCTTTTCGTGCATATTTTTTCATGTATATTTTCCTGTTTAGATTTTATTTTGACATTTGTTTGCCCTGATCTAATTCCTGTATTTCTTTTTTTTTAAATTCTTCTTACGATGTATTTTGTTAAGTTTAACTGTTGTATGTGATTGTTTTGTTTCTTTTAATACCATGGGATTTTTTTTCCCTACACAGTCTCATTTTGCATCTCTCTTCCTTTTGGCCTTTCAAGTACCTACATCTGTACCACCTCCAATAAAGGTTCAGAGTTTAACCGCCTACAGTGCCAAGGTGAGATGGGTGCCACCCGCTGGTGACATAAGGGGACTGATTGACAGATATGAGCTAAAGGCCTACAACAGAGACTACCGAGAACTACCACCTGTCAGAGCCACATTCCTGGCTAATGGAAACTTCACAGGTAAAAAAATGCACAAAAACCATTGTAGTCATAAATATAATGACACATTTTTAAATTTATTTAAGCTCTACACCTCCACAAAAGTATGTCATCCTTTGATCTTTGCAGTTTTACTCACTATGTGCACTATGTTGCACAACTTTTTACTGCAGTTTAACATCCAGTTTAACACTGGATGTTAAACTGCATTCTTTTGAGCACTTACACTCAACAATCAAACTTAAAACAACAAACAATAGACATCACTTAACGTACAGGTAAATTTAGCTTTAGTTCTGTTTGCCTTATTGCACCTGTTGTCCTTTACATTTTAGCCTTTACTAAAAAAGCATTCACAATGTCTCCTTTGCTTACTTTCTTCCTTTTTCAGATTTGTATTTCAGACAAAACATACTAGTGCGTGTACTCACTGTCCTGGCCAACCCTGTTAATTTCTCCTTGGCAAGTCCCCAGGTTTAGGAGACTGTCTCCATTTGGAATAAGACACTCAGGACTACCCCAATGATGTCATACCCTGGCATTGCTCCTTTTTCTCTCTCTCTAGCTGTTGCTCACTTTTCGATCTTTCCCCACTTCATCTTTTATGATGATGATGATGTCTGCGTCCGCTGCTGCTATTCGTCCCCCCTCTCATCCACTTCGCCATGTCTCTAGGCAAATATGAAGATGAGCTCTCTGTCTCAGTCTTTCTCAGTGTCTCTCTCGCTGCTTCTCATTCACTCCCCCTCTCTTTGCCAGACATTAAGTCCACCCTGATAAGGCTTCTTCTTAATTTATGATGGCCTCAACACCTGACTGCAGAATTACACCAATGGCTAAAAAACACAGAAAAGCAAATGAGGGTGTAATGGCAGCCGAGTGGGGCCCTGGCCCCTAATTGAATTAAAAGACATGGGTAACAGTAAGGGAGAGTGAAAAAGAGAGACAAGTGCAGCGTGATTGGACACAACGGTGGGGAGACTTGGGAGGGGGTGGAAGAGAAGAGAGGGTGACTTAGAAAATACAGAGAAGGGTGGAGAGGGCCAAGACGGTGAGGACAAAAAACATCCAAAGAGAGACGGCTGAAGCTTTACAATTAGAATAGACTCTCTCTGTTTGCCAAGCACAGTAGATTTGCTTAGCAACAGCAGCCCATAGATACAAGTAAAGCATTTAAATTGTGCTGTTGCTGCTTGTTGATAAAGACTTAAGTAAAGGATACAAAAGGGCCTGATTTGTCACAAAGGACTTACAAAGGATATTTTTACAATCTTTCAGGGCTAGTGTCGAGCAATACTCTATACCCATAGTGTATGTGTATGTACACTGCAAGTATGCATTCTTACATGCAGCTGAGTTAAGAAAATTGAGTGTGTATTCTACAAAGTTATTCTTTTTTAAACGGTGTAATCTGTAAACCTTATTCATTGACATTTATATGCTCCTCTTAAGGTGTGCTGTCGGGTCTCACTCCATCTACTCGGTACATTGTCACCGTGAGTGCCTGTACTCCTGTTGGTTGCACTGAGAGCCTTCATAACGACAATGGTGATAATGATTTGAGATGGAGTCTCACAACCCCAGAGGAAGGTAAGCAACAAACACATGCAAACTTTCATAGATTCGTGCACCTATGAACAGAACTTCAGTGTCAGTGTCCTTACCAGTAGAAGAAATGTATGACTCTTTATGCACAGAGACACAGAGCGCACAGACTTCTAAACACACTTAGATATGTTCAACCCGTTTCCTGCATGAGATACATAGCATATGAAAAAGGAAGAGGAGTGCTGGCACAAGAAAGGAGGATTCAAAAGAGAGCGTAAAAAGTAAAAAGCTAAGAGAGCTTATTTCCCATCTTGTTAAGTCATATAAAAACATGCATGAGGAAAGAAAAAGTAAAACAGGAAAAGACATATTTTTATATTATATGTTACTTTAATCTGTACTGGCCTAACAGGCCTTGTTGGGGAGATAATGTGACGGCAGAGGTCAGTACAGAGACAGCAAAAATCAATCTGAAGTTAAAGAAAAAAACAGATTACTGTATTGATTTTCACTGAGCACAGAGTTAAGACACTGAAACATGTTAGAGAGACTGGAGAAAGAATTAATTTAAAACACACACAAATGCAGCACAGACACTTTTTTTTACTCACTTATCCTTGAGTACAGGCACATTTTTCTTCACCTTATTTGAGATCAGTGAACATGAGATCATAAAATTTTCACGTTTTTCTCTCTTGGTGAAAGTCTTTTGAAAAGTAATCCAAAGCCATGTCACTGTCTAACACCATATGAAATTTACTGAATTATTTATCGGTGACATTTGATGATATAGAATGATAACCTCTATAAAACTGAGGTTTGCCATAGTTTTTCTTCACTGTTACTTAAAAGATGTACTACATGCATATTTACTCTAGTTCCTTATGCCAATCACTATGTTTGCGTTAACATAAAAACTTGATTTTATTCTCCTATACATCAGCTCCTGATGCGGTGTCTCCTCCAGCTGCAGTCTCATCCCCCACAGCACTTTATGTTAACTGGGAACCTCCAGCAAGGTAACAAAAAATACAGTTTTTACCTGTCCTCTCTCACCTCCAAGCTGCATATTAATATTTAACTCAAGAACCTTCACCAGTGGCGAGGAAGTAATAAGTACATTCTGAATTAGTAGTAAATGGACAGTATTGTAAAACAGGAACAGAATTTGGTTCTGCATTGCTTATATTTTTCCCTCAGATTGAATAAATGTGCAGCCAATATAGATTTTGGCACAAAAACAATACATGGTATAGTGTACACAATATAATAATATTACTTTCATCTCACTTTTTTGTTCCACTGATAGGCCCAATGGAGGCATTACAGAGTACCTCCTCTATCACAACAACCAAATGGTCTACAGAGGGAAAAACAGACAACACAACATCACTGGTAAAGAGGAGAGAGTGCATGTGTGGTTGTGTGTGCGTGCTCCAGCGTAACTGTGACTGTAGAGGGATGGGGCCTCGGAGTAAAGAGAAGGGGAAGACTGAAGAAAGGCAAAATGGAGTGGAGGATTAGCATTTGAAAGCAGGAAGAGTGTCTGAGTCCTCACCAAGGGAATAGCACTTTGAAAAAGATGGCTAAACACACACACACATGAAAATGAAGCAGCAGAGAAACAAAGAAAACTAAACATTAGCGCACGTGCATACACACAATTTGCTTTGAAGGCTCTCACTAAAGAGATCTAAATAAGGTATGAAACACATGTCACACCACTGAGAGCAGAGTGCTGCTCCATGCGCCAGATAGACACACACATTAATACATTACACATATACACATGGAATGCAGAAATGTGCATAAACATACATGCAAACACATGAACAGGACACTCATCCTATACAGCTTCACTGCCCAGCAATGTGTGTCTTTCTAGGTTAATGAAGGCATGAGAGCACATATCATCCCTGCTGGGTTAATAATGCACAGTGTCTGATGTTCACAGTGATTGGAAGGATTATGGATATAGTAATTATACATTATGTGGAAGAATTGAATGTGTAACACAGAGTGCGATTACAAAAGATGGTAAATGGAGAATAGGTTTGAAACAAAGAAAGATGCTTAAAGAGAAAGAACAGTGAAGATACAGTCGGGGAAGAGGAGTATTTCTGATAAAAAGAGAGAATTTGGTGGTTGTAGGTGCAACACAAGTTAATCGTTTTGACTGAACTATCGCTTCTCTCTTTCACTTTTTGGGTGTGTGCATTTGTGTTGCAGGTCTTGGTGTATACACCGCTCATGTCCTGATATTGAGTGCATGCACTTCAGTGGGTTGCACCAACAGTTCACAAGTTACAATGCTGACTTCACAGCTTCCTCCTGGACCTCTGCAGGCACCAACTCTTACCCCGCTAGACTCTCGAACTATTTTTGTAGAGTAAGTACACATACACACACAAGCGTATTAGTATATGATGGTAATATCTAAGTATACATACGCATAGAACTAGGGTGCACTCACATTTTTTACATTATTCAAAATGTATAAAACCTTTATTTGTATTTTATAAGTTTTGCCTGGGCAGTATACAAGGACAGAGAGAGACTGAGCAAGAGAGAGTCAGTGACCTTCTGCAGTTGTGTTTACCATGCAGAATATTCTTCTACGCTTGACCTTTCACCATTAGAGGGAGGTGACAAGGGAAGATAGATCTCTGTACTTTTTTTATAATGTTCCCAGTTTTTCTGTATATGTGTGTGAAAGTGTGTGAGCCATTAGCGTTATTCACAGCAGAAAAAATACATTACTACTCATATGCATGCAGGGCCCTGACCTTAGTCATGATTATGCTGTCCTGTGCCCAAAAAAGTAAAACATGCTATAATTTGCAAATCACTTAAGCCATATATTTATTTTTAATTAATCCAGCAGAAAAATCTTGTTCTATGGTGTTGCCCATACATTTGTCTGTCCACAGAATTGCTACTCTTCCTGGAATATAGGTTTCATCAAACTTACACAAAGATTACCTAAATGGACTTTAACCAAAATTGTGCTCAAGATCATGGTCATAATTGTCATTGTACAAGCACTTTTTTATATTCACATGAATCACTATTCCTCCTAAAATATTGGTCCAAATTAAGTGAAACTTATTTAAAATGATCATTTAATGGATCTTTATCCAAACTGTGCTCAAGGTCAAGGTCATATTTGTTGTTTTACTGGTAATTTTCTATTTTCAAAGAATACCTTCCACTACTTACAGTTTCACCAAATTCTGGCTCCTGATGTACTGAACAATATTCAATTCAAACCATTTAGCAGCAGTTAAAATAAGATTTTCTATGTTTTCAAATTTTGTAAGCACAAAAGGGCAAACAACAAATTTTATGAAATTCAAAATTATTCCATAGCTTGAAATATCTCTTTACCATATATGTTGCATGCCACTTGTATCCTGTTTATTGCTGATAATAATGGCCTTGCAGGTAATGATCATGGAGGCAGTGGTCCTACTAGTTGGTTGGAGCCCTCCTTTCAACATTGTGTTAACGTCAGTAATATGGTCAATGCTATGACATGCTAAAGGGTTCACATATTTTCAAGCTTTTTGTGGCCTTAATTGCTTCTGAACTTCTAGTCATAATAGTCCTAAACACTTTGGTTTGGTTGCGAAAGAGATTAATTTGTCCTGGATATAAGTGTTTGCCAATGGATTTACTCTAATTCTTATTATTTTGTGCAATGCAGCGAACCAGTGGCAAGAAAAACTTTCTTTCTGTCTTTCTGTCTGTACTTTGCACATTACTGTAACCCATGAATTGCTATGGATCATGAGCTGAATGAGCTCAAGTCACTGATACACTGGCTAAATATTACAAAAAATAAAAATAAAAATTTTAAACAGATTTTGCATTTCTTTTCCTGCTAATTTTAATTTTGATGCCAGCAGCACCTTTAAAAAAGCTGGGTCAGGAGCATGTTTCCCACTGAGTTGCATAAACACTCCTTCTAACAATAGGTTGCGAGTGTTTAGGTAGTACGGTGACTAATTGCCCTAGTTTTGAAGACAGAATGTTTTTTAAATTTCTGTTTGATATACTATATGTTTATATATATATATCAATGTTTATTAATCTCGCTCTCAGCCCCGGAGTGGTGTATGTATGTGTTCCTCAAGCTAGGGTCTTCTACAAGTGGCCTGAGAGTTTGAATGTTTTGTGCAGTATCTTAGCTGTTCCTAGGATTGCACTCTTTTTTCACATCAGAAACCTCTAATGTTGTACCTGGAGTCTGCTGGGTCCCCTTTTCCAGTTTCAGGTTTACAGCTTCTAATGCTCAGTCAAAGCAGCTAGAGTACAAAGGGAACAATAATGAACAGTATGGAAATGATGAGCCAAACCTTGGTAGAAGAGAACAGTGGAACTAAACTAGCCCCTTACAACGACAAACGCATCTACTAAGCTGATGATGATTGTTTCCAGACTCAAGTTAGACATGCTACCAAATGATCTATTACTACCCCAACTCACTGACAGAGTTCCATCAGACGAGATGCTTGCAGATGTAAACACTGCTCTACACACCATCCCCACAATCGGTATCACTGAAACCAGCGAGCTAATATTCACCACTGCCACAGTAATCCTAGAAGCACTTTGGTAAGAAGATCAAGCCAAAATCAGAGAAACCTGGAGAAACATGTTAGTCAGTAAACTGAGGTGCCGTTGGCATCATATGCTTGTATTTGATTGTTTAGCATTGTTTTTGTTTTTTAAAATAAAAATGCATTCCAAAAAGATTTCTTACAAAATATTATCGTGAACCTGTATAACTACAGGTCCAGGTAATTTATACAGGTTTACTGTTGAAAAGGAAAATTAAATTACCTGACAGAATGAATTGACCGCCACAGCATTCCTGTATAGAGCGGGGGAGTGTATTGTTTCATTTCCTGAGCCTTTAAAATGCTTTTGATCAACATATTCACTAGGTGTGGGAAGGCTGTATATTGCCTTGTTAGCACATTGGTAATAGGCAAAGGTTGAGAGATCATACCTAGTCAATATTACTCTATTGCGTCTGTGAGAAAAGTAAGATAGCTAGGAAAAAATGTAAAGAAATAGTAAAGAGGATGAAAGATATTTTTTTTTTTCGGTTGTTTAAAAAAATACAGAGAAAAAATGTCTTAAAGAAAATGGGATAGGTGAAGAGAAGGGTGAGAGACTGTGAGAAAGGTTGAAGAAGGCTGCTGGAGGCAAACAAGACAGTATCAGCAGATTTATATCCTGCCCTCACCAAACACTGCCTGACTCATACACATTCATACACAACCAAGCAGACATAGGATCATATGAATACGTATACTGTCAGATATGCACAAGTAACAAATGAAAAGAACCTGATAAAACATTCTGAAACAATCTGAAGTGAATTCATTGATGGACAGATTGTGACGGGAGTCATTTTCTGTTGTGTGTGTGTATATTTCGAAGTATTTGTGTATCTTTGAAACACCTACTATAGCATGAAGTACCAGAAAGACTTTTGGCAAACAAATATTGCCACTAAGTTCCAAAAAGTTTATGCAGATAAGCTCAAAATGAGCATGTTCAAAGATAAGTGTGGTCACACACACGAGTACTGATATTGGAAGAAGCCGATACATAAAAACATGTAATGACGTCCTTCTGAGGACCCAAAAAAGGTCCGATCCCACTGTAAAATTCTCTGTAGTTGATGTTGTTGTGTTGCTTGTACATTTTAGAGAGCAAAAGGAAATATGCAAGAGAACAAAAGTGCAGCAGGCAGGTTAACAGTGAACTCAAACCTTCATCATCTCAAATGTTTGCTTTTAACTTTAACATGCTGAGAGGGCACCTGGCTTTTTCACACTACTTTCAAAACGCACTTTTAAAACCATTACCATAGTGAATTATTATACAGATTATTACAATTCCCCTTTGATTCAGTTTTTCAAAAGTGGACATATATCACGCTGCCAATCGACAGCATATAAATCTTATAATAAATGTGATAGATTAGCCACAGTGGCTAATTGTGTGCTAACACACACTCATCAGTCATTCAAAAAATGGCTTTTAATGGGAGGACCCAAGAAAGGAATCCATCACTTTTTAAAATGGCCTCCCTTCGCGACCATGCCAGGTGGGTTGTGGGGTTGTGCTGCCTTCAGGGATTTGTAAGAATTGCAGGACAATTTATAAAGTGTATTTTAGTGCTCCTTTTTTATGACCTTTTTTTTTTTACTTCATACTTCAGAAAATGTTAGAAAAGTTATCAAATATCTTATGAGAGGGATTTTTAGTTATAAAATTTGTAATAGTGAACACACTTCACTGGAAGCTTAAAACAGATTTAATTTAGTATATTTGAGTTTGCAAAAAAATAAAAAATAAAACATTGTGGCAAATAAGATTTTATCTTTTTTGAACAAAATCATTGTAAAGATCGAACATCTCATTTATGTTGCAGAATCCAACCACATCACATCTTTTTGGTCATTAGTGTTCAAACTTGAACCTCTTAAATGTGATAAAAGAAAACAGTCCAACAAAAGTATAGCAGTAATTATACAAATATATTTTCCTGAGTTGTGCTCTTTCACATTGGCCCCCTTTTTAAAGCAGTTTGCCCTAGATAGTTGACATGTCTTGATTTCCTAATGCTATATCTGGTCTTTCTTTTCTCCTCTTTGCTGGGGATGACCTTCCTGTTCTAAATATAGAAAAGGAGACACCTCAGCCTGACTGTTGAAGGAAACTGTGTGTGCAGTGTGCTGTATGTGTGTGTGCGTGCCTCTGTGCACATGTAAGGAAGCCTACCACTGCACTGTGTTTACTTCAGCTGACAGAAGAAACATGGTGATGAAGGCAGACACTGACATGCAGATACTCAGAGCAGTCTGTTTCAGTCCGGACTGCCACAGACGTACACACACACACACATTTCACTCCTTTTTCACGTCTTATTTTAATCTTGATGTCTTAATTCTAGCATTGTGCACTTATTGTTAATGTATTCATAAAGTTTGACATTGCTCACCTGGTCGAGCAGGCAAGCCATATGACAAAGGCTTACTGCAGGGGCCCGGGTTCAAGTCCTCCCCAGGATGTTACCCATGTGCTATTACCCCCACTCTCTCCTTGCTTTCTTGTCTCCTACTATCCTGACCATCAAAGTTAAAAAAAATGCCAAACATATATTTATACAAGTTTACAAATCAAATACTATTATTTATTTAAAAAACAGGCATTATAAGATGCTAACAGACAGTCAAGATGATTCAAGAGGTCCTTGATCTTCATGTTTAATGTTTGTTACCAGGCACTAAAGGGGGAGGGTTGCAGTTTAGTTTCATTTGTGAAAAACTCTAAAAGTTTTTCACAAATTGTTTATCAGAACGTAGCGTTTTCGTAGCGAACAGAATCAACTTTTGGACATTTCCTTACCTGGATGATTGAGCATGCATCAATTTGTGAAAAACCAAAATGTAATATGTTTTGATCAGATGTTAACAAAAGTCAATACTTCTATATATTTAAAGTACCAGGTTTTTGCAACACAATGAAAAAATACAAGTTAAGCAAAGAAGTGATGCAACGAAGTCTAATGTTTAAAATATGTATGTAAAAAGTCCTAAACTATATTAGATTTTAGGAAAATAGGGAAAAAAACATAAGTAAATGATTAGTAGGAAATAACTGGGCACTGGCTGAATTATAAGTATAGTCATATTAAAAGTGTTTTCCACTGAGCTACAGTAAAGTTGTCACACTAGGATTTTTGAAAAGCAGAAAAGTGAAAGGTCGAATTTATGTTTATTTTTCTCTTCATTTCTAGGTGGTCACATCCCTCTAAGATAAATGGTGTTTTGGAGTTTTATTTGATCTTCCTGTCTCATGACAGTGGAGAGCCTGTGCTAGCCTATAACAGCTCTGAAGTTTTTGAAGACTACACGCTCCGCAGCCTAACCCCTGGAACTCTTTACACCATCACAGTAGCTGTAAGTCCATTGCGCCTTAATTTTGACTTTCAATTTGTTAATTTGTATCATCATATTCATTCTGATGTTATTGTTTATGTGTGTGCATGTGTATGTGTGTGCGTGTGTGTGTGTGTGAATGGCAGGCTTGTACAGGTGGTGGATGTACTTTAAGTCCACCAAGCCAGGCTCAGACTGAAGAGAGCACCCCCGAAAATGTCCCTGCACCACTGGTCACTCCTTTGTCCCCCAATGCGCTCAATGTCAGCTGGACTCCTCCTGACACTCCGAATGGTGAGAGGGTACACACCTACACAAAAATACAAACCATTGATTTTTTAAAATAAATTCTTATCAAGAATAACATGAGCACTGAGTGAAGTGGAAGAAGAAGAAGAATGTCATGATGATAACAGCATGTGATATTAATTGACCTGAAGAACTGATTAAATGTGATGCTATTTACCATAACCCTGTGTCTATGACATAAATACAGATATAACGGTTTATCCGTGTTTCAAGGAGGCTGTTCATGTTACCGTGAAACAGAAGATCATTTACATGTGAGTGAGAGGAATCAGATGAATCTGCAGGAGTAGAGATGAAGAAGAGGGAAACAGAAAGAGGAACTAAAAAGAGAGAGCACAAAGGACTCATAAAGAAAGGAGAAAGAGACAGAGACAGGGTGAGAGAACAAACAATTTGAGATCGAGACTAATAGAGACCGAGAGGGAGAGGACAGCGCTTCACCAAGCTCCTTTAAGTGGATGAAAAGTGCTCCCTTTTGACTAAAGAGAGAACTGCAGGCTGAAAGAGCGTAGACTCGCTGTGATTGCCTTTCTCTCTCGGTTTTCTCTGCTCCTCTACTCTTTCCTCTTCTCACCTTTGTCTTCTTCACCTGTCCCCAGTTAAAATCTGGGTAAAAAGTGTATTTTAAGAGTCTAACATGTTTATTTAAAACTGAATTCAGAGAGTTAAAGTGATCAAAAAAGGAGTTCCTGTACTGTACAGCATAACTACATTAGCTGTATGGTTTATTTAGAAAAGGCAATGAGTGATCCGTATTCTATTAGTGTGATTCTCGCTGAAATACTCGTAATCAAAATTTGCAAAAGACTGATATAATCTTCTGAAAGGGAAATATATATATATATTTGTATTTCGTTTTCTTTACATTTGTAATTGTTTCAGTTTGATTCTGTTTTCATCGTCCCACATCCTATAAATCAAAAATCAATGCATGTTTCATTCTAGGGACAGAATGCAGATTTCACCTGTAGGTAGAAAAGAAACATGGGGCATCCCAGTGTGCAGGGGTTAAGAAGTATCATCTATATTCCTTCTTGTGAACTGCTCAAGGAGCTGCGTTGCATCTCTTTTGCCTTTTCCTGATATCGTAATTGTTGTTGTGTGTTCCAATGACAATACACATTAATCACCATAAGCTAAAATGCTTTCTGTGATAAAAGCACAGAAATACTCCCAAAGACGTGAAATGCATTATGAAATGCGTTAGTAGTTACTGTAAAAGACACTGCCCCTCCTTTTTTAAACAGTTTATCTTGATTTCTGAATACACAAATGTCAAGTCAGCAGATGTTTGCTTTGAAATGAACTCATCTGTTTTAATACAACTCTTAAAGGTAAGTAGTTAAATAGCCATGAAAATACAGTAAGTTTAAGTAACATTATGTATGACATGGTGCACTGAAAATGATGTATTTTTCGATAATCTCAAGGACTATATCAACAAATAGTATATCTTATGAAACCAAATTAATTAAGCGAAGAAAACCCCTTGATCCCCTCCCATTTCACAGTCTCTTGACATACCACACACACTACCACATATTATCAAATGTTACTGTCATGCTCGTTAAAGTATGTGTAATTCCATAATGTGTGTGTGTGGAATGTGAATCGTGTGTGTTTTACGCTTAATGCCACACGAGTGCATTTTGCACCATAAACCCTGTGATGTGTGAGCATATTAGCCTGGATAAATTACTTAAAGCTTTTCTCAGCTGATGACAGAAATTTATAACAAGGGAAACACTTAATCATGATTACCCGATTATCTCGTGCTTAAAAAGCTTTAATTTTTGCTCAGAAAAGAAGAAGAGCTCAGTACGTTTTTCCTCACTGACTCCTTTTTTTATACAAATGGATGGCAACAACCACGATGATGATGGTGATGGGTTCCAGAAGAGTGAGATCCTATGTTATTTTCTCTTTCTCTCTTCTTCCTCTCTCTCTTTCTCCCCCCTTCTCCCCAATTCCGCAGGGATTTGTGGGGGATAATCCTCTCGGGGATTAGGTCGGGGCAACACGCAGACAAAGAGGGGAAATAAGCCTGTTATGCATTCGCTGCTTCATTTCCCAACCTGTCTTTATTACAGCCTATACTGATATGGGCTTATTCACACACACAAGCACATACAGATGTCCGCGCACATATGCGCACGCTCTCACATGCATGTGATTGGCCACATTAAGAGCTCCCCAGATGTAGCTTGTGTCCGTGGGTTTTTTCGTGTCTTCGTTTTCCTGATAGGTGTGTATATCTGTATTGAGCAATAATAAAACCCACACATGATTAAAGCAGAATAGACTCTTAGTTCTTAGCGCTGATCTTTTGAGCCCCCTGTATGCATTTTTATTAAGGAAAAGCACATTTGGCACCTTACTGTTTCATTTTTTTATTAGGTGGATGTAATGTAATGTAATGATTGTGCTGGTGTGTGTGTGGGTATGGATACATGTGTACAAACTACATATGTGCAGTTTGTCTGTGTGCAGGTTAGAGTGTGCACACCTATTTGCGCCCTTATTTGTGTGTGTGTGTGCGCCCGTTCATCGTAGTACAACTGTCCTTCTTAGGGCTTTTATCCTCCTAACACTCATGGTTACATTTGTCATTTCAGTGCTGTTTCTATCATTGGATCACTCTACCTGACTGGCAGGTCTGCAGCCCCTAAGTCAGTTTTCATTTGCATTGTAATCCAGTGACCCAGACTGCATCCCGTCATAGTAAAGCTCTCTTTATGATTGTAATGCCTCACACTATGGATGCAGTATTATTGCATATGAGTGACCAATCCAAACAGAGTGTAAAACTTTCTCAGTATAACTATCTTCTGAAAACCTACAGGAAATTATCTCGAAGAAGGCGTGTAATGGTTATGATTAGTTGTGATACTTAACATCACTGTCAAAATCGTTGTTCTTGGTCAGAGGTTATTCAGGGCAGGGGATGGGAGCAGAATGTGACAGGGAGTGGGAATTCCATGTTCAGTAGACTTCTTTTATTGTAATAAATACTAAGGATTGTTAAGAAATGTCAGTTCTGTTGTTGCCTGAGACATTTTTTCCTATTTTTATTTTTATTCTGTCTCACATGCATGTTCTAATCAGATGTGTTCTTTTCCCAGGTATTATAACTAGCTACGGTCTCTGGCTGGATGGAGTTCTCATTTTAAACACCAGTTCCTCCCAGAGGTTCTTCTTGGTGGAGGGACTCTCTCCTTGGAGCCGGCATGTACTCAGGCTGCAGGCCTGCACAGCACAGGGCTGTGGCAAGGGACCGATGGTCAGTCAGTCTGTGTTATTAAGCATAGTGTAACAAACTGTAAGGTGCTTTGTCATATAGTAATGCCTTATAAATAATTGTGTTGTTGGTGTTACTGACCGAATATTGGCCGTTGAACTTATTTTTATGAGATACTTGAGAAAGATTTATATCCAGGATATGGAAGTAGGCAAAGTTGGAAACCAAAACCGGATGTGATGCTCTGACAAAGACAAAGGGAAAAACAGGACTGTATATAAACATATAGGGGAGATTGGTGATGAGAGGTGGAATTAATTAAACTATGTGGGAAGAAGCAGAAACAAAAGCAGGAAGTAAACCACAGCTAGAAACATGAGAAAACTGAACTTTAAAGTAAAAAGTCCAACAACTATCACTGAAATATGAACACTAATTAAGATGATAGAGACAGTTGAACACAGAAGGCACAAGCAGAAAATAAAACAAGAAACAACTAAAAACTGGTGAGTACCACGGAGACCATGAATGGGAACCATGACATGACACAGCAGAGTATTTTTCAACACGAATTGTAGTTTCTACCAAAAGTATGAAACACAAAACACAACATTAAATTTTTGTCAAATACACCCGTCATCTTCAGCGTAGCAAAAGTTTTATAAAATTATGCATGAATTATTTTCATGAGTTTCATTAGCGCTGTAACTAATGCACAAAATCATATGTGGGAATGCCTGCACACACGTGTGTCTGTGTGTACGTGTGTGTCATTGGGCGTCATAAAGGTGATCGATTCTCTCGGCTCAATAACGAGGGTTGGCGTGGCCACGATGACATTTGGTAGGAAATGCCACTTCATTTTCAACGACGCCTCTGACGACAGGCCATATTTTGGGGCATTTTTCCAATACAGATGCCATGTTTAGTCAAACACCAGGAGAACCGCTGACCTGGCAGAAAAAGAGAAGAGGAGGGTGGGAAGGTGAGGGAGGGTGAAACAGGATGAAGTGGAGAAGAGGAAGATGGGCAGGAAAAGGAGAAAAGGAGTCGGAGAAGAAGGGAATTTCAGGCAAAAAGAGTAAATGATGAGGACAGAGTAAATGGCCAGAGCAAAGTGAGAGATGAGGTGGAAGGGAATCGAAGGCAGCAGAGGAGAGTCAGACAGGAAGAAATGAGACAGAAGAAGACTGTAATGATGAAAGAGGATGGAAAAATGGTGGCCGAGATAATGCCGGCCACTTGTGTAGAGTGGTTTCATCTGAAAATGCTTAGTTTTAACATTTCAGACAGGTTGTATCAGACTGAGGGATGCATTATTTTCAGTTTTTTGTATTTCTCCAATAGCTGTTGGAAGAATGAGTGTTAGTGGAGCTGTGATAAAAATGCCACATATCTGTATTCTTCTATGCATTTTGATATCTGTGTTCTTCTAAGGTGGATGTGCATACATTAGAGATGGCCCCAGAAGGCCCTATACTGTTGGAGCTGGCCAATCAGAGTTCAAGATCTCTCAGAGCACATTGGACAGCCCCTCCTAGAGCCAATGGGAACCTTAGCTACACAATATACTACAAAAGCAAAGGTAACAGCGAAAAGCTACATCTTTATCTTTACACATGCACACTTCTCATATAGTATTCACCAGGCAACAAACCCGACTTTATCTATAAAACATTCACATCACAACTGTGGAAGCTGTAAAATGTGAAAGCCTCATTTTCTGAATAAAGCATGGAAATGTTAATAATACACAATCATTCCTACTGGGGTAAAAAGTAACATATAGATAGTAACATATCCGTTTTGCTTGAGACTCTGCCTATTGTGTAGACATATCTGCACTTTTCTGATAGAATCCATATTATTTAATATTATTATTACTAATTTTGAGACTGTCAAATGTTTTTGGAGGGGTGGGGTAGGGTCAAAAAGGCTTTACAAGGACGTAAAGCCTTTTTATCAAGACCAGATGTCCATAGATAGAAATGGACATGTCAGTACAAATGCAAGTTAGAATACATAACCACACTTCTCACTCACAAAGTCAGCTTGCACTGAAAGTCAGCCATGTAATGGGGAAGTAATCAAGAAGTAATCAGTATACAGTAGCATAGAAATGACAAGTTGTTGTTTCTTTTTGATACTGTGTCAATGATTTGAGAGGAAATGACATGGGAGTATAGACTATAAAAGTGGTATGAAGATAGAAAGAGGAACAAAGTCAAGTTGCAATTCAATAATAGTATAAAGAAAAAAGGGAGATGAGAAGCTCATATTTCCATAGATGGATTAGAAAAGACAGTAAAAACAATGTAAGATATGAGGAGCAGCAATACCGCGGGGAGACAACAAAAGCAACAGATAGACTGGACATGGCGAGAAAAGAGAACACGCATACTCTCATTTTTTTAGTTACGCATATTCACAAAGTCTCTCCCTGTCATACACACTCACTGTCAGGCACTTTGATCTATGCCTCACAGAGAACCCAACAGATGAGTGGAGAGAAGGATAGAAGCGGTGTGGAAGGAAAAGAGACAGTGTTTCGCTCTAGTTACCCATAACCTCCTGTTTCTTTGATACAAACGGCCTTCATCAATCCACACAGAATTACGCGTGTGTGGGTGTGTCTGTATAAATATATTGGATAGGCTTGCTTACTATAATTTTCTGATCCCTTTTCTTTGACTATCCTTGCATAACCTCAATATGGAGACCTCTCTCTTTCGATTACTCTCAAGTTAATCTCAGTGGGGTTTTTTCTCTCTCGCGACCTCTCTCTCATTCCTCTTTCCTTTTTCTTTCTTGTTGTATGCATCTCGTACAAGTCACTTTTCTGCCTTTACTGTGGTAACACTAATAAAAAAACATTCACTGTTTTTCATTATCTTTAGCTATACATTGCTTGGCCTAAGACCTTACATGTCTTTCTTTCTCTGTCTCTTAGATGGTGATGGTGCATTGGATGGAGGTACAGCAGCAGGCGTCTGGTTGTCTGTGACTGACCTGCAGCCTTACACTAGCTACAGCTTCTGGATCAGAGGTTGTAATACACAGGGTTGTATTGAGAGCCTGCCACTCAGTGTTACCACACTGCCAGCAGGTACTCACACTCCAAAGACTTTCTTACCATTATTAATTTGATGATTACTAGAACTGCATAATTTTTTCACTGTGTCATAGTTTCAAATATCATGATCATCCATCAAAAGAAAGCATTGCAAGGTTCTAAAGGTTTATCCAACAGGTGCTCTTCATTGCTTCAGTTTACATCGTTCTTGAGTAAACTGATTGTTCCTGCCTGCTCTTAGCTGGTTACACAAAAAAACTGAACTTGCTATGCTATGCTAGATCAGCAAACTTAAGCAGGGGCACCAAAGAACTGTGTCACTCCTTTGAGCAAGAAACTCATATAGCGAATGCCACTGCCTGGTGAGGTATAGTTCAGAGCAGGGGTGAGGGAACTCCAGGCCTCAAGGGCCAGTGTCCTGCAGGTTTTAGATATCACCCTGGGTCAACACACTGGAATCAAATGATTAGTTCATTACCAAGCCTCTGGAGAACTTCAAGACATGTTGAAGAGGAAATGTAGCCATTTAAATTAGCTGTGTTGGATCAAGTCTAAAACCTGCAGGACACCGGCCCTTGAGGCCTGGAATTCCCCACCCCTGGTTTAGAGACTTGAACTGCCTGAGTTTGAGTCCACTTCAGACCATTAACTGAGTATCATTGTCCCTACTCTCTCCCTGCTTTCCTGCCCACTGTCTGTATTGTCTATTTAAAAAAGGCTGAAACTATCAAAGGTAGATTCTCATAGGTGCAGTTTTCTCATTGCTTTCAACATCCCTGCTATTTTTACCAAATTATTAAACATTATTTATTTTCTCAATAATGCTTTATGGGGTTTTCTTTATCATTTTTTGCATTTTGAAATTATTTAATCCTTTAATTTAAGTCACAGTTGATCTACAATAAATTAAAATTTACAATATATAATTAAAATTTCCATTGTATTCTCAGAAACAGCAGTTTGCTTCCTTATAAAAAAATGATGATAATAGTATGACTGTGGTATTGAAATTTTTCTAAGGTCTTAATTAAATGACTGTTCTAATAGATTTGTTTCTCACGCCACACACAAAACATGAACTGTGGCGATATTTTTAACATTACTTTGATTTTAATTGCTGTTCTTGTGAACTGGAAAGGTTTATTTTTATAGCTGGCTCTGCAAAGGAAAAAAAACAATTATTCACTGGAGTCGACATACACATCATTGACTTGACTTAATGGTGTGAAAACATATTTCTGATTTACACAGCCTGTGTGTGTGTGTGTGTGTGTGTGTGTTTGTATTTGTAATCGTGTAGAATAGAGACTGATTGTGCATACTGATAAATGTCAAAGCTGATCAGAGCAGTCTGGAGATAATTGTAACATGCACACACACATACAAACACACACACACACACACACACACACACCTATAAACACACATTTTACCACTTTAGCTAATGTTATCAAAAGGGTGAATATGTACACCCTTGCACATACCACACCCATGTCTTAGTGAGACAACAACAAAAGACAGACTTAGGAAAGTTCTCCTGTTCAAGTTCAAAACAAAGGCATAAGAAAGTATAAATTTTAAATACCAGACGTTTCCTCTCTTTCTATCTCTCTTTCTACCTCTATGCCTCTGGCATCTCTTTAGACTTCTATAAGGCAAACTGTCTTGATGCGTCCTTGTTCTATGAAAGAACAGAGAGAAGATAGCGGAGCAAGAGACAGAGGAGCTGAGGAGGAGGAGAGCAGAGAGAGAGAAGTGAACATAAAAGTGCATAGTTTAAAACGATTAGTGACACCTCTGATATTGTACCTACTAACACAGCATGAGAGAGACACAGGCTCACCAACAGTGTGTTTTGCGTGTGCATATCTGTACGTATGTGTGTGTGTGTATGTCAGAGAAGCAGGAATCA
Source organism: Oreochromis niloticus (assembly GCF_001858045.2). Lineage (NCBI taxonomy): Eukaryota > Metazoa > Chordata > Actinopteri > Cichliformes > Cichlidae > Oreochromis > Oreochromis niloticus. The sequence goes on along the minus strand of NC_031965.2, from coordinate 26,341,238 downwards.
TCTTTTGATGAATTAGCTAAGTACACACACTCAAGGAATGAACTGGGTCATTAAAAAACCCACTGAATCTCTGAATGCAAATCAGAGGATCATTTTAATCTAAATCTAAGTGCAGGTGTATCGTATTGATTCAGTAATTTGTTAAATGCTTGTTTGACTGTAAAAGAGCAGAATCTCCATTTCCGCGCTTTCCATGTATTTTCCTACTAATTGACTGCTCAGTCCATTCTGATAGCATTGTGTTGCCTTTCGAGTGACAGGATGCTCACTTGACCAATCCTAATTTGCTTATAATGCTGCCTCTTGAAACTCAGCAGGCTTTTAACCCAACTATTGTTGATCTAAAATAAAGATATGTGTGTTTTCAGGTGTTTTTTCATAAACATGATTAAGATAAGAGCAGCCAATTTGGTCTGGTTTGCAATGGAGAGCAGACAGCCTACGAGAAGCAGTCATTAAGTCAAGTGCAGGTGATTGTTTGCACAGTTGTAGGAGAGGTCGACTAAGACTGGTGGTACAGAATATATAAGGTTGATAAGAACTGATTAGAAATAAAGGCCAAAGTTAATATTATATAGCCAATTAAGGTAACACTGTGACATCTATTGTGTTACACTCATATTTTTGTTTTCTTTCTCCTGTTTCTTAGTTTTCTGTTTTCCAAGCTTTTTTTTTCTTCTAAGGACTTGTGAGCAAGAACTGGATAAGGATAGTGACACAATTGCAAACATAGCCACAAATAAGCTATAAAAAATGGACAAGTCACAACTGACACAACACATACATGGTGATTCTTAAGTTGTTTTGTTTTTTGTTTTTAAAAAGAGCTTTTGTGTCATGTTTTTAAAATCTATGTGCTTTGTGTATGCATTAAGATAATGAATGTACACTAGAGGGTTGAGTTATGTTGATGGACCCCCACTAAATTATTCTGAATCCACATTGAAAGTGTTGTTTTAGGCTTTTCTCACACATCGTGTATGCCTGTGTGCAGTTGTAACAGCCATCTTTAGAATAAGATGTCTTCAGCAATCAGTCTTGTTGAAGTGGACATCGCACAATTTTTGATTGAAGGGTCACTTTATACATCAGAGGGCCTGCTCTTATTTCACATAGTCAACAGTGCAGTCACTCTGATTTCCATCATGTACTTGTTGTTTTCAGCTTATCTCATTTTATTCTGTCTTTGCACAAATGTTCTGTGGTTCTGTTCAGCTATCATATTGATTCTGGCTTGTTTACTGATTTTGCAGCAGTAAGACTTTACTGTCACACTGAGCTAAGAAGACGTGGACTTTGTGGATTTAATGCAGTGTGTGTATTTGTGTGACTGTGAGAGTGATGAGTATATCTGGTTGTGCTTTTTATACTCCACGCTGCGAGAGGTGCCATTGTGTTACAGTGAAGTTGATCAGTTAGATGAAATGAACATACCTTTTTATATATTTTTTTTCTTACTCTCTAAATGTCTAATCTTTTCATTTCACCGACTGACTTCCTCCATATTTTTGTACTCCCCTGCTCCTTCTTCTTGTCTTCATCTCAACATCCTTTCTTCCTTCTTAGCCCCTGATGGATTGTCACCTCCAACTCTAGCCCATGCAACTAATGCCAGTCTGAACGTGTCCTGGTCCGCCCCTGTCAACTCTAATGCACCAGGCCCACTCTACTACAGTCTGCAAATGAGGACATCCCCACAGAGGCCTATCATAAGGTGAGAGAGACCATAAAATGCAGAGTCAAAGCAGATGAACAAGTTTGCAAACCGTTTTCCACAACACATAAAAGTTGTCTGAGACAAGTAGCAATAAAATAACTGGACACACACAACAAAGTACACATATTACAGACTCTAAATATCAGAAAATGTGCATGTGCACATAGCCTACACATGCACATATAAAGGAGCACATTATACAGCACAACTGAATATGTCACTTCAGTAGGACATAACATCAGAAATCCAGAGAGGGAATGACAGGATGTAGAGTCAGAAAGACAAAAAAAATCAAAGACATGGAAGAGAGAGGGAGAGATGGGCAAAGAAAGTGTGATAGAATAAAAAGAGGGAGAGAGGGTGTGCATCTGATATGTATTCATTACATGCTTCCTGACAACAAATTGCAATTTAATCCAAGAAGAGGAGGCTCTCATTCTGTGGTAATAAATAAATGACTAGCTACATGTATTATATATCAGACAGCCATGCCCTCCTCCTCCTCTGCTATGGAAATCTCATTGTTCCCTGATTTATTCATTCATTCATCCCTTCTATCCATCTGAAGCTAAATGGTCAACGGTCGCTCATTTATGACAATATTCTTTTACTTTGTCCTAGATTCCTTTGTATGATTATATGATGGGCCAGGTAAGGCATGGGAATAGGATAAAAGACTATGGAAAAAATTGTACATAATGCATAGGCAGCCAGTGTTTAGGAACCCTATGAAATTTGGGCATTATTATAATGTTTTACTTAAAATATATTTGAATTTAAACTTTGGAATCTATTTAAGAAACAAACCATTTTTTTTAAGTATAATGAAATTGTTTTTTCAGAAACCTTTTGCTTAGACACCGGTAACTTTTGCCACTGAAGTATGAATTACATACTTTGTGACTGTTGAGATCCTTTTTTTTCACCTCTCACATGCACATCTCTCTGGCCTTGCATGTACGCTAAACGGGATTTAATAACTATGTACAATGTAGACATGATTAACCTATGGAACTTAAGGAGCTGTCCGGTGCTGAATCTCTCTGATCAAGCATTAAAGAGTAACATTTGGTCTAAGGTAGAAAGTATGGCGTTGCAGATGTTTTTATTTAAAAGATGATAACTCCTGCAACAGTAAAGTTTTGCTAGTAATTCAGGAAATTTTCCAGATTGGCTTCTTCATCAGAAAATCTGAAAATGAAGTTTTGTAACATCAGATTTGTGTCCACTAAAACACAAGAGCATGCAAAGTGCAAGATCAGCATATTTAAATCTGCTGTCACTCTGTGACCACCAGGTAACAGGGCACATCACAGACCCAAATGCATGTCCATGAATGAATTTATGCTTGTGTCCATCCACTTCTAGGCTTTTGGAAAATGCAACAGACACCTTTTCCTATTACGTAGAGGGCTTATCACCATACACGCCTTACGTGTTTAGAGTGGTGGTCTCGCATACACACGGGAAGACGGCAAGCCTCTGGACAACCCTTCGCACTGCAGAGGACAGTAAGTGGACTCATACACACTAGTGTCCAAAACATTTTACATAGATTTGCACAGACAGCTTCAATGCACATAAACTATGCAAATATAATTTAAAAAATAAATAAATGCTTCCAATAAATAACCATGAAAAGAGTAATTATTTACGGGTCAGAGAAACTGCTGTACTGCTTTTTTGTAGGTTATCTATTGGTACTGGTTGATGGTATTGTTTTGTTGTATTGTAAGGTGCTTGTTGTGTCAAGTCCTTCCAAGTTGTGCGACTGGCTGGGAAGTGGTTGGCAGTGTTTGGCCTCTGCGGTCCACCTGTTTTGCTGTGTTAAAGTTAAACTCAAGGAGTCTGACAGATCATTAGGTGATGAGCCAAGCAATAGACTCATTAGACAATAAACACGTGGCTTCTGCTTAGTTCTCTTTTTCACAAGTCCTCTCAAGGTTTATTTTATAAAAGTATAAACATTTTTTTTACTGGAGGTGAATAATGACAGGGAGAGAGAACAGCTAAAGCTGTGAAGGTGGTGAAAACACGGGCTCAACCAGCGCTGGGTGAAACACACAGACATGGGGAGTTTCACATACTGTAAGGTGTGTGTCTGTGTGTGAGTGACCTAGCCAGTGTCATTGTGGGCTAATTGCTGTAATAGAATCATATTAGCCACTGGAACAGCCTCCTCAGTGCAAAGTTATAAATTAATTAGTACCACGCTATTATCACATACATTATCATTAAGCAGGCGAGATTTGCATACATTGATACGCACACAAACACAAATGTGTACAAAACATGTATAGTGTAGTGTACGTATACATACGCAGTCACATGACGACAAGTGCAGTTACACATATACCATGACATACCATGCACGCACACACCTATTCATACACACACAACTGCAGACATTTAGGATGCATTAAATTATGGCCTTTTCTCATTGCTATGCGGAATTGAATTCCCTCTAGCAAACACACACTCACATGCACTCACACACACACACCGAGCTTTTGTTACACTTCTTTTTGTTGCACTTGTGTTTCTGTTTGTGTCTGACTATTAATGTAAGAATGAAAACATTTTTAGTGTCTCTCTGTCTCACGCTGAGAACATATGTGCCATGCACATGCATAAGTCCTTGGCCTTCTCATCGATAACAGACCTCCTGATGCTCAGTTACGACGCTTCATGCAGAGATGCAACACAAGGCTTTGGGATGCTACTTAACCTGCACCCAGTTGTCACAAAGATCAGACAGATTTGTGTATTTATTTTGACAATAAGCATGTATGTAATGGAGCAATCTCTTTGCACTACTGATACCAGCCATTTATAAGCATTCATTCCTGTTCACGACTCTTGGTGTCATATTGGATTCAAGTAATTATTAATAAATAAATGTCACATTTGACATGAATTTTCAATTCTGCATCCTTTAAATGTAAAAATGTACATTTTTAAAATATTCATTAAAATTGTTTTACCATAATAATGAATACAGAATAGGTGTAAAAGTTCTTAATAAAAAAGGGATTTAAACCTATGATGGGAGCAAGCCACATTCAGGCAGATTGGATTTCCCTTACACTGATGTGTAATTTGTCACCGTAAACCATCTTCTTATCATCCTAGCAGGGAAAGAAAAGAGGGGCTACATTCTCTCCTTAATCTCGTCTCTCTCATACAAGAATAAATGACAACCTTTTGCATTTCATTTGGTGATGTAACGTATAGTAAGGCTAATAGTTTGAATTTTATATTTGTTGTCCTACATTTGTGGAATTCATACACGCAGCGTTCATTCTGACATAAATCTCAAATCTGAACACAGCGACAGACATATATACATTCACTGAAGCTTACACACACATTCACACACTCGCTCAAGTGACATATACTGTACATTTGATCTTAACACACTCAGTCATTCTTTATAGAGTGGTCCTTTTGGTTTATCCTTTTGAAGGAGATCCCTCTAACCTGATCTCTATGTGCAAGTGTGAGCTGTAACCTTGTAAGTTTTTCACTTTGGCAGAACACTGTATATAATATAACGTATGTCGACATTAACCATTTTTAACACTGGATATGATCTCACTATATCCACATCTTTTATACTGTTACTTCTTTCTCTTACATAAAGATTTCTGTATGTTTTCTTGTTCTTCTTTTGTAATTGCTTTTCCTTTCTCCTTCTTTCTCTTTTTTAATGTCTTTTCCTTTTGTGCACAGAATTGTTTCACTTCTTGAGGGTGATAAAGGAAAAAATAGCATAAAAAAAGGGGTGAAAAAGTAAAGAGAGAAAAATGGAAAGAGAAAAAGGTAAAATGAGTAACTGAGGGGAAGAGTGAAGAAAGGAGAAGGCTAATGATAGAACAGAGAAAGAGAGAGAGACTCGTGCTTCCTCCTTTCCTTTTTATCATTCCATTAAAGTTTTATATCTATCTTTTTAATGTAATTTGGTCCCTATGAATTCCTGCTGCTGCAGAACAGACAGACGGCTCCTGTGAACATAAACTCTAGCTGTGTTGGACAGCTCCCTTTCCTCTGTCTACTCCCATGTTCACACCAGCTAAGTGATCTAAGAGTGTGTGTGTGTCTGTGTGTGAGTGTGTTATAGAGTGTTATTGTGAGAGTATGACTAAAGAGCCATTTGAATAAAACGATCTTGACCAAGTAGTCTTAGAAATGAAAAGTGCACATGTGTGAACAAAAACATTAAACAACAATAGAGGTTTTTTTTAAAAAACAGGGGTTTTTTTTACAAAGTAAGTGTGATCAAAAAGTGAGCTAAGAAGTGTAAAGCAGAAACCGCAACAGGAGTAAGGTTAGGGTAAATGACAGAAAGCAAAAATTCATGTTACTTAATTATTCAGCGGCTACATTAATAAAATACTATCCTACCTTAATTCTCCTGTATTTTGGTCAGTTTGCATTTCCAGGAAATTCTGAAACAATGTTAGCACAATCCTGTTTTAAATTTTACATATCAAAAGATAACCAATGAATAAATACATGTTCACCACCTGAACTTGTATTTAGATAAGCTTTTTGATTGGCTTTCTTTTACATATGGTGTCACAAACAGTAGGAATGCTTGTGTAACAGAATTTCTATACTGAATGATTTCTCACCGATTTGAATAACTTGCCAACATAGTTTCACATTACAGTTTAAAAGCCAAATGTTGCTTTTCAGTTTGCCTACTCTCTGGGTGAATTATGTGGATATACTAGAAGGTTACTTGAAATAAATTAATCACTCCCAGGATCTGAAAAATATGGAAGATCTCAAATGATTGATAAGTTAAAAGTATCATGATGCTTTTAGTTACTTAAAGGCTAATGCGCATCTCATATACTAGTGATGTTATGGGTACAAATCAAGCTTGTGACCTTGGTCATGTATTATCCTACTTCTCATAGCCTCGTCATTGAATTCTAAGGCAGAAATGACGTTAAATAATCTGTGGAAAAAGTAAACATATGAAATGCAGTGAAAAAATTCTTACTTTATTTCTTGTCACGTTTTGACACCATGTCGTAAGCATCTTGATAACAGTAAAGCTCAGCGTTTGTCCTCATTATGACTCCTAGGAGCCTCGATTCACCTTCAAAAGCCCAGTCACCCACATACACACATGCCCCCTAACACACACAAACACAAGCATGCATGGGACCCTGCGCAAGGCTAAAAATAATACCCTTCCTCATCTCTTCACATGGATACACACAAATGTACACACTTAAATATACATGGACTGACCGTTAGCTGCACAGAAACACACATACATACACAAGAAGCAGCATATCACCTACACACCCACAAGTAGACATGCATACACACACCCTCCTCCCTCACTCCCTCCCCCTCTCCAAGCCCTTGTCAGTTGATTGTGTTATTACTATGCTAACCAAATCCTTATAAATGTGATTTAAGGCTTGGCGGCCCTGCACTCCTGTTTTAGCCTTCTGCTACTGTGTTTTACTGGAGAGAGGAGGAGTGATAGTGGGAGGTGTGGAGAAAGGTATGAAGGGAAAGGGGGGGGGGATTGAAAGGCATAGGGAATGAAGAGATTAGAGGAAGGGTAGGATGAGAGATGGAAAGACAGAAGGGTGAGAGGGAGAGAGAATGAAGGATAAGGAGTCAGGGAACCAGAGAGGCAAGTATGCATTCCCTCAACGCTCGTTCCCTTTCTGTCCAGAGAGCTGTAAAGCGTCAGTAAAAAAGAAAAAATAAAATGGAAAAAAGCATCACATGCATCTTAAATGAAAATTTCAATTGAAAAACTTAACAGCCCTTCAAATTGCAGAATTTTACACGCGCCAGTAAAGCCTAAATAACACTCAACACTTAGAGGGAAAAGGGTGGTATGGAGGAGGGGAGGAGAGAGGGATTGAGGAAGGAATGGGGGTAACAACAGGGGTTATTTTGGTTAGTTGATAGGGATTGAATCAAGGTGACTGGATTGTGTTTTGTTGCAAGATTATTTGCAGTTTAGGAATTTCTATTTGTTTACTTTTCTGTGCATATTCAGTCCATGATTTTAGGTGTCAGTTGTTTAAACAGACATCTTAAGGATAAACAAAGAGGGCAACATTATATTTAAAAAAGACAGGCAGATACAGATTGTCTAATTAGACATTCAACAAACAGGTAGTTTTACATCCCAACCCTCCGCAAAGACAGGCAAGCATGCAGCAAGGCACACATGCATACGCATAGGCAGACAGAGAGACGGGCTCTTGGTTATTCGTGGGGTTCACTGGACCTTTGGTGGTAATTGAATCAGTGTGAGTGCTGAGTAGAGCTAGCATAAAAACCTGTTAACCCAAAAGGTCAACTTTCTGCATTGTTTATTTAGCAGGGGGACCAGAGAGAGAGAAGAAGCAAGAGAAAAAGAGAGAGACCTAGACACAAGGCATGAGTGGGGGGGTCGAGAATGAAGAGAGAATGGGAGCGGTGGTAGGGAAGAGGGAGAGGGAAGGAGAACGGTCAGTGAAAGGAAGAGAGAAGAAGGAAACGGGACACAGACTGGAGGAGGGAGCATTTGTGATCTGTAAAAATCAGCCAAGCTTTACATCACTGTTTTTATACTGTTGTTTATTTGTGTGGGCGATAGAATATGGGTGTGTGGGTGTGTGTGTGTGTGTGTGTGTGTGTGTGTGTGAGAGAGAGAGGGAGAGAGAGGGAGAGAGAGAGATTTGCCATCTTAGTGCAGCTATGTTTTTACTTGTGATGGGCCTTTGTCTAACTTGTTTGTGTGTGTTCAAGAATCAAGATTCAAGTCATTTATTGTCATTCCAAAACATGAGGTAGTGTGAGCGGAAACAAAACTAAGCAATGAGCAGGTGAGATAGCACTATAGTTGTTAATAACTAACAAGTAAATCCGTAATACGCATTATAAAATTGCGTGTGTAATGATATTGTGAAGTTGTGAAACTCACAAGGTCCAAATTCACTATCAAAAACATTTTAAGAAATTGTTGAGCTCCTGAAAACGCTTCACCTGCTTCCTACACCTTGTAATAGTAGCAACTAGAAGGTCAAAATGTAATGCTAAATAGTACTTGATTTGTTCATGTACAAGAGAGATTACTGTCAGACTATTTAATACACGAGAAACAAAAATGAAATCAAATGCAAGCAAGCTATGAAACGTGGTAGAGGGTATCTCTATTCTTACTTCCCATATTTTTATTCGTGGAGTAGCTTTGAGTGATTAAAAGTTCAAAATCATCCTTATTTATCTTACACCAGGCCATGGTGCAGACCTTCAGTTCATCCACTGTCTGAAAGAAGATGTTTTAGTTCCAGGAGTCTATTACTTTCAAAGGCTCCTTCTCACAGACGGGAGGTTTGAACAGCAGGTGGGTGGGGCTGCTGGCTAACAGCTACAGCTATATGTCGGATATGGCCGTGTTAAGGATATCCCCTTTCACTGGCATCATACAGAGCCAAGAGTAGAAAAAACAGTCCGAAAGCAAGACTTTAGAGCAGTCTGGTGTGTGAGCTTTTGCCTCACAGATAGTATTTGTTCATACGTTCACCTGAATAATAAGCACACAAAAATCATAATTGGTCAACTTTAAGATTTTCCTAAAAAAATTCCTTTAAAATATTTTGAACTTTACTAAGAAATAGGACATCCCAGTCCAGTTACTAGATGTTAGCTTGCATTTAACTCTGTGGGAAGCAAGGCCTCTCAGTTAGTGTGCACATACTGTACTTATACAACTGTTATCTACATGACTACATGCATGCTGACATACACATATGCATGCTTGCACACTTTATCTCTCATACAGTCATGCCTGCATACTCTTAGCCTCTCATCTTCATTCACTCTCCCTCTCTGTCTCTCCCTTACACACAAACATACACACCGCCATCTGGGAAAGCCGTTAGCGGTTAGCGGTAGCACTTAGCGACGCAGCACGCTCCCTCAGTCCGCTCAGTCACCTTGATCTGCTTGCCCTTCACACAGCACCATTACTGCTATACTGCATCGCAGTGGGTGTGGGCATGTGAGTGTGTGCGTTAAGAAGGACATGTCTATGTCTGTGTATATGGACATGCACCTTTGTGTGTCCATTATAGGGCAGTACAGTGGGATATAAATGCACGGTAAGGAGGGGGGAGGGGGCATTTCCTTCAAATGAGCTACCATAAAGTGAAGTGTCACTCTGAATAGTCTTCTGTAGGTCTTGTCTAGGTTCATGTGACTCCGTGTTTGCCATTAGTCTACTGATGTGAACATCTACCTGGATATTGTGAATATGATGATTTGGGTTCTTGGTGGCACTCACACTTAATGAGAATGACAGTGGACATAAGTGTCCTGTCCTGTCTCTATCACTCAGTTTGGTTCTCCTGACCTTATGTTTAGTAAATACTGCAAGATTTTCTTAATTAGATAGATAGATAGATAGATAGATAGATAGATAGGGGATTCCCCTGCAAGTTTTGTTATTTCAGAAATGCTAGAACCCAGTTGTTTGATCATTACAAAGCGGTCTGTGTAAAAGTTGCTCAAGTCTTTACCCCTTGCCGTTCTAAGATTCTATTGCTTCATCCATGATGGTCAGTATAATTAATCCAATTTATCTTTTTACAATATTTATTGCTCATTGTTAAGCTAGAATGTTCCTTGCAGTCCAGTCTAGCCTAAATATCTCACTACTGAAAGATGCAGAATCAAATTTATGCAATCACAAGTACCACAAAATCTATAAATACAACCTTAGTTTGCTCTTGGAAGGAAATTGAGAGAGAAAGAGAATTTTCATGTTAATCCCTTGGATAGGGATGGCAAAATCACTCTTTGTCCTTCTGATGTCATTCTTGATGTTACTAGTCAAATAATTCTTTTGAAATCCCCCCTACTTGCTTTTTTTACAGTCTTTTAAAAGGTTTCGTATCTTTTCTTTTCCACTCCATCTCTTATTATCGTTATTTTCCCCTTTCTGCAGGTCCAGGACCAGTAGACACCCCAACTGTATCAGGGCTTCAACCTCGTAGTGTATCAATTACCTGGGTTCCTCCCACACAACCAAATGGAATTATCACAAATTATACCCTTCATCTTTACCCCAGCTCTGTCACTTCTTTACACTATAAACCCAGTTCATTCTCCAGCATCAGGTGGACTCCTAACCCAAGTCTGGTTCCCAGTACAAAGGGTGCATATCTAAACTCAGATCATAACCCCAGACCATCATCCAGTCTAACCACCCACCAAGACTCGAGCCACGTCTCCATCTTGAAACCTGGCATTGCAGATAACCAGAATGAATCCACTCATGTTGTTGATGTGAGCGAAGGCACCAGTACCTTCTCATTCCACCCCACTGAACCTGATATCACCGGTGTATCTGCCAGCCTCTCGGTGTCAACACCACAGTATAGTACAGTAAACTCTAATACTGAACATTTTATAGAAGATGGTCCATTCCATAGTGCCCCTTCTAGTTCTTTCAGTGCAGCTTCAAGATCAACACCTCTTTCAGTCACTGTTCTAGGGAATACCACCAACTACACCTTCCTCAGTCTACTTCCCTACCAGGCCTACAGCTTCCAGGTACTACATTTTAGTTAATAAGCTGCTTTATGGTGTTTTACATGTAATAAGTATGCTAGCTTAGCAGTTAAAAGTGCCAGATTTACAGATTAAAACTCTTGGTCTTTCACTGATAACCTTGTAGTCATAACATGTTATGATGTTTTAAAATTTGCTCTCCAATGTCAAGGTGGAAGCGTGCACTAATGCAGGTTGTTCAGTGTCTGAGAGGTCTCAGCATATTCGCACCCTCCCAGCTCCGCCTGAAGGGGTTCCTGCTCCTCATCTTTACTCAGATACACCCACCTCTGTCCTCTTGTCGTGGGGTACAGCAGAGCGGAGTAATGGACCATTAGAACGGTAAGACAAAATGACATAAACTCTGAAACACTTATAAACTCTGTGTAAAAATACAATATGCGTTATTTTTCAAATGTATCTTGTTCTGGCTCTAGATGGGTGATTGAGCGCAGAGTTGCTGGGACCAAACAAGTCTCCACAGTGGGTCATCTTCTCCCCGATCCTTCCCCTCTTTCCTTCCTGGACTCTTCATCAGCTCTCAGTCCCTGGACTACTTACCAGTATCGACTTGTGCTCCATAATCAAGCGGGCAACACCACAGGTAAGGTTTTGATAACATGCTTAAGTAAAAGTAAATTCAGAAAGGACTAGTGCTGCAGCTTTTAAATTGCACAAAAATGTTTGTTGTTACAGGGCCCTGGGTCAATATTACCACCAGACCTTCTCGACCCGCTGGCCTCAGTCCACCAAGGGTTAAGGTCTTGGGGCCAGCAACACTTCAAGTAAGGGCAACTTTTTTTTAAACTGCGTCCTCAGAGTTTCACCAAAATCTTGTGGCTCTGTTATGAGAGGACAGGAGCTCTGAAATATGGCCCGCAGCACACAGTTATTATCCAAATCAGGCATGGTGTTACTGATCCTGAATTACAATATCTCTTAATACATTCAGCTGATAGAAGGTGTCAGAATCATAGAATGTGCTTTTAGAATTTATAGTGTTTATGTTTCAAAGAAATAGTCAGCGTCATTGAGAATCTCTTCAGTTACCCTATGTTTGACAGCGTGGAAAAGACAAAGCAATGTCACGCTGATTCTTCCGTCTTTCCCTTTTCGGATTTAATGAGAAAGAAAAACATTCAACTCAAGGTCCCCTTCAGAAATGGGAGGGGCTGTGACCCTGTCTGAGGCTGCTTCCTTCCTGTCGGCCATTTTGAAGGAGGGACTGGAGTTAAATTCCACCACTGGCTAATCTCACATCAAGGCCTATCCATGAAAGCCACTGAAACAATATTGCATGCATGCCAATACAGACAGACGCACACACCCATGCACTCACAGCCCTACACTAATGCTAACTGCAGAAAAATGCTAATGCCTGTCATCATTTCAGAACCACCCCTGTCATCTATGCAGCAGCACAGCTTTAGGGGTCACAGGTGCAAGAAGGAAAGTGTTCCTTCCTGGTTGTTGCTAATTGGACAGACAGACATGGGGCTTCCTGGTTACCAATTGACCTTGACAACTAAAAGAAGGATTTTGAACATCTTCATTCTTTTTTCATTCATTTTTTTTCAATTATTTTCTACATTTTAATCTGCTACATGGAGAAGAGGCTACTGTAAATCATAACACATAAAGTTTCTCTTAATCAGTATCCTGGTTATTTTTTCTTAAATTTGATTTTCTTTTTTTTGAAAGTGTTTGTTTTAAGTTGTGATTCTGTGGTCAGGATCTACAAAATCTACAAAAGAAGGGCTTAAAAAAGATACACGATAATATTAGACATTATTCTCTCTCACTTCCAACTGTATCATAGGGCTCTCTCCCGCTTAAGTATACAAAAATACATATACAAACGCACGCACACACATATATACACACATTCTGTACTGGCCTTAGCCCTATTGCTCTGTGTCAGCTCGGGGTCTCTGCTGTCTTCACCATCTCCAGATTACATCAAGCTATTCAATCTGTAAATGACTTCCACCACAAAGCACACCCAACACGCACTTTGGGAAATGAGCTACCTAACTCAAAATGACCCTGCCCATATGTGGTTGTGTGTGCGTGTTTTAAGTTGTGTGTGTTGGTGGGTGTCTTTCTGTGTTAGTGGGTGTGTTACTAGGAGTGTGTTGTGTGTGTCCTGTATAACCTCACAGTGTCACTTGTTAAATGAATATCAAGGTTGCATGAGAAATAATTATGCTTGACATTCATTCATAATACTCTCATCAACAGTGACCACTTAATCACCCAAACTCATAAGTCTCAGCCAGCTCTGAACTGATCAGTTATTGTACATGACAGTTCGTATATGTACGTGTTTTAGATTGTACAGTTCATAAATTCGGAAGTGTGTATGTGTTTACAGTGTGTGTGTTTATATGTAAATGCGTCAACAAAATATCATCGTAAAGAAAGCTGTAATTTCGCATTACGTGAGTGTGTTTGTAAGTAAACGTGTGTGCATTACCATTTGTGTGTGTGCCAGTTACCTTCTTCCTCACCCTGAAATGCTGACAGACTGAACTGTTTCCAAATCAGATGCAGTGCTCAACAGCAGCAGGCTTTTGTTTTTGCATGCAGCAATTCCATTACCAGCTGCTTTCATTATTTTAGCATGGTGTTTGTGCATGTGCGCGTGTCTCTGTGTGCCCTGTTTTAAATGTAATGAAAGGCATCTTCTGCTCAAGTCAAAGTCAGGTTATCTTTACCCACATGACAGTTCAACACACACACACAGACAGAGTGACCACCCAAATACTGTTCTCTCACTTATGCAGGTGACTGGTGTCACACCTGAAGACACATGCATTCATTCGCACTCTGTCTGCATCTTTGCACGAGCACACGCTGCAAGAACACATAAATAAACACACGCCCTACATCATGACTTCCTGTAGTTCATCCATCTAAAAGCTTTTTCTTTTCTTCCTATCAAGAACATTTAAATGCCCAGTCAGTTAGGACAGCAGGGCAGTTGGGAATGATTAAACAAATTCTCTCAGCACTGTTCAATTGTATCTGAATATACCATGAGAAACACAATGCTTATACCATATACCATTTTTTTTTGTTGCAGGTCACATGGTCACCCCCTCTTATTCCTAATGGAGAAATTCACAGCTATGAGATCCGCCTCCCAGAACCCTGTATCACATTCAACACTAACAATACTTCTGAGCTTAACACCACTGTAACGGACCTTGTTCCATATACAAATTACAGTATCACTGTGTTAGCATGCTCAAAGGGTGGAGGACATATTGGGGGATGCACAGAAAGCCTGCCAACTCAAGCTACCACATTACCCACAAGACCTGAAGGGCTTTCACCGCTGTCAGTAGTAGCAGTCAGTGAATCTTTCCTAGCCATTTCATGGGAACCACCGAGCAGGCCCAATGGACCTAATATAAGGTAACATGCATATCTCTTTTTTGCCCCCTTTTTTAACCAGTGATGGCAAAGTAAAAATGTATGTCTTATATCACTTTAAGTCCACATTTGCTTACACGATAATATCCAGCACACAGATATATACACATAAATGTGGCATTTGGATATGTGAGGTGCTGTTCTACATCAACATCAGGTTAGGTTTATGTCAACTGACCTATTCCTATATGAAATGATATGAAACAGAAAAATACTTTTTAAAATTTCATTGTCACCAACATTGACAAGCTGAGACTTTGCACCTAAATAGTCTTCTAAGTCGTCATAAAGTTTTTATAGAAAAGCATTACAGGCAGCAGCAGAAGTATAATAGTCATTTTAAACATATTAAAGAACTGTTGCTTTTACTATTAAATTAGGTTATGATTTTTTCTATTTTGGATACCCCTTCTGCTTCAAAACACACATATAAACTAAGAGCCAAGGCTCCACCTGAGCAATATAGTAGCTACTTTGAAGCAATACAAACCAATTACAACCATTAAAATACTGTCAGTTTAAGGTCACAGAGGGCTGCAGCTATCAGAGGGCAGGGGGCAGGATATGCTCTGGAACGGTTGCTACTCTGTTGCAGGGCAACAGACAGCCTTTCACATTCACATTCAAACCAACAGTCAATTTACAGTCACTGTTAAACCTAACATGCATGTGTTTGAACTGTGGGTGGAAGCCAGAGTACCCAGAGGGAACCCATGCAGGCAGAGAGAGACCATGCTAACCCCACACAAAAAGACCCCAGATGGCCTTTGGATTAAACCCAGGACCTTTTTGCTGTTATCCTCTGTTTCACCATCTTTAAAAGTACTTAATAGAAAAACGTGAACATTTAATCAGTATTTATGCTATGGATCAGTCGTATAATGCATAGGAATGTAACTAAGTGAACAGAAAGTAAAAAAGGGAAATTCTTTAAATTGCCCTGTACAGAAACATCAGTACATCATTAATTATGTGAGCCTGATATAAGGACCCAAATCTGTGTAACCACCATTAACTTTACATAATCTGACTTACCCCTGTGTTTTTATTCATTAGTTAGCATTAGCCCAAAGTTGGAAACCAGACCATAAGAACTCAAATCAGCATGTCGATAATGAGAGACACATTCTGGTGATGTTCAATTGCTGCTGAAAAACTTAAGCAAACAAGCAGATAGGAACACGTTAACAAGCTGCTAACATGAGTGTCCTGGTAATGAGCTAAGTGTTCTGCATTTTTTAATCAGTGTTTTCTCAGTCCTAACCACATTCTGGTTCATTTTGTTCTGTCCTGTTCTAGTCTGTCGGCGATTAGGCCTAAAATAAAGGTCCATTTTCCTAGTGGGTGATTAAAATGCATGAGCCTGTCTCTCTGTTCTGCTCTGCTCAGCTCTGTGTGTTTGTCTAAGTGGGTTGGTTAAAAGGCGGCATTAAGCCCTTCTCTTCTGATTACAGCAGAAATTAGCATCACTGTAGGGAGAGGAAAACACAAACCCTGCAGAAAAAAAACAACGGATGGAGGGGTGTGGAGAGGGAGGGATGAGATGCAGTGAAAGAAGAATAGAGATGATGAGAAAAAACAGCAGAAGAGGAGGGAATGAGTGATAAGGATAAGAACCAGTTGAAAATGTGCGTTTAAGTGTGTGTGTGTGTGTGTGTGTGTCTGCAAGCATCCATGGGCAGGTTTGTGTGTATGGAGGGTACAGTAAGTGTCTTTATACTCAAATTAGTTAATGTTGGAGTTAATGGATTCCTAAATATCCAACCACGTGTGTGTGTGTGTGTGTTTTCTTTTATTCAAATTTCTCTTTCAGATACAAGTTGCTCAGACGTAAAACCCACCAGCCCCTGGCCATCACCACAGTTCCCACATTAACAGCCCAGTCTCCACCCCCCTCCGAAGATCTCCATCGCTGGCTCCATGTTTACTCCGGCACCAAATTGTTCTACCAAGATAAAGGCCTAAGCAGGTGAGATTACTGAAATGAGCTCTAGAGCAAACGGCAGCGCTGCAACAAACCGTGTGTGCAGAGCCGATCGGCGAGCTGCTGCTGATGCCGATCTTTTAATACCGCTCAAAGATACATTAAGCAAATATCCCAAAGAATTAAATTGTTTTTCACACAGCGTCCCCTAATCTCAGTTTGGCACTTGGTGGAAGCACTTTTTTTTTTCTACCGTGCTTGCTAAACAGCTCTGGGTTTATGTCTCCACTGTGCTTTATTCAAGGAGTAAACTGACAAACTTTTGAGTGTGTCAGCACTTTTCATTTGGCAGGACTTTTTCATGTGATGCAAGAAGAAATACAAGTTACTATTTTAGCACAACTATCAGAGAAACATATTTTACTTTATTCCACCAGTATGTGGTTGATTTCCAATTTAAACCAATGTTTCCACTACAAAGAGTGATGCTGTGTCTCTACAGATTCACCCGTTACCAGTACCAGTTAGAGGTTCATAATGATGTGGGCAACACGTCTGGAGAGATCGTTACAGCAGTGACCATGGCTGGGGTTCCCCTCCACCCTCCATCTCTGTCTGCCTCTACTATCAATCACACTGCTATACAGGTCAACTGGACACAACCATGTAAGATTAACCTTCTTCTTGTACTCACTGTTCAGGAGAGGTTTTGAAACTCACAACGTCTTGCACAGGGTCATGCTTTTATTGTATGATGTCTGTGCTGTCCTGTCTGTTTAAAAGAAAGTGACAGCAGAGATTGAAAGTATCTTTTTCTTTGACTGACCTATCACTCTTTTCTATTTCTCTTGATATCTTTTTTAGCTTTACAAGACCTACAGGGAACAGTGGAATATTTCTTTCTCACAGTGGAGTCTCCAGAGCCAAGTCTGATCTTAACTTTCACCCCTGAGATCACCTCTGCAGTGATAAGTGACCTCTGGCCCAGTACCACATATCTGGTGTCATTACAAGTGTCCAACGGAGCTCATAATACATCTAAGGCAGTGGTTAATGTCACCACAGCAGATGGAAGTATGTGTATATTTTACTATCACCATTCAGCACATGTTCTTCTGAGGTTGTGATTGTCTGATTTTGAGCCATGGAGAAACCTGAATTGGGTCATGTACAGTTTCTTAGGACTTTATACAGTCTTGTGAGAAATTGATTCAGCTTATAGATCAATTTTTAGCAGCAGTGACTTGAAGTAATAATTTTTGGTATGACCAGTTTCTCACATGGCTGTGGAGGAATTTTGGCCAACTCTTCTTTATAATGTTGATTCAGTTGATTGACAGTTGCAGGCATTCGTTTATGGAAAATTCTCTTAAGGTCCCACCACTAACCTTAACTATTGCAACACCTTGAGTCTTTTTTTTTTCAGCCGTTCTGCTGTAGATTTGGTGTGCTTGGGATCACTGACCTGTTGCATGACTCACTTTAGGCCAAGCGTAAGCTGTTGGATAGATGCCTTTCCATTTGACTCTAGAATATTTTGGTACACAGAAGAGCTCAGGGTCAAATAAATGACTGCAGCACGCCAAGGTCCCGTGGCTGCAAACCAAGACCAAATCATCACCCCTTACCCACCATGTTTGAGAGTTTGTATGAGGTGTTGTGTCTTTGTATGTTTTGGCAAATGTGTGACTATACATTATGGTCACATATCTCCATTGTGGCCTCATCTGCCCAATAGACATTGTTTCAGAGATCTTGGGGTTTGTTCAGATGTAACTTTACAAACCTAAGCCATGCTGTCCTGATTTTCTTTTTCAGAGAAGAGGTTCTTTTGTGGCAATCTGACAAGCAAGCAATATTTCTTCAGTCTTTTTCTAATTGAACTCTCATGAACTTTAACAATTAGCATGAAGCTTATATGCATGTTCAATAAGGAAGATCTGTAATCACTCATCTGGCAGCTTTACTGGGTGCTTTTCTGTTTACATGTCAACCACTTTCCCACAGTGTCAGTCTCAACACTGACATCATTATTCTAGTCCAATCATTGTCTCGCCTGCCTTCTTTGAGCCAATCAGCTCTGCTTTGCATGGTTTAAATCTGTGCTCTCCGTCATTCTGCCTTTCAGACTGTTTTTCGTGTAACCCACCTTCTCCCCATCTCCACCTCAGACATCTCAGCCAGAGCTCTATTCAAGCCTCAGTCTTCATCTTCACAACCACCAGCGTCTAGACTCTGGGGGGTCCTGTCCTAAATCTGTTCTGCCCTGATGTCTAATCTAGAAATACATTCATTTCTTTATTTCTATAGATAATTTCTTCCAAGTGATCTCTCCTTATTGAAATGCTAACTGAGGAAAGAGTCTGAGATGTAGCTCTTGGGTTTTTTGGAGTTTCTTGGAGTGTTGTGTGATCTTGGGATGACTTTGTGGAGGCTTCCACTCTTGGGAGAACTCTGGTATTGTGTTACATATCTGAATACTCCACACCAGCAAGCTGCCAAAACTTCTTCGTTTATAGATCACACTTGCTGATGATCAATTAATTAAGCACATTTGATTAGCAGCACCTGACAGCTACTTCCTCTCTTAATTCCTATAGAAGCAGTAAAGGTGGTGTACTTAGATTCTCAGAGGACTGTGGAGAAAAAACTTTTCTTTTCACATGACTGTACATTGCTTCAGTTCAGCACACTTAAGTGTTGTGCCTGGGTTAACATGGATTTCTCTCCGACATTGTGCTTCACAGGAGATGTTAAACACATCATGTAGTCAGGCATGAAATCAATACAAAGTGTGTGTGAGGCAGATTTAAGGTGTTGTAAATTGCTTGTTTGCACCATAAGAAAACAAACACACACAAATTGCACACATGCTATATAAACACAAGCTTTGTTCTACCACTAACAAAAAAGAGTTAGAATTACTGTGCTTTGCAATACAATTAAAAGTTTACAATTCACAAGAACGAAGTGAAAAGTCAGGTAGAAGTAACAATGATTTGCCAAAATTAAATACATTTAATTTGTAATTTATACCAAATACCAACATTTACGGTAAGAGACACACAGACATATCACCTGTTAATGCAGTTAAAAACCCAATGTGGGAGAATAGGATCACATAAACAATACATCAGAATGTAAAGCAGCACGATTCAAATTAGTTTATTCATGTTCAGTAATTCAGCTCTGTTACTTTTTTTTCAGTTTTTGGATCGTGGTTTACCCAATAGTAGAGCTGCAATTATTTTACTAATCGAGTATTCTATTGGTTATTCCATCGAGTAATCAGATAAGAAATACTTTTACCTTCTAATGAGCAATAACAAATATTGAAAGAAGAAAAAACACATCTTTCAAAATAAACTGCTCATTGGTTTCTATTTTAGACATTACAGTATTTTAATAATGTAACTGCATACGACATCAGTATTTACATGCCATATTAAAATTTCATTCAAAAAATAAATAGATAAATGATCATAAATGTGTTATTATCAAATAATATATGTTAGACATGGAACCTAAACTTAGGCATAAAATAAAATTGTTTGTACTCTGTCTTTTTGGAAAACTTTCTTACATTAATTGGAGGCAAAAAAAAGTTCTGACAGTGTTGTGTCTGCTGCAGGACATAGATTGGGTGTGTGTTTTTGTGCATGCGTGTGTGTGTGTGTGTGTGTGTCTGCGTGTTTAAGTGTGCTTGTGAATGAGCGAATTTGCGTATCTGTAAGCCTTTAAAAGAGTGTGTGGTGGCTGCAATGAAGAAAAGCGAGTATATCAGCTGAAGATTGTCTTGTACTTTGATGCAAAATTTTGTGCCCCTGAAAACAGACGTTATAATGGTTTAGAAGTTAATTATAAATTTATAGTTTATAATAATTCAGTGTCCAACCTAAAAGCCCCAACTCAGTGGCTTAGAGCTTTACTGGCCCATTTCTTCCTATAAATATATCAAATACTTCCCAGGATGGAAAAAAATCTTTTATATTTATATTTTAAAATGTTAATACAGTTCCATTAATATAATAATATATATTATTTACTTTTATTATATATTATTTATTACTTTAAATCTGATCTGAAAAATAATGTTATGAAAACTTTGAAATAAATATAGTGTAATACACATCATGCCCCCCTATAGACTCACCCTTGTTTATTGCAGGTGTTGCAGGTCAATGCAATAGAAAGTGGTCTCACTTTCTATTGCATTGACCTGCTGTCAGCAAGCGGCCTAATTTAAACATGTATCAGACTAAGTTCAACACGTCATTGGCATGTTTTATTATAGCTTTACTTCTGTAGCTTTACTGTAGATTTTCACTGTGTAAAACAAACAGCGGTTGATGGAGCAGCTACAAAGTTCACTTTTCTTCACATTGGAGTTTGTTAAACAGGTGCTTTGATTAACGGCTGTTGCCGTACATTATGGAAAACCATAACCACCAGAACATTGATTGACATCATTACAATACAACTCTAATACTGCGTCATCTGTTCCCGGAGCTTTAGCTGTCTGCATAATCTGTTAATATTTGTAAAATGAACAACTGGCACTCCTTATCAGGATATAAAATCTGGAGCTTTGAGAGAGGGTATTAAGTGGAATATGATTATATCAGTTCTTGGATCTACTGGTATTTCCCTTTTCAATCAGGGTCAGCTTTTAATACTTTTAACCATGAATTGTTCAGGCTATCCAACTGTCATCCCTACTTTTCTCTCCATTTCCTCTTCAACTTTCAGCCCAGTCTCTTAGCATTCAAGAGTTATCTTTCAAATCACTCTGTGTAATCATATGTCAGAGGCCACTTACTACTGTCTGTAGTTTTATTTCCATCTTCACTTCCCTCTTTGAAAATCTTTCCATTTCTTTTTCCTTTCTCACACATCTCTTCCTTTCTCACTATAATCATATGTCAGGAGCCTCTTTCTTTCGCTCTAATCTGAGCAGTATAATAAAAAGTGCATTAAAAACATTAGAAAATCATTAG
This sequence comes from Oreochromis niloticus, assembly GCF_001858045.2. Lineage (NCBI taxonomy): Eukaryota > Metazoa > Chordata > Actinopteri > Cichliformes > Cichlidae > Oreochromis > Oreochromis niloticus. Next base: position 26,319,583 of record NC_031965.2, on the reverse strand, counting down.
GTGCTAAAGGCAAAGCATGGCTCGTTTAACTGAGGGGGCTCCGGAGGTAATTTCATTATTTTACAGCCATAAGAGTGCAAGCTCACACACACACACAGACACACCAAGGAGGTCTGATATATTTTAACTAATGCAGCTCAGCCCTACCAACCATCTTAACACCGCCTGCAGTCTATAGGGCAATGCTAACATCAGAACTAATTGGCAAGAAAAGTGCATGCTTGTCTGTGTGTGTATGAGTGAAAGAGCGCCGGTGTTCAGTATTGCGTTGATAATACCATCCTGCAGTAAATGAAATGTAGAGCTGCAGTTTGGGCTTAGGTAAGTGCTTTGGCAGCAAATGAATTGGGATAACTTCTCGTAGCTGGGTGCATTTTTACTTAGAATAATAGATGGAGTCTATATGATCACCCCTCTGACACACAGCCCGTTTCTCTTATCGAATTCCTTTTCCTTCTTTTTTATTTTTCTCTCACACTCAGGCGTTTCTCTCTTTGATTTTGAATTTTGCTCACTGCTTCTGTGATTAATTCTTCCATAGATACTCTTCTTTCTGCGTAATTCACTCCTCTCTTTTGTCCCACACTCTCTGAAACCCATTTCTTATATTCTAGTTTACCATCCTTTATTAATCACCATGCAGTAGGAGTTTTACATTTGCTAGAAGAGGATTTTTTTTTGAAAAGTCAGCTAAATGAATTAAGGAATTAAGGGAATTACATGGAAGAGCCAATAAAGAAGAGAAACTATAATAACAGAACACAGAAAGAGGCAGTTATTCTGAGTGAGTGAGGTGATCATATTGAATCTATTATTCTTAGTGAAAATGCATTCAGCTAAGACAAGTTAACCCAATTCATTTGCAGCCAATGCACTTATCTAAACCCAGCCCACTGCTCTACATTTCATTTACTGCTACACAGCATTATCTACGCAATACTGCACACATGCAGACACACAGGTGGTCACCCTGCCTCTAAAACACAGTCACAGTTCCCTGTCATGTATGGATATATGGATACTCTCTGTTTCTCTCTCTTACACACAGACACACAAAGACCTCTAGAGTTGTATGAAAGCAAATATGATATTCATAAAATGTTCCTAATTAACATGCATTTTAAAATGTTCACCATGAGGAACATTTTACCATTTATGTCACTGACTAGAATTTTTAGAATTTTAGAATTTGAATTTTTTACCATTTTAATGGTGGTTTTTTGTAAAAAATAAATAAATACAAGCCCTTTACAAGCAATCATCAAATGAGTTGTGTTGTGAAAAATTAGCACTGATATACTCTTTTACAGCTCTTTCCATCTATTTTTATAACAATTGGTATGTAAAAATTTACACGTGTTGCTAAAACTCTTGCTATAATTTTATCAAACATGGTTTCACGATGACATGTCATGTGTCATGTTTACAGTTTTCATAATCTGAAATCAGTTTGTTTTCATAAATGGAGTCAATCGTTGTGTGTACCTCACAGAGCCAGAGGGGATGTCTGCCCCAGAGGTGGTTCCAGTAAACAGCAGCACAGCACGTGTCCTCTGGATCCCTCCTCTTCGACCCAATGGTGCAGTCACTGGTTACAACATCTATGTTAATGATCGCCTTCATGGCAATGTAGACAACAGCTCAGGGTCATACCTGCTGAGGGACCTACTGCCTTTTACTGTCTACAATATACAGGTGCTCACAAACAAGTGCAAATATGCAAAGAGAGACATCTACTGTAAAAATATGCATCATGGTTTTCTGTTGATGTACTTTTCAGGTGGAGGTGTGCACAGTGTATGCATGCGTCCGGAGCAACGTTACCAGAACTACTACTGTGGAGGACCTGCCTGCTGACTTTGCAACACCACATGCCCAAGTGATAAGTCCCAGGTAATTTACAAATGTACAGCCATTTTTTCATGATAGTCTTTTTTTTTCTTTAACTTTCTTTGAAAAATTTAAAAAAACATTGCAATTTTTAGCTCATGTAGCCAAACGACTGACTGAAGGCCATGAGAAGGCATTGATCTATCTGTCCACAATTCAAAAGAATCACTATTTCTCATTGAGTATTAATAACAGTTTTAGTTTCCACGGAACCATCATCTGATGACATAAGGCCCGGTGGCCTGAATCGGCCTGGCAAATACTCTAAGATTTTCACAAATTTTACAGCTTTTCTATTGATAACGGTCAACACCCCATATTACACGAAAGTCATTAAGTAATGGATAAACAATTAAATAACAGAAAAGTTTTTTCTGCAGTCTGCTATAGAAATGTTTCTTTTTGTTTCTTTGTTTGTTTTTGTCTTTTTACAGTGAGTCCACTTTTTTAAAAAAATGAAATTTTCTGTAAATTAATTAAAACTTGTGGGCAAAAACCTGTCGACTGTGATGATTTCTGAGCTGCATGAGCTACTACAACATTAATATTCTGGTTACAGGTGTTATGTGTGTTTCTTGTGTTGTGATCTTTAAAATTTGTCATCAGTGCTAAGGCTGTTTCTAAATTTGCATAATATATCTGGTACTATGCTATATTGTGCAGACCTACAATCTGTATGAGTCATCATTCCTAATCTTTGTATGAATAAGATATAACTTTAATGATACAGTATAGTTGTACTGTAAAACTAGATTTAGTGGACAAACTTTAAAAATTGCGATTAGTCTCTCAATTCTACCTTGAAATGAAAATAATCTACTAAATTTTTCTCATCATAAAATTTGTTTAGATCATTGATGTTTTATTTGCAGCCAGTTAATGGCATATCAAATGTTTGTTTCTCATGTGTGATGCAAACCACATTGTTGAAAATCTTGCAGTTGCAGAAAAATGCTGATTTGTGGCTTATTTTTCTTCTAGGAAACTGTGCAAGTTATAACTCTGTATGTTGCTAAAGAGGTCTTTCCTCTGCCAGATGTCAAGAGATTAAAAAAAGGGGGGAAATCAATAGTGTGAAGTGTATAAAGATACACACACCCCGACACCGTAACTCAACTTTGTCAGGCATTAGCCATGCATGAACGCGTGTGTATGTTTCAAAGTTTATGTGTGACTATGTGGGTACAATTGTGTGAAAGGAGTGTGAAGGAGAGCATACCCCTGCCTATCGCTTTCATTTTGTTCTGGTTGCCCCCCTTCTCTCTCTGTCAGGGTGGTGAGATTAGATTGGTCCCATCCAGGCAGACCCAGTGGGATCATGCTGGGCTTTGAGGTTTTAAGACGTACCCTCAGATCATGTGCTGGCGGGTCAACAGGGATCACATCCGCCGTGGGGGAGGAGTTAAATGGCACAGGTGGTTTAAGGTTTAGATGTTCCTACCTGCAGTGTCCGGCAAGTCATGGTGTGTGCAGCACATCCTGCTTCCATCCAGACCTACAGGTGATTGTGCTGCCATCATTTTCTACTCATAAAAATGTCTATTCTTTTTCCAACCATGTTTTGAAGAAGGTCAGGTTAAAACAGTTTTATTTATGGATACATTGACATTTGTTTTGGGTTTTTTTTTTTTTCAGTGTTCATTTTTTCATCTTTTTTCTGCTATAATCGTCTCTCCCCTGCCCTTTCCACTTCAGTACTTTAGTCTCTTTTAACTAGAACTTTCCATGAGTAAATATTTAAAAATTTGCTGTACAACAACAATGTGCAAAAAGAGATAGATGTCCAGGGTCTTGGCTGCTGATCTGAAGTGGAGAATGCATAGTCCCTCAGGATAGTACGGTCTTTACCACAGAGACCAATAGAGAAGTGCAAACACTTCCTTTTCCAAACACCCACTTTTATAAGGGATTCAGAATCAACCTCTCAGTGATTAATTTCTCTAAACAGATTAACTTGTCATCTGCATTGACTTCCATCCTTATGTCATTGAATCCCAGCCAAGTTGGCACAGTGAGTGCCTGCTATACATTTCTCCCCACATTACCCAGGGGCAAAAACAGTATCAACAACATATTTACAAGTACACCTGCTTATGTACTGCAAGAGAATATGCTGAGATTTAGCACATGCAACATATGTGCTTAAAGAGAAGGGCTTTATTTTACAAATGTGTACACAACACACACACACACAGGCTGACAGATGCCTCTCTGCACAGCTAGTCATGTGAGCAACATCAAGGAGTATGGATATACATACCCTATTCGTCCTTAGTTAATAGAACCACATAAGTTATTTCCTTAATGTCGTCCCGAGTCCCAAGTAAGAAAAACAAAATGTCTGTGGGTTTTTTTGGCAAATATAAACAAGAAGTGACGGAAAACGTGGAGTTTCGGACTTGATTATGTGAATATAATAATAGAAAGTGCTAACTTCTGCACCATCAGCTCCCAATCAGGATTGAGCTCCCAAAAAGTACCACTGTACCTTTTAGTCAGTCAAGAATTCATAAAGTTACAGATGTTATATGCAGAAAAGTTTTTTTTAGAGTCATCGCCTATTTGAAGAAACCCTCAAACTGTTCATTTTGGGATGAGTATCTGATCAGACTCATCCTAAAATGAACAGTTTTAATGGCCTCCTATTTGACTTGCAGTGCCACAGTCAATAATCCCAACTTTAAGTATTTGTTTGAGTTGATTTTATTTACATATCATCTTATATGTTTGTTCAATTGTGTATTAAAGGTTTGCTGCGGTGGAGTAATTTACGCAAAGAAGCCACATCATCACTGCTGTGAGGACAGCTATTTGAGTTTGAATAACTCCTCCAACCCAGTCTGCTGCAATGGCAAACTAGTCCCATCTCTTCCTGACCATCAGTGCTGTGGAGGATATTATGTCCATGTGAAAACCAGTGAGTTCCAAATTACTTTCTGCAGTGTGTTTCCACTAACCTAAAATTTATTGTGTTCTGCTTTCATGGGGTTTGCTCTTCTTCGTGTTGCTCAAATGTTTACTTCATTTGTCCTTGTCTTTGTAGATGAATACTGCTGTCCTGACCACTCGCAGGGCCGGGTCTCTGTGGGGCTGGGTGACAGCTGCTGCGGGGGGGTTCCTTACTCAGTGACAGGCGGCCAGCTCTGCTGTAGTGGGACCCTTCATGATGGCTATGGGGTCCAGTGCTGTGGAGGCCAAATCGTGGATAAAACACTGGTGTGCTGCGGTGATGCTGAGAGGGGTGCAGTGCATAAATATGCTCCAGGTGAGTAAAGAACCACACAGGTCAAAATGTAAGCTAGCATTAGCTGTTGTTTGAGTGTTTTTTTTCCCAGTGTTGAAGACACGGTTGTTGAAGTCTGACAGCCTGATGAGTTGTTGTCGTATCAAATTTTGTCTGAAGAAAAAGTAAAGGCCCTTTTAAAAGAAAACTAGTTGCTGTGGTGTAACAAGGATTTTGTCAAAGTTAAGTTGGTGGTTATGACTTAACGTCTACCTAGGGAAAAAGCGACAGGAGAGTTGAGCAGAAGAAAAAGGTTGAGAGGTAGACACATGGTGCAGGAACGTAGGGTCGTTTCCCTTTCTTTCTCTCCCGCAGTGTCCCAAAGCACCCGGATACCATGGCACAGATGGGACTGTGCGCGTGTGTCTGTGTGTTGGTGTGTGTAAATGTGTGTGCCATTAGACATCTTTGTCATGGCAGATGATGATGAAACACACTCAGGATGGCACCGTTGAGGGCACTGCCAAGCACACAGCAGGAGAAATACACACTCATTCTCTCTCATACGCACACACTTTTACACATTTAGACGTTTTTCAGGCGCCCCCCATACACACACACAGAGTCAACAGGGTGCTCTCGGCAGGGTTTGCTTGAGTGTTGAGTGCCAGAGAAAGACACGTGGACTCTATTCATCACACATAAACAATGGCCCCATATGGGCTGGCCTATAGTACTCCATTAGCCTATCCATACACACACTCACACACAAAAGCTCTACTTACTCAGAAATATGAAAATTGCTGATTAAAAAAAGTTAATAGAAAAGAGTTGTTTTTCTTTCTTGGCTGTTCTTTTTATTTTTTTACCCCCAACGTATAGTTTTTATTCATTGTCAGTAAGACTCTTTTGGAAAGTTGTTAAGTGTTAACTTTCTTCTGAGTAATCCTTTGTAATTTAACATATATTATTATATTCCACCTCATCACACCATTGCCCATTTTGTCTCATCTTTCTTTTCTTCTCCTCCACTAGATCCTCTGTTATCTCTTCCAGCTGAGCAGGCTATATGGTCATCCTTCATTTGAGGAGGCCTCCCAAGGAGTGCATATGCTCCCTACCGCTTCTTCCTCTCCATCTTCTCTTATTTCTCATCTCCTCTCCAACTCTGTCATCTTGTTTTACTCAACTCGTTTCCCCAAACTCTTCTGCTTCATCCTCTGGTCTCTTGCGCTTCCTTTTTATTCTCTTACCACGTTTTCTTCTAACTTTTCCTCCTCTCTCCCCTCCCTTCCTTTATGTGCCCCCTTCCCATCCACTCATCAGTCATTAGCGTTAGCTTCCCCATTGAGAACATATGGTATGATGGATCGTAGGGCTAGCGGCGCTAGCAAGGCTAAGGGCCATTTGCCGGGTGCATTGCGCTGTCGGGGAGCCCTGGGGCCAGCTATGCAACCTCGACCCCACACGTCTGTTTCAAGACAGTCACACACAACGTGCACACAGCAACACTATTATAGGATAGGCTACTTAACCTTGGCACCACACACTCTCATTTCTCTTTCTCACTGAGTGCAAGGTTTGCTATTTTTAATGCTGCAGAGAGACAAATTTGTGTAGAAGACAGAAAAATGGAAAGACAGAATCAGAGAAACTTAAAACATCAGAATATATGGAGGTCACTTTTTTTAAGTGAACGAGAAACAAAAAGTAACTAACTCTATATTGGATAACATTTTGTTATAAACACTTGCATTGAATGAAAAAATGTCAAATTAAACAACTGATGCAGAAATAAATGTAAGAGAAGGAGAAAGTATTAAAGAATAAAAAATACTGAGTTAAATGCAGAAGAAAAAAGATCGGAAGTGAGTAAGAGAGAAAGTACGAGGAAAAAAACCCCAGAGGAGTGGTGAAGAGCTAGATGGAGCAGATTAAAGGAGGAGTGAAGGGTATCCCATTGTGCCCAGCTGATAGACTAGGTTAGGCTGATGTGATTATGGGGTCCCTGAAGTGCGATCTATCACACATTACCGTCCACACTGTCAACAACCATACACACACACTGCAGGGGAACAGCAATGCCAGGAGACAGCCGTCTGGCAACGGATACATGTACCGGCTTGTGTGCACATGTGCACATGTAGATAAACACACAAGCATTCAAACACAAACACAGCAACAATCAAGCACCACTAGACACACACACACACCTGTATAAAAACTTGCATGTGATGACACACACAGAGTTGCATGTGCTTGCACATTCATCCAAAAATATACACATACACACATGTGCTTTGGGCTGGACTATTTGATTTAAAATGGGAAAGCTCCCAGTGTAAATCAAATGAAATTGAAGTGGGTCAGAAACATACATCATCCAACCCTTCTCAAACACAAGAAATCAACACAACAGCACACATCAGTGGGCAGGGTTCGGTCTTTCTTTGTGGTTGTCCTGCAGTAAAAGTTTTGGCATCAGTCTTACTTTCATTTTCTGAATTGTCTTCCACTCATTTCCGCTTGGATATCATTATTTATTATTGCAGTGACTCATACTAATATGTTTTAAAGCTGCAGTGACTTGCATGTGTTTTTTGTTTATTTGTTTCTTTGTTTCTTTGTTTTCCAACTCAAGCTACCTCTCTAGTGTTACTATCAAATTGCTATATACTAATTTTTTTCCAGCTTATGACTGTGATAATAATAGCACATCTGGAATGCATTCACAATACTTGACTTGTTCCGTATTTTGTCATATTACAGCCTTTTTTCTAAAAACATCAAATTAATTTTGACCTCATAATTCTTCACACAATACCCCATATTGACAAAGTGAAAAAAGTTTGCTTAAAATTCTTGCAAATTTAGTAAAAAAAAAAAATATATATATATATATACATATATATATATATATATATATATGTATATATGTATTGTAGTTTCTCCCATTCCTCTTTCCAGAACTCATCAGTTGGGATGGGGAGCGTCAGTGCATGGACATTTTTACACCTCTCCAGAAATGTTCAGTTGGGTTCAAGTCTTGGTGCTGGCTGGGCCACTAAAGGAGTGCCCACAGAGTTGTCCCAAAGCCACTCCTTGGCTATGTGCTTAGGGTCTTTGTCCTGTTGGAAGATTAACTCTTTTCCCAGTCCAAGGTCCAGACTTCTCTAGATCAGGTTATATCAACAATGACTCTGTACATTGCTACAGTCTCCCAGCTCCTGCTGACAAAAAACCTCCCCACAGCATGATGCTGCCACCATCATGTTTAATTGTAGGGATGATATTAGCCAGGTGATGAGTGGTACCTGGTTTCCTATTTATTACATCAGACCAGAAAATGTTGTTTCTTGTGGTCTTGGAGTCCTTTTGGAAAACTCCATGTGGGCTGTCATGTGCCTTTTACTGAGGAGTGGCTTCAATTGACCATTCTACCATAGAGGCCTGATTGGTTGAGTGCTGCAGAAATGGTTGTCCTATTGGAAGGTTCTTTTAAAGTGACCATCGTGTTTTTAGTCACCTCCCTGACTAAGGCCCTTCTACCCTAATTTTCCACTGTGCTCATTGAGACCTTCAATTCTGCAGAACATTTTTCGTACCCTTGCCCAGATCTGTGCCCCTGTTTCAAAGGTCCACAGACAATTACAGTACTTGGACTTTATGTGTTGGTTTGTACTCTGACATGCACTGTTAGCTATGGGACGTTAGACTGGTGTGTGACTTTCCAAATCATGTCCAATCAACTGAATTTACCACAGGTGGATTCCAGTCAAGGTGTAGAAATATCTGACTGAGCATCCGTGGAAATAGATGGGCTTGAGCTGAGTTGAGTATAAATGCAAAAGCTGTGAATACATATGTATGTTTTATCTTAGGTTTTTACTTTTAATACATTTTCAAGAATTTCAAGCAAACTTGTTTCACTTTGTTCTTTTGGTGTATTGTGTATAGAATGTTGTGGTGAAAAATAAGTTTAACCCTATTTGGAATAAGGCTGTAACATGACAAAAAACAAGTAAAGCGCTGTGAATACTTTCTGGATTCAATTACATTAGTTTTGTTGTGGGAACTTTGTCAAAATGTTTCTTGTGGTTGAGAAGGTCCTGTCTGTCACCGATGTGGATCCACAGGAGTTTATTGTCTGTCTTTCCAGCCAAACTGTTCCAGGTTCCAGCTAACATGATTTTTTTTTTTAAATCTATCTGTTCAAATAACACCTACAGTGTACACCTACAGTATATACCATCAGGAACAGCCAGCTGAACATCTACTCTGGGCAATTTTGTAGTTTGATGTATTATTGTGATGGGCCATAATCCTTTCCTCGGTGTCCTGAGTTGTTACACAATAACACAAAGTCTCTGTGCTAAATCCTTCTCTTCCAAATCTGCTGGTTTGTTTAAACAGCTTCCATTTCACTTTCAAGTAGATTAAACACTGTTTGTTTTTGGACAAGAGAGCCTCAGTTTTCCCACAGTATTTCCTCCTGTGCTGCAGGTTCGAGACCAACTTTTAAGCTTTTCATTTGCTCCACTTTTCTTCTTTTCCTGAGTTTGTATGTAAGATGTTTAGCTAAGACTTAGGTGAGATTAGATGGAGTTTAAAGGAACTGAGTTTGGCGTCTTTGGCCCTCCCGTTGGTTCCCGACTCTCCATAAGTCCCATGCCTCACTGGGCTCCATCATTTAACCTTTATACTTTTTCATTATCATGTCCAGATCTTTAACTCTTCAATCTGCTCTTCAACCCCATCAAACCCATCTCTCACTGTGGGTGCTACCATAAATGCCCTCCCCACTTCAATTTTTCTGCAAGTGAGTGAATCTTAAAAAATGTGTGCATTTCTTTAACTCCTTCTCTTACTCCCTCCCTCTGTCCCAGCCCAGCAGGCCCCATCCAAACGTTCAAGGACAAATCTGAATATCCCTTTTCACCGTTTAAGTGTTAAAAGCCTGCCGGTGCCGGGGTGTTATCTTAACGCGCCTTGCCGTGCCATCATCAGAGCGCGTGATGAAAATGGCTGTGATGATGCTAAAAGAAAAAAAGAGGAGGGGGAGAAAAAGTAATAATCAAATATGTTTTTCAAGGGCACAGTGACCATTTGCTGGAGGGAAATTATCCCAGTAGTTAAGCTAGCTCACTCTGAGCCTGGTGGAGTTGTGAGAGTGGATTCATTTGTGTGTGTAAGTGTGTGCAAATGTGCAAGGTGTATTACTTCAACTTAGTGCATGCATCCTTTCCTTCTTCTCTGTTGCTGAGTGTTTTTGTATCTGTGTGAACATGTGGTTGCATTTTTACATATATCTTTATGCACAGAGACATAGATTCTTTGCATGTCCTTTGATTGTTTATGCCAAGAGATTCTCATCACTTTCTCAGTGTGTATGTATTTCAGTTTGTGTATGTGTGTTTATCATTGCCAAAAGCCCCTCATCAATGATGGGTAGCAAATGGCCAACAGTAGTGCATTCCAAACAGCAGCGTCTGGCTGCTTTAGAAGATCGAGTACTCTCTGAACACAGGAAGACATTTCTCTCTCTGTTAATGTATTTATGATGATGGCTTTTCTATTAGGTTTACTTTAATGACTGGCAAGAATAAAACCAGAGGCTGTCAGGAACACAGCACACAGATGAGGGGTGTGTGTGCGTGCGTGTGTTTGTGTGATTGTGTCTATCTTGTATTTGCGTTATTATATTTTGCTTGTGTTACTCTTGTTGTTAGATGTTTTGAATACATTAAAGTTGTAATTTAAAAGTGTTCACACACGTAGATTTACATTTACAGGGAGTGATTACTATTGTATAAAATTAAATATGCTTATCTGATACAAAGGTGGACATCGTTGCTTTTAAAATAGTTTTATATCAGTACCCTTGAATAACCTTGAACAAGTCCAATAGGCAAATTGGCATTTCCGAGTTTGCCCTGTAATGCACATCAACTAAAAATCTCAGATGAGTTTGAATCTCAGTCCAGGCCAGAAGTCAAGTTTCCTGAAAAGCTTGTGAATGCAATAACTTGAGAACAAGACGTTGTATGATTTACAAAATGATACCATAGGTGCTCCTACTAGAAGGCTGTGGAAAATGAGAATGTCTTTATATTTTTCCCATCCACTCTAAAGGGGGGTATTTTATGTATCATAAAGATCCTGAAGAACTTTTTGGCCAGCAGATCGCATCCATTCAAGATACTGCTTGTGATTCCAGTAGATACACCAAGGGGGTATTTCAGAAGCATCGCAGAGGGAGCTCTTCACTCTGTATCACCTAAAGTAGCACACATCAAGCTCCACAGAGCAAGTGAATAGTGCAGGAAGTCAAGCACAGGAATGGCATAACGACTCCTGAAGTCAGAGCTGGTGTATTCTTAGAATTGAAGTTGAGGAGAAAACTCGTGGATTAGTAGAAAGGCCTTGATATAATAAAAAAAAATAAAAGTAAAGTTAAAAAAAAAAAAGGTGGGTGGCAAAGTGGTGCAAGAGTCCATCAGGACTCTCTTGTGGGGTGTTTTCATATTCTCCGTGTACAGGTTTCCTCCAGATACTTCCTCCAGTTTCCTCTTATAGTCCAGAGTCATGGATGTTAGTTTAACTGGGGATTTTAAATTGACCAGAGGTGTCTAAGTAGAAGAAAACTGAGGAATGGATAGATATTAATTATCATTAGTTGTAATCAGTATGTACTTTAAATCATACAAACAAATATTTTATATTTATTGATTCTGTCATGAAATGTGTTTTATTTTAGAAGATCTTACTGCATACAAAAAAGAAAATCTTGCTCATTTCACATCGTTTAGTTGTTCTTTTTCTATTTGTAACTCTGTTTAAGTCTTTTAGTTGTTGGTTTCTCCCAGTCCTCATCTCATTCAGTGTCCTTCTTACATACCGTTTAAGCACACATGAACAGCTGCTTCCTGTGTTTCAGTCTTTAGTGAATCCCTGTTGGGTTTTGAAATTTTAACTACGAGCAATCCATTTATTTGAGCGTAGCACTCACACAAACACTGAAGGCGTTTATATGCAAAGATGCATGTACAAGCACATGCCCAGCTGGTAATATTGCTGAGATTAAAAAAAAGAAAAGAAAGATGTCAGAAAGGCAAGAGGACATCCCGTCAGCTGGGAAAAGATTATGTGTGTATGTGTGGATTTGTTTATGTGTACGCTTGCTGCCTCAACATCCAGATGTGTGTGTTCCAGGGGAATACTGTGCACTGTGTGAGAAAGTCAATTCACAGTGATTTCATCTCTTGACATGGCATATAGTATGGCCTCTATGGAGCAGAAAGTACACATATGTGCGCACACACGTTTTTTTGTATTTCAAGTGGAAGGAGTTGCTCTTTCTTTGACTGTGATCAGCATCGAGCTGAAAGAGAACGTTTTCATAGGGCTCTGTGCAGTTCTGTGAAAAACTAAGTTCATCCCACAATTCACTAGCCTGCACTTTCAGCGGTAGTAACATGAATTTAACGGTTTCTTTATGACTAAATCAGTGTTTCACATCATTCTGGACGAATTTTGGCCCACCCTTCTTTATGATGGTGCTTCAGTTAATTGATGTTTGCAGGCATTTTTTAATACAGAGATCACTTAAGGTCCCGCCACAGTATTTTGAATCACGTTCAGGTCTGGACTTGGGCTGGGCCGTTGCAAGCACTTGATTCTTTTCTGTTTTTTAACCCTTCTAATTTATACTTGGTGCTGTGCTTGGGATCATTGTCCTGTTGAATGACCCATCCAGGTTTTAGGCGTCAGTCAGATGGCCGCAGATTTTACTACAGAATACTTTGGTATACAAAGGAGTTCGACTCAGTGACTGAAAGGTGTCTAGGTCATACGGCTGAAAAATAAGCCGACCCAATCACCCCTCCATTACCATGTTTGGCAGCTAGTAAGGTGCTTGTGTTGAATTACTGCATTTGGTTTTTGCCACTAATATTTGAGTAAATCTTATTACCCTGCTTACAAGTGCAAAATTACCATTGTATTCGCTACCCTTCCATTTCTGTATGTAAGCAAGAGAAAGTCTGACCGAAGAAACTGAAATAATAATGTCACAATCAAAGGATTAGGCTGAGTCATGTATGACTTTAAAAACTATTTGTACCTTCCTAGTAAAATCAGAAAAAACGAATTCTGCCTTTAGTGCGACCATCACCTAAAATTCAGGAAATAAAACATTTCTAAAACTATCCGTCTGTCTTTCTAACTATAAATGTATTTCAGTCAGCCACAAATATAAAACCACTGGAGTGAAGATCACCTACCATCTTGTGGCACTGCAGTTCTCTGCTAAGAAGGTTTTTTTGATTCATGCTGTACATCTAAAACCTTCTCATGGCATCATGGGGGACAACCCAACAGCAGTAGCTCCCTCCCCAAAAGGACTGTTCGTACCATTACGTCACAAAACTGCGAATGCTCACCCCAGACATCCCGGAAACCTTTGTGGTCAAGATTTTGGTTTTCTCAGGTTAAATCTACGTGAAAGGTTATTCTACTCTTACTTTCATAATAGAATAAATCTCAAATCAAGACATATTTTTAAAAATATTTCAGTGGTTTTCCTGATGTAGTTTGTTGTAGCCAGTATATATCTGTCATGATCTATAATTTTAAGTAGCACACGATTTTTTTTCTCCATGAAACCTGCTTCAGCTTAAGTGTGTGCTGTTGTGCATAAACACAAATATGCGTATGTGTACATTCGCTGTGCACTTTGTGCCAAACCCCTTGTAATATATTCAGGTATTTAAAAGTGTTTGGTTTGTTTAAAGTTGTAGAGGGGTTTTGGTCTCCTAGAGAGCTCGGATAACCCTAATCCACAACACACATTTTTATCAGTAGTTCATTGGCAGGACTAAATATTGACTTATCATTAAGTGGAATGACTGAAACCCTAATAATAATTCACGTTGTCTAAGCACCTTGTGTTGACGCGGCGCTCCCGACGCTATTAACGAATGTATGCAAATCCTGCGTAAATCTGAAGATTAGGGCTGAAGCATTCTGTGATGCAAGAGAGAAAACAAGAGGTGTGTGATAAAATGTTGTCTGCACATACACACCCATGCAAAAAAAAAAAACAAAAGCCCACACAGCTTATAGAGAGGAAGAGAAAATAGGGGTGTGCGTTTCAAATGTTAACACAAATGAACAGGGATGTCACACATACCCATACACAGATAACACGTATAGAGACAGGGATTGAATTCCTGCTGAATGCATGATAATACAATAGTGAAGTTTAGCTTCAGAACAGTAAACAAGTGATTCAGACCTATGAACGGTGTGAATGCAGAGAGAGTGATAGAGTAATAGTGCAAGGAAAATGGGGTAAGAGGAAGGCAGAGACAGGAGGAAGACATGGAGATGATAAAGAGAAAAGGTAGCAAGTTAAGGAAGTACATGCATGAGGACCAGAGAAATGTGAATATTCAGGGGAAACTAGCTGTTCGTGCAGGAGTTTGCTCACCTGTAGAGAGAAAAAGAAGGTAGATTATTAAAGGTAATATAAGATTAGACAGAATGTGGGGTCAGGAAAAGAAATTCATCAGTGAACAAGCTGATGAAGAAGATGTAAATCCTGAACTTCAGGTCACAACTGATAAACATGGTATTTCTTAGAGTAGGAGAAAGACTTGTGTGTTTGAACAGAACCATGTTAGATGACGCAGAGAATGACGGTTCGATTGCTGCAGAGGAGCTATAAGTAAAGCAAATGATTGAAAACTGTGAGATGCAGAGGGCCTGGCGTCCGGATGGAAAGAAGGAGAAGAGGTGAGGATGCTGAGAGGACGACGGATGAGCAGAGAGAAGCTATTTTGGAAAAGTGTTGAGCTGTTTATTTGCGCGTCATTGAAGCTGAAGTAAGGCGCTGGGGGAATTGGCCACCAAGCCCCCGCTCCGCAACAGCTGCCGCTGCTAAGTGAGTTACTAGCCGTCAGACTGCTTTTATGTCACACAATCACATACACATGCGCTTTCCTGTCACATTGTGCCTGTGATGGATGCTTTGAGCATATAATGCACTGCAGCGGCGCAATGGAAAATATGTGCCATTCTGCACTTTTGGCCTTTAAGTGAACTGATTGCTTAAATTAACAGAATTTAATGTGCTGAAAGTGTAAATGCTGATTAGAGTGTTAAATAATAAGTTATTTATCACTCCACAACAAGCTGCATTCCCATTAAAGAGTGAAGCTGTGTTACAAAGCAGTGACTTAGTGTTTAATGTATGCTGTCAAATAAAATGGGCATCACAGCTGGGGGTAGATAGAGCTACAGATCAGCATGTCATCAACTGTTAGGATACATTTGCTAAATACCTCATAACATATAGATTATTTTCACAATAAACTAAATAACCAGTAAGACTGTGGCTTTTTTCAGTATATCACTCTGTAATTCAAAATTAGGCACTTTTACTTTGGGAGAGCTCTCATTAAACTGTGATTAAAATCGGTCCATTTTTCCATCATTGCAGTTAGATCTTTTTAGTCAGCCTGGCCATCCTTCGCTCATTTGTATTTCTAATGCTCCTTCACAGCAGGGAGTTACTGACTCAGCATTATAGTGGGACGTTATTATAGCCTTTAATTCATTGCGAAGCCAGAGCTTGCCAGTCTAAACTATCGTCTAAAGCTAAGCCATCCAAGCAGCCAGGTTGACTGAACGGTTATCAGGGCCACTAGAAAAAAAAGGCAGAGTGGAAATTCACTCCAGTATCCTCAGCTGCTGTCGGGTTCGCCCTCCTCTCCGTGACCTAACATTCATCAGATCCACGAAAGTGTCAGTAATTTTCAATTTATATGATTTATGTATGCCAAGTCAAAACAAGTTGATTTAGTTGTTATAGTATCAAAAGATGGCGGTGAGGAGGAACCTCATGAGTTTAGGGGTTAGACAGCAACCAAGATTCTCCACCTCTCCCTCAGACTGTCATCTTTTTATCATCGCTGTCTAACAAAGACCATAGAGAACCCTTATCAGTGCTCATTGGTGTTTTTTCTCAGTAAAAAAACATTTTCTGGGCTTCCCATTTATGCTTCAACATTGGAATACAAACATAATTAGGAGAGTTTTCAATGTACCATTAGTCTTTAAATATTCCAACTATTCTTTAACAAACATAAGCTATTCTTATTGGATCATTTTTTGCTCCACTAGGAATTTCTCCCTTGAATCTCTGCGTACTGCCAAAGTTTTAATTTGTCTGTCATCGAAACCAACTCACGTTATTTGAATTTGAAACGTGAAGTGCTGGAGATTGTGAAGAAACATACTTGAAATTTGATATTCAGCTGCAAAACATTTACAGGTAAATGGAGTGATAGCATGCATTTTAAATGTCACCTTGCTGCTGAAGGTGAAGTGGTGGCAGACAGACATCACCTATCACTGTCAGAAATGGCAGCTCTCAGAAAAACGCACTTCCTTTCCCGTTGCAGTCTTTAGACAGCATAGCCTGAATATTACTGCTCAGAGAGGAGAAATAGTATGCAGGGGAGGGGGGATGGAGGGAGAGAAGAGGATACGTGGATAAGAGTTGATAAGAAGAGAGGCACAATAATATTCAGAGCAGCCTAAATACTCTTTCTGTTCATATCGGAAAACATAGATTAAGGAGTGAAGGAAAGGGGAGTTTAGAAAAGGAGGAAGGACGAGGACTGAGGCAGGAAGAAAGGTTACAGAGGGAAGAGGATGACAGAAAAGATGAAAAAAACTAAGAAGCCCGAATAGTATTACAGAATATCCTTTTTAGTGTAGAGTGATAGATGACAAGGAAAAGAAAATGTGTTCTATGTTATAGAAAAACATAAAAGCTGATTTTAGACATCAGACATCACAGCAAAGCTGTTATATAGAAAAATAAAGAGAAATATACAATAAATCACAGAGACGATGCCAGGAGACCAGCTGAATCCTGGGAGCGTGGGAAGACCTTTGATGGATTTTTATGTTTCTTAAACAGCTGTTCAGACTTAAGAAATGTGGGAATGTCGTTTTATTAAAAAAAAAATTATTATTATTATCACACCATATATATTTTCAGTACCTACATTTGCACAGCACACTGTAGTGTGAAGTGGATCCAAGATAAATCATTTCCTGGTATGTTAAGATCAGAATGAAAGTGGAACAAAATAATAGCATGATGCATATTCTCTCTTGTTTCAGGTTTCATCTGCTGTGGTCACGAATATGTAAACTCTTCAACAACTCTTTGCTGTGTGGGCAATGAAGGATATCCCACAATGCACCCTGCTGGCAATGCCACGGTGACACTCCGCTGCTGTGGTTCAAAGGTCATACATCAGGATCAGGAATGCTGCAGTGGGATTGGCTTTGACCCCCAACGACATGTGTGTGCGGACAGACCCACGCCTGGTCTGGTAATAGAGGTGTGTGATTACGTGAGACAATGTGTTTTTATATCTATGTATTTATGTTAGTGTGTGTTTTCGTGTTTTCCACATCATTAACCTTAGACGGGGAAATCTGAAGCACACTGATCATTCAGTCAACCAGTATTTGGCAGTTGTGTCCATTTCTTTCTACATCTGTATTACAGATAACAAAATAAAGGAAAAACACGATCTGGTTGAATGGTTTAGGTTCACTTTTCCCCTTAGAAGGAAGAGTGTAAAACAGGTTCTGAGTGATCACCTTTATTAAAGATGAAGCATTTATATGTCGATCTTTGGCCACAGGTCATCACTGAATGATTGGATAAGTATGAAATAGTTGATAATCACATGCTATGGCCTTCAAAGACACAAGATGTCAGTTCTTTTAAAAACCTCTGTCAGATTTTGGCCAACATATTATAGTTTTGGAAGAATGACCTTCCATCTTTCATGTTGACTTCCAGAGACTTGATGAATCCATAAAATCCTTCTAATCCACTTATTGTATGTTTGGTTTTCCTTTAATTTGTAACCTCATTTATAAGCTTACTTCTTGTTAGACCTTGTGAGCACTAGCAGCAGCTGTAGTGTTGTTGTAACTTATTTACTACTACTTCATGTCGCTGCTGCAGTTCGATTGTCAAGTATTTAAGGTGTGATATTGCAAGCTAGAAAAAATGGCAGGTGGACTTCTGTAGGTTGCCTCCTTTTAAGCTCTTAAGACTACCGTGACCTTGTTGACTGAGAACTGAAAGGTTTCAGGTGTTTAGCATCTTCAAGTAGTGTTTCTTCTGAAAGTTTATTAGTGGACGAGAAATTGTAGGATCACATGTAAAAAATAATGGCATAAATAAACAAAAACATTAAATATAGATCTCATATTATCTGAAAATTGTAGGTGTCACATTTACAAACTGACCTACCCAAAAATAGAAATGGAGAGGATAAGACTGCTACACATTAGATGCTCCAATTAAGCATTCGCTAAAAGCCTTGCAGATTGGCTGAAATTACATGAAGGAGCTGATCATCTCCAGCAGCCCAGTGGACATTAGACAAAATTTCTTTTTTTTTTGTCTATCAAACTTGCTCTCATTGTCGCATCAGGAGTTGGGGACTGGCCCATCCTCCATTTATCAACTGAGGTCCTGTGGCGTTTGTGTGTTCCTAAGCCAGCATGAGATGGCACATGCATGCACACATACACACACACAAACAGTGACAAAGGGTAGGAACTCTCATTAGCTCTAATGATGTCATTAAGGGCCATGTATGCCACACAGACACACACACACACACAGGCTGTATATAGTGATTTTCTCCTTCAGATTATAACAGCAAATAAGAGGATCATAAGCTTCCATAAGGTACGTTTCTGTGCTAGTTTACTTAAAGAAATTTTTCTTTTCTCTTCTTCTTCATTCATTCTGTTTGTCTCTCTTTTTTCTCTGTGCAGCACCAGTGTTTGCAGGGCGCTGTGTGTCCTGTGGCTGCAGCATCTACAGCTTACTGCGGCTCCTGTGGCCTTGATCCATCTATGACTGCGTGCACATGGGTCCTGTCTGCGCACACACACCCTGAGACACAATCCACAACATACTCACCGTTCATCAGCATCACACAGGAAACTCGCACTGCGGACCTGTCTGCACATACAAACAGAAGTAATGACAGTTACAAAATGTTTGACTCACGCAGTCACGCACACACTGACAACAAGCAGCTGAAGGGAAGCATGTGCCCATCGCATGAGGAGGTAGTGTACAGTGGAGATGCCACCGTATATACATTTACAGGTAATTGATGAGCGTGTATGTATGTGTCTTTTCATTAGTAATTTAAAAGTTCCTGGGCATGTGCCAGAATTTTTTTTCTTTAGTGTCTAGAGCAAGGGTGTTAAACATACAGCCCGGGGGTCAGACTAGGCCTGGCGAAGACTCCAATCTGGCCCACTCACCAGTTTTAGTTAATGGGAAGGACAACATAAATTTAGGAATTGTTTTGATTGTATTTTTATGATTTTTTTATAGCTTTTCCTCTTGATAAAGACCAATTAAGTTATCAATAAACAATTAAATGCCAGTTTTTTTTCAGTAACTTCGCTGTAAACAAACAAAAGAGAAGAAAAATAGAGCATTTTTTGTGAATTAACTAAACTTTATTGTTTCATAATTACAGGGCTACCAATTTTGTAATGACAAATTTGTTTCATTTACTACTTCTTCTTTAGAGTCCCTGGTCCAGAGTATCTAATGTCTGTTTTACCGAGTTTTTTTTTGTTAACTGTTGAAGTGTTACCAACTTTTGGTTTTCTTGTCACATCCTGATTATGCGTCTGATTATGCCTTAAACATGTATGTAGCCTTTTATTTGTAGCTAAAGTTATAGCTGCATGTGAGTCAGTAAGCAATCTGAACAGCCAAGAAGATTATACCTACTTATTTTAAGACAAATCTGGAGATGGCCAAGTACCAAGTCAAGTTGCATAAGTTAAAAGACACAATCAGTTTTGCCACTTGATGAAATTTGATTGTGCTCCAAATATAAGATGACAAATGAATGCATAAAGTCAACTACACTACTACATTGCCCTTTAGTTCCATGAAAATTTAAGTAAACTAGTCTTTACTTTTCTATAGGTTTAATGTGTTTTAGTTTTAAACATCAAGTATTTGCAGCCCTGCATTCAAATTATTACTTTTCTTCCACTTCAGTTCTCTGAGACACAATGAAGAATAAGTAAAACGGTACAGCCATCTGTAAAACATGGCGTTCACAGAAACTGCAAGCCTGCAGAAGCCAGTTCTGCATTTACTCTAAATGTGTCAGCCGCTACAATCAAAGGGCTTTACAGACAGATGCCCTTCCGCACACACTCCCTCTGTCACACACGCACCAAGACAGCTGCTGCAGTGCACGTTAATAGCTCTAACATGGTAACTCTGTCTGCGCTGTACACTTGCGTGTTATTAAAACTTAGAGATGGGCGTTTAAATGCCATTTTCACATTCTCTACTATTTATCAGCCCAAAGGGAGTAGGAACGTGTTTGTGTTTGTGGGCGTGTGTGTCGTGATTTTCAGTCTGTCCACACATTATTTATCTGGGTAGTTGCGTCTGTTAAATCAAGACTAATTGTGGTTGTGGATATGTGTGTGTATGGGTGGTTGTGTCCTCATAATGATATGTGTTTTTGCATCCAGTTGGTTACTATTTTAGTGTGGCTCTGGAGTGTAACTCTGCGTATGTGTTTTCATTACTTTGTGTGTGTATGTGTGCATGTGGCATGGGGTGGTTAGGATAAGAGTTTCTAGGCGATGCTGTGACACCATCTGGGCAGAGGCACATAAAGCTGTCGCCACCCACCATACACCAGATGTTTCTCAAGCACACACACACACATACACACTCGCATGCACACACACATTCATGCGCAGAGTATCATGCTATACTTCTCTGGGAGAAAAAAAGAAAGAAGTTAGATCACACCCAGATAGCTCCACATGTGGAGTGGGTGACATAAGTGTAAGCTGTATTGTCCACAACAGCTTTGTAATAACTTAGCTTTTTAATATCTCTCAATCAAACACAGAAAATTAGATTGAAGTATATTTCTAGGCAAACCTCACTGGTGTTTTTTTTTCATCTGTACATTTTTTTCTATTTTAATTATTCCAGAAGTACAGACAAGAATCCCAGACTGGCAGTTTACAAGAGTCCATTTACACGCCTGGAACTAATGCACATATGTGTGCAAGTACAGCTATATGTATAAATACTCCTGTGCCTATACCTTTGCAAAAAGGCTGTAATAACCTGTCTGTCATAGTGCTTCGTGGCCTGACATTCACACTGGTGATAGTGCTTATATATAGCCAGGGAACGGCTCCTGACTGTTGTTTGTACTTAAGCACCGAACGACAGTTGAGTTTGCTTGGAGTCCGTGGTTGGGGTGCTCGAGAGTGCTCCATCGCTTGGAGTAAAGTGGAGATCTGGGGCACTGCCTCTGGATTGGCAGACTACGTGGTAATTCCCATCTTTAAGAAGGCTGACCGCAGGGTGTGGATCACATTTTTCAGCCTGACCGGGATTTGTCCAGTAGTTGAACCTTGGATTCTAGAGGAACAATGCACTTTTTGTACTGGTCATGGACCACTTAACCAGCTCTTTAGCCTTTCAAGGATATTAGAACTTGCTTGGGAGCTTCCCCATCCAGTCTACACGTGTTTTGTGGATTTGGAGAAGGCATTCGCCCGCATCCCTCAGGTTATCCTGTGGGAAGGAATGCTGCAGGAGTATGGGGTGTCTGGCCCATTGTTAACAGCTATTCAATCCCTGTACAATTAAAATGAAAGCTTAGTCCGCATTGATGGCAATAAGTCAGACCCATTTCTAGTGGGAGTTGGACTCTGCCAGGCCTGCTCTTTGTCACCGATTCTCTTCATAATCATCATGGACAGAATTTCTACGTGTAATCATCTGCTGTAAAGCTTCTGACCTCAGAATCTCATCTCTGAAAATTAGCACCTCCAAGTCTGAGGCCTTGGTCCTCAGACAGGAAAGGGTGGAGTGCCCACTCTGGGTCAGGGATGATCTGCTGCCCCAAAATGGAGTAATTTCTAATCGTCTTGTTCATGAGAGAGGAAAGAGGGGAGCAAGAGATTGACAGACAGATTTGGGGTGTAGCTGGAGCAGTTATGTGGACATGAGAGCTGAACATGAAAGCAAAGGTGTCAGTCTACATTCCTACCTTCACCTGTGGTCACGAGCTTTGGGTAATGACTGAAAGAACAAAATAGTGGAAACAAGCAGCAGAAGAGTGGCCGGCCTCTTCCTTAGAGATAGGGTGATGAGTGCAGTCCTTTGAGAGAGGCTACTTCTCCACATCGAAAGGAGCCAGTTGAGGTGCTTCGGGCATCTAACTATAATGCCTCCGTTACGTGTCCTTCCTTGGCTGGCCTGGGGATGCCTCGGTGTCCCCCAGACAAGCTTGAGGAGGTGGCCAAGGAGAGGGAGCTCTTGGTTTCTCTGTTTAGGCTGCTGCCCGCATGACCATAGGGTGGAGAAGCATTCATTTTTTATTTTATAATAGAGGTGCATAGCATAGCAGAAGGCTAATTTGTTTCCTTTTGTGTTATCTATGAGAATACACACTTGTGCTGCACACTTTTTTTACTGTAAGAATACAATGTTTCTAAACTTTGAGACTTTTAAGTAACATGGAGAGGTGAGGGGTTTATACGGGATTAATCAATTTTTAATAATACATTTTTGTCTTTCCCTTGCCGCCTTACGGTCCTCCCTTTTTCTGTCACTTACTGTGAAATAGACTCTGACCTGGAGCCTTTTACCACCTATGAGTACAGAGTGAGAGGCTGGAACAGCTTTGGTCGAGGCTCCAGCAATGTTACAACAGTGACGACTACTGAGGACAAACCATGGGGAGTGGCACCACCCCGCTGGAGCCGCCTAGGTGAAAGAGATGATATCATCCAGTTGCAATGGCAAGCACCTGCCCGGAGTAATGGTTTGTATATGTGCATGGATATTACTACTTTAGGTTGTTATAATCATGATCCAGTGATTAAAAAGTCTTTCTCTGTGTTTGGAGTTCAGCTTGAGTGACTAAATTAATGCAGAGGCAGAAAAAACTAAGAGTGGTTACCCAATTATCTTTAAAACTTCACCAGGGGAGATTACCCACTATGTTATACTGCGTGATGGACAAGAGCGTTACCGTGGGGATGAAAACAGCTTTACTGACGTCGGTGGGATCAGGCCTTTCCAGGAATACAGTTACCAGCTGAGGGTCTGTAACCGGGCTGGTTGCACTGATAGTACACAGGTAAGAATTTGTGTGGTTTGGTGTCTTGTGATGGTTTAGAGTCGCTGCATTTCAACATCACATGTTTCATCATCATAAAATAAATACAATTTTGACCAAAAAAAGGAATGTGCCTTTGATTTAACAGGAGATACTCTCTATTCTGTTGTCTGTTCCAACTCATGGCTATTTTTCTCTTCTACCAACCTTTCATGTAAAATTCTCTTACTTTCACACACCAGCACACATACACACACTTTCTAAAACCATACTCTATTGTAGCACCCCATTTCAAAATGACATTATTCCACTGTATGATTATCTAATGGCTACTCTAAAAATGGCCTTAGCTTCACTGAACTAAGTACCACTTTACACTGTAGTTAAGTTCACTTCTTTAATTTAGCTTGAACACTTAAAGGTTTGTAAAAAATGATGAAAATTATTTTAGAGAGAACATTACTTCTTCTTAAGAGAAAGTAGAAATGTAAATGAATTGTTGTCAATGTCTGTTCAGGAACATACATTGCACTTGCAATTGATGGAATAAAATCACCTAAGTGTCAAGCAGGTTTATTCTTGTCCTTATCACCTGTCTGAATACAAATATGCATTTTTGTATTTTCTCTTAAGAATATTGTGTATGTACATTTAAACCCTTAACTTCACTTAGGGTTAATTTTAAAAAGCCAGCTAAAAGCAATGGCCTGCAGTTGACCAGTCTTCTGACCCGATGTTTGACTAGTGAATGTCTTTTTACTGTCTCATTAAACCCACGTCAGATGCTGATTTCTAATCATTGCTTACAACATGAAGCCACAGTTGTTCTGCCAAGCGATATTTTACAAATTCTAGCCCTGTCTGACCTTTGTTGTTATGAAATCATATTGTATGATGTTTCTACATTGTTTGAACTCTGTTCTGTTCTGCTGCAGGAACAAGTTGTTATTTAGCCATGTTTCCGCTCTCCCCCTGAATGCAAGGCTCTGGATTTGCTGAGCCTACCTGATGGTTCTGATAGTACCCATAATACCTTCACACAGAGCTCCCCCTCCCTGCTATCTCTCTGGCTGTGAGCTGATATCACCACAACAATTAATTTCTCCGGCTTAGTGACGATGAAAGCTCATATTAAAAAATGTCTTTCTGGGTTTTTTAAAGTTAATTTAGCATCTCATTATTGTGACGAGCACATCCTTACATAAAGAGAAATCCTATGGCTGTGCTGCTGCAGGCGTGGATTGAGCGGAGTGGCTAAGATCAAGGGAAAATTGGCTAAATTGTTTGTGAGGGATTGATGGTATATCAATCCCTATTTATGATATACTGATTTATTTAAGTATATCATAAATTAATTTCTTTGAAAAATAAGACTGGAAAATGACAGGAGGAGTGATAAATGGTCACAGAGAGATGATGGGAGAGAAGTAATGACGTGTTCTTGAGGTTTACTTATGGTTATACATGGTGATTACTTTACTGTTGCAAGCATTTCCTGCTGTCTGTAAACGGACTAAAAGCACATTGTAGTTTGTTAATACTAATGCAACACCATTCACCTCCTACTAAGGACACTGATCTTTTTTAATTCACTGGTTCATTTGTTGGCTCTTGTATCCTTACAGAACTTAACAAATAATAGTTGGCATATTGATGATTAGTCTGCCAACTGTAAATAGGCAGTAAAGGTTTATGGTAATTAAAATTTTTAAAGCCAGAGCAGTTCCTGTCAAACCCTATCAAACAGTGGCTACACAACACAAGACTGCAGACTTTGACTCTGAACCATTAGATTTCTCCTTTTTGTCCTACTGAGAGAAATAAACATATTACATAAATATACAATTTCAGTTTCTGCCTGGTGTCTCGTTTGCACTTTTGCAAGCGTGCTTTCAGTTCTCTTTGTCTTCCTGTTTGTCAGCACGATTAAACTTGGTGGCAAGGTTGAGCTGAAGTCCAAATCCTAAAGAGAAGGACTTTTTAATTTTTGGTTTAGTTCTGGGCCATGAAATAGGACATTGGCCTTGGAGGATGATGATAATGCTAAACTGCCACCATGCATCTTACAGTGATGTGATTTTTTTTCTTTTCTATATTTATCTTACTTACATGGGCGGAGAAGTTTTCAGACAGCTAGGATAAATAAAATAATCATTTAAAAAGTGCATTTTGTTTTTACTTGGGTTATCTTTTTCTAATATTAGAATTTGTTTGATGATTTGACAAAGATTTAGAAAAAAAAATTAGGAAGGCTGAAACACTATTTATAGCACTATCAGCCCTTTTCCTGTCTGTGAGTTATGTGGGCTTAAATCACAAATAATAGATTATTGTTTTAAAACAACACTTCTATACCAGTAAATTCTAAATGTCTGCATGATATTAGATTGTTCCGCTGTAAAAGCATAAAAATGTAAACCACAAAAATTAACAAAGTTAAATCACTTTTGCTTTCATACTTCCTTTCTGTAACCACCAAGATAATTCTCACGTAGACAGTATCAGTGACATGTATAAAATTTACATTATGTTAACACTGCTTTAGCCTTGGAGCCAGTTTAAATCTTAACAAGCAGAAGGTTGCTGGTTTGGTTTCAGTTGAAGACACGTAAAGCTCTGCCAGTTCAAAAACCTTCATAGTGACCTGCTGTAGCGAGCACTAACAAGAAGTTTTATAAATTCCTTTTATAAAACTTTTTAAACTCAATCCTTGGATCATCCTGCATGAAAGTACCATCAGACTACAAGCCCAGTCTTCCATGCTCTCTTTGTCTAACTCTCTTCCTCACACACACACATACATATGTTCACACAAACAAGCGCACACACACTCGCGGCAGAGAGTAGGAAGGGAGTGAGTTGGATTAGTTTGTACACCAGTGAAAATTGGCCAAACAGTCCCAATTATGGGATAACTTGAGCTAACCTAATATACCACTGCAATTACCTGGCATCAGCCTCCTCACATACACACAAACACACACAGGCACAGACAGAGAAACACAGGCACTCAGGAACGCACACCTGCCGTGACAACAGAAGGTCCTGATCTAATATGGTTGGTCACTTAGAAAGGGAGGAAGAGCGATTGGTCCCTCTCTGTCTTCAAATCCTTTTGTCCTGTTCTTGCTGCTATTTGTCTCCTGTCATTTCCTTGATCTTAACACTGTAGTCCTCAGTTTCTCCCAGCTGTTGTCTCTTTGCTTTCTTATCCTTACTCTTTCTCACCATCTCATTTTCCTCAGGCTCACAAGTTTCTACTTTTTAATATGAAAAAAGATGGGATGAATGACAAATATTCTTTTCATTTAGCCAAGTAGGTTTATTGCATTATCTGTAATCTCTGCTTCTCATTTGTACGCCCTACACTGTTGATCAGTCATGTTTGGACATGTTTTGACTTTATGTGAAGAATTAAACCATTAGTTATTAGCTGATAATTTAGCTTCTTGTTGGCTTTTTGATGTAATTTTAAGTATTTGAATTTGTAAAGAGTGACACAAAAACTAACTTCTGAAACCAGATATCATTTATCCACTGTCTGGATATTCGTTTCACATGGGAACGCCCCCAAATTGCCTCTGATGCTAAGTCAAAAGACAAGCCAGTTGCATGATCTATCACTCCTTTCAGTGAACTATAAAAAATACAAATCAGTGATTATAACCCAGATTTAATTAATAAGAAAAACTAGTATCATGGGTCACTTAGCTGCTTCCTGAAGGGATCCCACATTATCCATCTGTCTCATTAAGTCTGAGTGTTAATTTTTGTTTGCCAGTAAAGATATGTGACATTCACGGATTAAGTTTTCATTTTTGTTACATTCAAGGAAAATATTGGCAAGCACTTGATTTGGGAGTACACTGAAGCACTCTCTGACTGATACTACACCTCCCCTGCATCCTTCTTCTTCTCTGCTTACTTTGCTGTTTTGTTCTACCTCTGTCTGTTTACATGTGTACACCTGCATGCACCTGTGTGTGTTTATCTGTGTGCACGCACTTGTGTGTCTCTTTAGTTGTAGTTGCTGTGCTCTAATTGCATAGCACTGTGTGGGACAGGTGGTGGAAGTGCTAGTGACAGTCTATTAAGGCAGGATATCCCTGTTGCCATTAGCAGCAGATTGCCCTGTGATTCTGTGGTCTCCGCATTCACTCAGCGTTCACATGAGCTCACAGATACTACACTACGAATGTACAATACAATGGTCACTCTGTACTGTTGTACTAAGAAGCAGTATTTTTTCTTTTACTTGGCCTATTAAGAGATTGTTCAGTGATTTGTTTTATTTTTGTAGCAGTGAGCAGTAGTAAGACTTTTTGCACATCCTTTATAATTGTTGCATTTCCTACACATTGCATTGCTTGAACAGCTTCCAGTCAGATCCTCTGTCACACTGGAACGCTAAAGGAAATGAGTAGGGGAGTAAAGGCTCAGGATGGAAGCAATACTCTGGTGCCGCTGTAGTTCACTTAGTCAAGCAGGCAACCCATATGCTGAAAGGCTGCAGGAGTCAGGGTTTGATTCTGCCCTGGGTCTGCCCCTCGTTTCCTCCCTACTTTTGTGTTTGCTCTCTGCTGTCTGTCCTCTCGAATAAAAGCAAAGATCCAAAAAGAATTTGAGTTATATTCTAAAGAGAGATTTCTCTGGAAACAAGTTCATGTTCAAGTAGTAAAATTTTATTTTTTAAGTCTTTCTGTCAGTCAAAATTATTCAGTTTCACTGTATAAATTATATTCATTTGCTGCAGTACCTCTGTGCTCGCACCATATTTTTAGAATTATTGTATTACACAATATAATAGTGTAACAGTAGTCACACTTGTTATTTTATTGTACCTCAGTTCATACCATGGCAAGTTGGCCGTCATCCGTTTCCATTAACAGTTCGCAGGAATCACTGCTCTTCCTACAGTATTGTTCAGATTTGAATGAAACCTAGTTGGGTCTTCAGTCAAACTGTGCTCAAGGTCAAGTTCACATTTGTCATTGGGGTCAGTAACCTGTAAAGTGTGATGGATCTTGAACTGGATGACCTACTATGTCATTGATATTCTGGTTATTTTCTATGATGCAAGTTATGAATAATTTGTGTTTTGTAGTTTCATTTACAACACAATAATTTCTTTCTGTCTATAAACATGCTAGTTTTCTTTATTCTTTTCTTTATTTTTTATTAAGTTGCTTGCTTAATGCATTTGTATATTAAAGTTACTTGTAAAGATCTTCCTCTGTTATTAAAAGACTAAGAATCTTAGAAACGGGACCCTTATTTGGTTGAAGTTGAAGTAAAATACTTTATACTAGATTTCAGCAACTTTTTCAGTTTTTCTTTCTTTGTGTTTTTTCTGGCTTTTTTTGTCTGTATGTTTCTGAGCCTGTGTTTATGTGCGTGCGTGTGTGTGTGTTTTTAGGTGGTGGCAGTAACAGTCCAGGGCGTCCCAGAGGACGTGCAACCTCCCATGGTAACAGCCGTAAGCCCCTCCTCCCTCCACGTGAACTGGTCTGAACCTACTCTTCAAAATGGAAAAATACAGCGGTACCACCTGAACCAGACCGGTGTTGGAACTATATTCACGCACATCGATGGACCCAGAAATTTCACAGTGACTGGTAGGACATGGCGTATCTTTCTCCTCACTTTTCCTTACTTGTTCATTCATACTCTCTTCCTGTTTTTTTTCTTATTACAGTCTTCATTGTACTTTCCTTTTTCCTTGGCTTCCTCCTAGAATCCAGTGCCCTGCATTGTCACACTTCTTGTCCCTTCCTCTCTGTCGTGTGTTATTTTGTGTACCGGTTTGTAGAAGCTGTGTAATGACTGAATTTACACCTGATTGCTGCCACATGCTCTCTGGCCTAATGGCCTACACAAACAGAAACATACTGGCATGTAGACACATAAAAGAAAGAAAAACACAAGATACATAGAAGCACAATCAAACACAACATGGTTAGAAAGATCACAACACAAGCTGAGGGTCACGTACTTACACAGTTGAGAGAACAATTGAATTCACAAACAATCAGATAAATCTACCAAAAGATTGACTCAATGAAAAAAATCTCAAAAATCAAAAACAGACATGTTGACTTGCCTTCATACTACAGATCTGCACATGAATATGATGGTGTCAGTGCTGGGCGATGTGTGAGTCTTGTTTTATCTACGCCAAGGAGGAGCAGTGTTGTTGGCCTCCTGCCACACACACACACACACACACACACACACACACACACACACACACACGCAAAAACAAACATCTGTATAAAACACTGTAAAGAAAACATTTGCTGTCTCTTATAAAACAGATTATATTAGCGACAAAGGAAAATACAAATCGAATATCATCACTGTGGGCGTAGTAAAGTGTATTTTGGGACTGAAATAGCGCTATCTGAAAATGTTGAGTCTTTCAAAGCTGATTGCATTACCCCCTTTTAAATTTTTATGTATAGGAGTCAAGTGATGACATCTTTTGAAGCTGAATTTCTGTGGCATTTTCTCTTCACAGTTCTCTACTGTGCTCTGTGTTGGATTCAGACCAGGCATCAGCTTTGCCAGTAGCCAATAGACTATTCCCATGGTGCCTGTGGTTGGCTTGTATGGTCAGGAGTTGTGTGCATGTGTGTTTGTATGTGTAGGCACAAAGCAAAGCAAACAATGCCAAATAGAGATGGTAATGTGCTGTAATACTGTACCAGCCCCGTGTGCCAGTGTAAGCAACCAGCGTGTGTGTGTGAAATTCCCCTGTCCCCCAGTGAGACACTGGAAAACTTTCAGCCAAAATCACTACTGGGGCAGTCTTTTTCTCTCCCCCTCTCCTCCTTTATTCCTCTCTCTCTTTTTATCTCTGAACTTTGCAGCTCTCCTTTTGGAGCACATCCATGTTTTCGCAAGTCAGTGCAATGTACTGGAGTGTTGTTTTTTTTTTTACAGCAGTTAGAAGATAAGATTAAAGATCTAAGAACTTTATTATTTGCAAAATAATCCTTATACACGACCACGAGTTGCTCAATAAATAGAAAATAGAGAATTATATGTAACTCAGTGGCTAGTACTTAGTGTGACCCTCATTTTGCCATCAAAAAACTGCCTGAATTCTTGAATAGATTTAACAAGGTACTAGAACCATTCCTCAGAGAATTTGGTGATTTAAGCTTTGTGACATAGCGCATACTGAACAGCCGTCAGAACACCATATACTGTGGTCCGAAAGGATGGATGTGGATGGAAATAGTTAACAGCAGTTCTCAGGTATGCTATGTCGCTTAAACTGTGCTCAGTTGGTATTAAGGGGCCCAAAAATATCCTCCACAGTATTACACCATCAGCAGCAGCCTGAACAGTTGATACAAGGCAGGCTTGATTTATGCTTTCATGTTTTCACCAGACCCCCACCAGACAACATCATCCTCTGTTGTCCAATTTTGAGTCCGTGTGAATTATAGTTTCCTGTTCTTAGCTGACAGGAGTGACACCCGATGTGATCTTCTGCTGCTGTAGCCCATCTGCTTCAGGAGTCAACATGTTGTGTGTTCAAAGATGCTCTTCTGCATACTTTGGCTGTGATGAGTGGTTGAGTTAGTGTTACCTTCCTGTTTGCTCTGTATGACTATTCTCCTCCGACCTCTGGCATCAACAAGACATTTTCACCCAGAGGACTGCCGCTGACTGGATATTTTCTCTTTTCAGATCATTCTCTGTAAAACCCTAAAATCTTATAAATACTCAGACAAGCTAAAGTTATAACAGTAATTATTGCACATGAAAAAATAAAGTGGCCTGCTATAACGAGAAGGGATATAACAGGGATAGTGAGATAAATGATATCCAGTGTTACAGGTATCACTGACTCTTACAGAAGGAGGAGGAGCTGAACAAAGTGTTGGTCGCTGGTAGAAACAAACTCCTTCTGCATTGCACTTTCAGTTTTAATCTGTGGCTGAGAGGGCTCTGATATTACTCCACAGTGTGGTGTGCAGGGAATGAGACGTATTGTCTATAATGCTGAATAGTTTCCTCAGCATCCTCTCTCTGGCATCTCCACCAAAAAATCTGAACAGAATCTAAACATATATGATTTTTTCAGGCTACAAATAGCTTTAAAATAGTTCTCATGTATTTGTTCATATTTCAGGTTAACTTGTATAATTCATTTGGCATTATTATTATCATTATTATTATTATTGTGTAAAACTTTGAGTTTTGTTTTATTTTGTCTTTATTATCCTGTATGGACTAATCTTCAGCCAGTCAAAAACAGACAGGCTTAAAATGTTTTACTTTGTAACTAAGCAAAAACTAATATAGAAAAAGTGAAACGGTGAGTTCAGGGAAGACTGAGGCAAAGATGTTCAACAGAAAACAAATTAACAGAAGACAGAAGAGAGAAAGGATCCTCAGAGTGACATGTTTTAAAAGGGAGTGAAGGAGAAACAGAGGAAGGAGTGAAACAGATAGAAAGATGGATGGGCGAATCTAAGTGTTTTCAGTGAAATATGAACAGAAATAATTGCTGTGCTATTCCCTCATCCTTAATGTTTAATACGCTATTATTCATCTTCTCTGCATCTCACCACTGTCAGACAGACACTTCAGGATCTTTCTCACACACACGCTCACTGAAACCACAGAAACTGGAGAGCTTTTTTTTTTAGCTACAACAATTACGATTTTAAATTGTCTTTTTTTTGCTTCATTGTAACTGGATCTGATGAATTCCTCAGACCAAAAATGTCCTCTCTTTGATTATTTTGTTATGAGAGGTGTACATTTATCAATGAAAGCTCAAATGAAACGATAAATGTTCATGTGAGCCTTTTTAAAAAACAGTCAAGTTCAAATTCATTCTAGCTGCTAGTACCTGTTGCTTTTGGATTAAGATATAAGATTCTGAGATGTATTTGTTGCCCAAAGCTTCACCCTTTTGGCTTAAAATACACATACATATACATACATACATATATATCAGACATTTTTTGTTTGCTTGCAGAAAAATCTTCACCGTGATGAAGTGGAGCACTGAATAACAGCACTGTGAGTCTAGTAAACCACTATGATGACAGAAATTAAAATTATAGGGAAAAAAAGCGACTTCCCCCATTTCTTGTTTATCCTTTTTTGCCGTAGGAAAAGCAACAAATAGAATCACATTAATAGCATCCAGAGCTGTTTTAAAAAGTGACACTTTATAGAGAGAATTAAGTACTACTGTACAAAGACACCCCATGTGAATCAATATTAAGTATTGCTATCATTAGCTCACAATGAATTATTGCCTGCAATTATATAGATTATGGCATTAATCATGTGTTTAATTGGTCTTTTGTAGGCTCGTTATTAATTCAGAACTGCAGGGAATAGAGTATGTTCTTTTATTTATTAATGCATTTTCCTCACAGTCCACTCTGTGACTGGTACGCGCTATAGGTACAAGTACGTAGATACCGAAGGACCTTTGTTTAAATGCCGAATATGTCTCAGAAGTCTCGTTGTTATAGTATGCAGAAAGTATTCCATCAAGCCATTTAAGACCAACACACTGTAACCTTCTCAAGAACTTCTCAAGAATAATTATATGAGGGAAATTGTGGAAAGATTCTTTTAGATACTCTTGATTTATTCAGATGCTGAGTGGCTCGATGCTGCTTTTCTGTTTTTCTTTTGTTGGTGTTTACTTAATAAAAGAAAGGCACAGTTAAGTAAAGAGTACTGACTCGGATCAAGAGACATACTTTGAAACCAATAATCAAAAGATAATCAAGCAAACTGAATGTATGTTTCAACATTCACTCTAAGCTATGTTAATTAATGCCAATAAAACTCCATGATGGATAGAGTGTGTGTGTGTGTGTGTGTGTGTGTGTGTGTGTGTGTGTGTGTGTGTGTGTGTGTGTGTGTGTGTGTGACAGAGAGAAAGAGAGAGTGAGAGAGTGAGAACCTGATCTCACTGTTCCATCCCAGACGGTCTCTGCATTAGGGAGCCACAGACAGGAAGTCAAATTCTTAATTATTTAGGAGAGGTGTTATCAAAGCTCTCTTCTCTCCCTCCTCTCTTTTGCGCTCTCTTTTCTTTCATTCTCTGCATCACCTCTTTTTTCTTTCCCATGATAATTTGTTTTTCTTTCCAGTCTCAAGTTTTGTTTTACCACCACGCTCTCTCTCTTTTCCTCTCTTTAAATTCCTTCTCAGCCGTCCTTGCATTTCTTTCTTCTGCGATTTTCCTGTTTGGTTTTTCCACTTTCTCTGCATCTACTCTTTCACTTTTCGATCCCCACCACCCCCGCTCTCTCACTCTCTCTCTTTCTGTATCAGGTGACAGGCATGGTATTGCGGCCTGCGCCCATCATCCTATCATATTCTCTAATGCAAACAGAGAATGGCAACCTGTCAATAAAATGCCGTTTTCAATCAGTTATTTTTACTGCAACACACACACCCAACAGCAGTCTCACATTTGTGTCACTTGTTTGCTCTCTTTCACACGTCCAGTCTCTCTCCTTGACATTTTGCTCGAACACCAACTCTCTATCTTACTTCCAGCGTCTCTTGGTCTGCGTTTCCCTCAAACACAAACACCCACAGACCTCCAGTGTGTCCAACTCTTACGACAACAAGAACAACTCTTTGTCAGTGAGCCGCTGGCTTCTCGCATCCCAACCCCCTCCACCTGTTTTTCACTTCCTAGTGATCACTGCTATAATGATTGAAGCTTCCTCTGTCTTTCCATAATCAAGCACTCGAGCGCATGCATGGCTACACACACATGCATACAAGTATGCGCACACACCAGTATGCGCAGACATGGGATCGTTTCTCCAGCAGATCAACACTGCCCTCTTCAGGACCAGAGTTATAGCTAATTTGAAACATACCAAGAAACATCAAAGGGGTTCTTCTTTAGGTTTAAATGCATGTGCACATGCAAATCTATGAAATGACAAGTGCATCTCCACTTATTTTTGCCTTATGTAGAAAATGGAAGAAGGAACAAGAGAGTCAAATGATGCTGGACTTTGTAATTGTTTCCGTTCAACGGTGGAATTGATTCATTCGTTTTCATAAGGATGTTCTCCGATCACTCCACACTCCTTCGTGGCACGATTATAGGCTGTAATTAATAGCCAAAACTTGAGAATTTTAACTTGTGAGACGTTTTGTTACCTCTGAAGCCAGCACCACGCCAACAGAAAGTTCTCTCCTCATGGTCTGCCGTAAATTGTTACAATTTTTAGCTCGTGTAGGCAGACCGCATCTGTTTGTGTGTGAAAAAATGTAGCAAAAGGTTACCGTTTTATTCAGCGTTGCGACAAATGACATCATTGGCACCGTAGATATCATTTACTATGGTAGAGTGCACACATGCAGATACACACGCTTAGTTGCACAGTTAAATAGTGTAACAGAACCTTACGCTTCAGCCCTGGTTCTTTCGTATGGCTGGCAGATTTCCTTTATTTAACCCAAACACAGGGCTACATTGCGAGAACATTGGCACACAGACACATTGATTAGAGCTTGGGTTAAGCGTGGCAGGCTGCGAGGCATGTTAAGCAGGGTAAGTAGTAGAAAGAGACGTGAGGAAGACGCGGTGAAGGCTTCCACCGTGTGTGTGTGTGTGTGTGTGTTGGTGCACATTTTCTTTCCTGTATGTAGCCAACACTGGGTGGGTATCGTATTGTAATACATACAGCAGCTGGGATACACAGTAGGGTTTCTCTTTCTTTCTCTTACCCTCCAAATATACACAGTTGGAGACAGATTTTGATTATTAACAAAATCATATCAAAAAGATGTTTATTTAAACGTTAGTTTTACTAAATTACAGATTTAATCTTTGTGCAGTTTAATTGTAATATCTGCATCATTAGTTTGTAGAGTTGTATTTGAACTTTCGTATTAATCATAGACATATCGTTCCTTTTACTACAAGAAATTTTAAATCTTTCCATGAAAAAAGTTATGATTCGGTTATTTCTGACTGCATTTGTAATATTGTAATAAATGGGATTACTAAATAAATTTTATAGATGTTTATTACTATAAAAACAGTTTTAATGACAAATGATATTGTAAAATCATTTCTTCCTCACCTAAAATAACGTGCAAATAAAGAATTCAGCACGCTACATTATGCAGTCATCCTTTTGAAATAAAGTCATTTTAGTTCTTTCATTTTCCTTTGAATTTGATTTGCAAGCAGTTGTATTGCTGTCAGCTAAGTGAATGACCATAAAACATCCAGTCAACCCCCAATGTCAACACTTAGGATTTGCATTCATCCTCATACTCGCACCTTACATCAGCAATCAGGCAGGAAATATATCTGAAGGAAAAACAGGTTTCCAAAGAGTAGAAAAAAGAACTTTGTTTAGGTACGTGCAGGATTTTTACCTTTGCTTCTACTTTTTAAATCCTATTATAAAAGCTGATTTCCTGTGGTTGCAGCTAAAGGACCACTCAGTCGCAATGTGATTTCTTTTAGACTGCATAGCAGGTGCCTATAAATAAATCATGTCTGGACACAGTAGCCTAAACGCATACAGAGGTATCATAATTATCATAGATCAAAAGCTGATGACATTACAGCGTTGGACCGGTCCTATCCCGTGTCAGTTCCGCGGCTGCCCATCTTTACGTTGTTTCATTATTGAGTTATGGCATGCATAATTTAACACCGACAGATATGGATCCATCCATTGAGAGAGTGTGGAAAGAACAGAGGGAGAGAGAGGGAGAAAAAAACAGTCAGGAAGAAAATGAGTGATATCATCTGAGCAAGCATTCCCTTTTTTCTTTCCCTGTTCCATTCTCCCTGTTTTCCACTTTACTGTTTCACTTCTTCTCCACTTTATCCCTCTCAGTTTATATTTCTTTGTGCGTTTCATTTTTTTGTTGCAAATGTGTGCAGTTTATTAAAATGGAAAAAATGTTTTAAAATGTGGACATGGGTTTACTAAGGCATTGATTTTAGCACATACTCACACATATCTGTGTGTTACAGGTTTGCAGCCATACACAGAGTATAGTTTTGTGCTTGTGGCCTGTACGTCTGTGGGATGTGGAGCCAGCTTACCATCCACAGGACGCACCCTGCAAGCCAAGCCTGCTGGTATACGCACACACCTGTGCACGCACACACACACAAATCCTCTAGTATTTCAAATGTATGTCTAATTTACAACCCAATGGTTGGATATTTTTTGTTGTTTGACGCAGAACAATATCACAGCTTGTTATAATCTTAATAAATACTGAAATGAAGTATCTCTGACTTTTAGTATTTTTGTTTTTACAGTGTACCTTGTGTCTTTTTGATTTCTTCTTTACATCTATGCTCTTTTTTCTGCTCTGATTTCTGCATCTAATTAGTTGTCCCCTGTGCTTCCTCACTGTGCAGTATTTTATGTAAACCCTTTAGCTTTTGGCTTTTTCATTGTATCAAGTGTGGATACTTTATATCGTTGCAGTTTATTGTTGTTGTTGTAATTTTGATTTTTTTTTTATTTGATTCTTGATTTTTTTTTATTTGATTCTTGATTCTTCTTGAAATCCATTGCACGTCTCTTCTCTTAGATTTCCTGCTATTTCTTTTCTATTTAAATATGATTTTTTTTGTCTTTTCTGCACTTTCAAGCTATTGTTTGTTGTACTTTTGTCCAGTCTCCTTATTTCTTTTATTTGGAGCTACTATTTCTTGTTTCTTGGGGCTCACATTTCCTGGCACTTATGCTTGTGTCTCATTCTTACATAATCTTACATCATCTTAAATATACGAATCTTGGTAGTTGGACTGAATTTATGTACAAAATATTTCATTAAAAAAACTAGATTTTGAACCATCGATGTTGCTTTTAATTTTAAGTCATGAAATTATATGACTTAAATTTTCATTGTCATCCTGTATTAATCTTCTCTGTCCTTTCTTCTCATGGTTTGGGTTTTCTTTTTTCCAATATTAATAATTTGATCATATATATCACGCACAGCATTTCAGTGCTTTGCTTGTTAAACAAACAGTGCCCTTAGTTAATGAACAATAAGGTTTAATAATCAGCCTGGTTTCTCTACACAAAGTGATGCTATTTACTTTTTTGGAACAGAAGTAGGACTGCTGACTAATTATAGATGCAAATTAATTACTTAAGCAGGCTCTCATTTGTTCTTCTTTTCTTTTTTTTATACTCCAGGTGTGTGGTCGAAGCCCAGACACCTAGTAATAAACACATCTACAGTGGAGCTGTACTGGGATGAGCCATCCCAACCTAATGGACACATCTCCCAGTACAGGCTGAACAGAGACAGTCAAACTATTTTTACCGGAGACCACCGTGACCGGAATTTTACGGACACTGGACTCTTGCCAAACCGCAGGTAAAGAGGATGAACTCGTGCTCATTTATACATGCAGGAATATAAAAACGTGCGTCCATGTAGACGTCACACATACAAAAACACTTGACATGCAGCTTCACAATTAATCATCACTGCGTTTGTGTCTTTATACTTGGATCACCCTATTTTAAAAGCATTCCTATCGCCCCATCCACGCCTCTCTCAGGACTGCACTCTGCATATGTCTGTTTGTGTCATTTAATGAGCAAATATTTGATATGCCAATGACTGATGCAAACATTGCCACGCACACAAATTAAAATCACGAATCAGATCTGGCTTTTGCTTGCAGACAGCAGTGAAGCGTTGATTTTATTTATCTGTTTATTTTCATTTAACCTTTATTAATCCATGTCTTTTTTCCAGTGCGGATGTTCTGTTTTAAATATGGGAACGATACCTTCCACTCCCTCCTATTTTGTCTCTCCTGTTTCTCCTCGAGCTTCTCTCTTCCCAAGACAATTTCTCCTTACCCCAAATAGAATTCCTGGGATAACACCCTGCAGTACTCCAATCCCCTCTATGTGTGAGTGAAAGAGAAAGAAGGGAGGAAGAAGATAGGACTGTATGTGTGTGTGACGTTTAATTTTCCTTAATTCCAGATAGTCTGCCAGGAGGCATTCCTGCTCCGACCCTTCGCTTCTCATCGTTTGTCTCGCTTCTGATTCCCTTCTCTTCCTTCTCACCCTCCCTCCCCTCCTATCCTTTCCTTCTTACCTCATTCCCTTCCTCTTCCCCTTCTTTTCCCAATTTAGCCCTGCGCCAAGAATTACACAGGGAGCACCGGCCCCATTATCCAGACAGACTTGTGTGTGCATGTGCGAGTGCGCACGCTCACATGTCTTTGTGTGTGTGCGTGTGTACGTGCGTGAGACTGCTCAAAGTGGCCATTGATTATTTATGACAATGTTGATTAGCTGTCACTTTGCTTCAGCAGCCCAGGAAGTGTCTAAGATGACGAGAGAATTAACCTATTCCCTCTGGCTGGCCCCGCAGGACACACTCACACACACACACTCACACACACACAAAACCAGATTCAAAGCCAAACAGATGCAAATGCCTCACTCACCGATTACCTTCTCCACACACACACAATTTTACTTTTGATATCCCAAGGCGCTGTTTACATTTAAGTAAATATCTTCCAGTGATGAAGTGTTTAACTTCATTCTCCCACTGAAACCTTATGCCATCATAAAATTCTCCCTCTCCATCACTCTCAGTCTCTTCTTCACTCTCTTCCTCTCATGATTTCTGTCCCTCTGTCTTTCTATCTCTCCTTGACATAGTTGGTGTGTCTCAGTGAGCCACATTTATTTATGTTTTGTGTGTGTGTGCGCGTCTGTGAGAGTAACATATGAGTAGTTTTAATACCTTTTCCTGAGTGCGTTCTAACCCAGTGCAGAGGCACTAATGGCCTCCTGTTTAAAACGCTCTGTACAGGAACAATAACCCAACACCCGCTGCCTATTAACACATGTGTGCTAGAGTTTATAGCAAATTAAAGGCTTTTAATGTTAAATGGTGGCCCACTTACACAGCTAATGTAGGCTTTAGCACCAACCAGCCACACGCTCTTAAAAGGGAAATCTATCTTATGATGTCATTGTCAAAAGTAGAGAGTGGGTCACGAGCAGCAGCAAGACAAATGAAATCGAGAGAGCAAAGCTGTATAACAAGTGTGAAGAAGAGCACAATGATAGTTATTACAGATAAATAGAAAATGGTACAGACAACATTTAAAGTGTTGAAAACTAAACTTTGCTAGCCTTTCTTCTTTATAGAGTTTGTTGTTTATGTAGTTTAATCATTACATTTATTACAACTTTTAACCTTTATGTTTGTATTTTTTATTTTTTTATTGATATTTATCATTTATTTATCATTTTTTGTCTTCTATTTCTGAATTGGCTTCATAGTGTAGTAGTTTACCCAATCACCCAAAACATCCCTTTGCGTATCAAATCGAAATCAAGACATCGAATGTAAAAAGCTGTGGTGACCTCTTGCAAATAAGGAATCAGCTAAAATAAGCTACTTCCTCCAAATATCTCTACTGTAACCAAACAAAAACTTGTGGATTTAATAAAAAATATTTTCACATTTGCCTTACTTGATGAAGATGAAGAAAATAATGCATGTGATGACAAATTTCCTGTTGGTCTGAACATACAGAGCACAGATTTTTTCTTCTTATGAATTTCATAATCTAGTAAGATGAAACGCAATAGGCTTAACTCAAAAAAATTGTTGAGATGATATTATAAAGATAATTAAGATATTACTTTAGGGGGCTGGTCATATTGCATATACATTAGTAGAGGTTTTCCATTTGTGACTGGAAACATTGGGGAAAAGAGTACTGAAATAAACTGTGATTCACTGTGATTTTCTTCAGCCTGAAAGTATATTTTAACTCATCTTGTGCTCCATATGGGTGTGTTAGTTCCTGCTAGAAAGAGGTATGACTCTGAGAAGAGAGAAGGCGTGGTAAAAGAGAGACTTTGCACTACTTATGCAATTTTTTTTCTATTTTTGAGGGGTGTCCAAGAAGCACATTATCAGATATCAGTCATTGCATCAATTGCCCAAGCCTTTTTTTCTTCATTTGTTTTACCAAAACTGATTTCACACTTTAATATCTCTGGTCTCTGCCTTAAACCACGGTGTCAAGGAGGCTTTTATTACATGTTAATAAGGCTTAAAGTAAAATAACTTTTCAGCCTAATGACATTTAATTTTGTGCTTTCAGTTTCACATTTTTGGCAAAGCGGACAGCACAACAGTTTTCCTTTAGATTGCTGGTGTTGGTTTAAAAAAATCATAGCCTACCAGCCATAATGGTATAGAGAATGTTGGCCAGAATTCAGTGACTCCTTCAATGTGACTCCTCCATCATCATCATCTTGTAGTCCATGTGTCCTCTTAGCAAGAAGTGTTTTAGTAAAATTGTTACATTCTTCTGCTAATGCCTCCAGTTCTACCACATAAAAATGCCTCTCCTTAGACTGCACTTGCATGCTGTTTCCCAAGAATAAAACCTACACTTATGTTTGTCACATTACAAGTAACAAATTGCCCCTGTGGTGTTAGGAGATTAGTTATATGCTCGGTTCATGAGTTGTGTTTGTTCGTGGCTCTTTGTTAATTTGTGCTGCTCTTAGTAGATTGCACTGGTCATTATTGAAATGAACAGGTTGCATTTGCTTTAATGTTAGCAGATTTGTACTGTTAGTAGATCATCCACAGAATTTTCCACTTCAATTGTGGCTTCACACTGATTTACTACGAACAGAGATTTTATTGTACATCAGTGAGACCATTGCGTTTGCACAGCTGGGCTGATTTTCATTATAAAAATGCAGGGCAGCTGAACTACCCAAAGTTTGTTCTGGCTGTAATTTTCTTCTATTGCACAACATGCACAGCATCGCTAAGTAGATGCAAATGTACGACCATGTAGTATGTTTTGTAGCATGTGAGTAAGACTTGAGTTGATTGGATGCTTATGAAGGACAAAAGCTCACTGCCACAGATGGAAGAAAAGTACAGATAGAAATGTTGCAAAGTGGAAGTCGCTTAGTAGATAAATACACTTGAATACTTGATGTATGGGAATATATGAAGCCTGTAAATAAAGTAAACAAATTTGAGGTCGTATACTGACCAATGCTAAGAAATGTTAAGATATATCAGCCTTACACTGTAATGTCTTTGTTGCTTTCTCCACACCCCTCTTTGCCCCACTATCTATTTAGGTACTTGTATGAGCTGGAGGCTAGTACAGGGGGTGGGACTGGTGTGAGTGACAAATATGTTATACAAACACCAGTCTCGTGCCCCTCTGGGATCCCACCTCCGCACAATGTGACAGTGTCAGGCCCCTACTCCATATCTCTTGCCTGGTCCCCTCCTGGTGAGTAGCAATCTGAATGAAAGGACACATGGATGGATGAAAGGCTGGATGGCCCTAAGTGATTTTCTGTGGAGTGTATTAAGTTATTTCAGTCAGAATGGTGTCAAAGATTAGACGTTTATTTTAAGTTCTAGTTGTTCTCTATCATTTGTATATTTAAATTTGCTCCTTGGAAATACTGTTTATATTTTTTAGACATTTCAACTCGGAAACCAAGCTTAGCTTGTTACAACTGGTGATTCTTTAGTGCTGTGAATGTATGTGCTAGGTTTCTTTACAAGGGACGTTAAAGGTATTGTTTCATGAAATCAGAAAAAGGGTGGCTCACACCCACAAAAAAGCTCTGAGTAGTCACCTTCTGGCCTCTCAAGACCTGGGCACATACACAGGCATACATGAGCATACACATAGGGCTGAGTTTCATGCTTATGGGGCAGTGATTGTCTGCCCTAACCCATCTATCATTGACTATTACTCTCTCATTAGGCTGATTTCCTATCTCAGAAACCGCTTAAAGGGCCAACTAGCAAAGACACTTCACTTAGTAGTGTGTGTGGGTTTGTGTGTCTTTTGTTTTTGTATATTTTTGTCTGTTTATTTATGCATCTTTATACGTATTTCATTGTGTATGTGCACGCGTGAATGTGTGTGTGTGTGTTTGTGTGCACCATTGCAAGATATTTCCATAGGCAGGCCTATTCTATCGTCATTATGGGTTGATTTTAAAGGTGAGGAAATATCGGCTGGGTTCTCACGCTTGGTTAACTCCCTGAGCCCAGAGTCTGGAGTGTTTTCGTCTTGTGTGTGCATGGGTGTGTGTGCATACCTGACTCTCTTGACAGTGTGTGTGTATGTGTCTGTGTACATGCACCTGTGTTCATGTCTTCAAATGCATACACTGACTGCCAAAGCACTGACTTATGGCTATTAAAAAGGCATTTACTCGAGGATCAATTCCTCCATCGCGGTGTTGGTGCCTGTATGTGCATGCATGTGTGTGTGAGAAAATGTATTGAATGCAGGCTTTTAGCTGTGTGGAAGAGAACATGCATGAATTGTGTGTGTGTGTACATCGTGTGTGTTAAATACAAGATGATAATGCAAGTGATAGGTTTTGAATTAAACCTTTACGGCATTATCACGCCATTATCGCTCACACATAAACACCTCCACGCACGTGTGTGTGTATTATGTGAAGGTGTCTTAACTCAAAGTGTGTCCATTTAAAAACCTGAATGTGCTGAAGTCAGAGATGTGTGTGCAAAGGTTTGTGTGTGCATATGTGAGTTGGGGGGTGAATAATTGAAGTCTTTCATTTGTCTGGTAATCAGTTCGTTCTCGAGATATCCAGAGTTCATGAATGTTGAATAACCCATCACAATACAGTTGGCCTGAATTATGGAAA
Source organism: Oreochromis niloticus (assembly GCF_001858045.2). Classification (NCBI taxonomy): domain Eukaryota; kingdom Metazoa; phylum Chordata; class Actinopteri; order Cichliformes; family Cichlidae; genus Oreochromis; species Oreochromis niloticus. Next base: position 26,276,498 of record NC_031965.2, on the reverse strand, counting down.
AACCTCCTGTGAGAATATTAACAAAATCCAGGGGCATGTGTGTATGGGCGTGTGAGTTATCTGTATGTATACATTTGTGTGTTTTTGTCTGGTTCTAAGGTCCACAGTGCTGGAATTGTAAAGCCAAAACTTCAGAAATATTGGAGAAAAAAACAGCAAAAAAAGCACTCAATATTTATTTCTTATTTTGTTATAAATCTATCCCAGTAAATGACATAACCACCTAAAGGTTATCATATTGTTTCTCTTTGCACAGGTCAACTAAATAACAGCCAGCCCATGAACTACAACATCCTGTTAAATCCAGGGAGTGAAGGTGCAATAATACAGCATGCTGGACAAGACCTGCACCTCACTGTGACAGATCTGAAGCCTTTCACCATTTACTACATAAGAGTGCAAGCCTGTCAGATAGGTATATATTTTTTAAGTGCATGAAGTACCAATCAGGTAGATTGATAACGATTTTATGGCCATTTTACTTAGTTAAGGTGTTGCTGTTGTGTCTCTAACCATGTACCAGAAGACTTATTTGTTTTTTCCAAATGATAAAATGTTTCTTGAGATTTTTTTTTATTATTTCTGACTGTTTTGTTTCTTGCAGAGGGCTGTGGAGTAGGAGGTGGTGTCTTTGTGCGGACTTTAGAGGCCACCCCAGAAAATCTGCTGCCCCCCACAGTAAAGGCAAGTGAAGCCAATGTTCTGGAGATTCACTGGTCAGCCCCCAAGAAACCAAATGGACTCATCACCTCCTACCATATATACAGGTAACAGATAAACAAATATAGTACACCGAGATATATGGCCTGGCTTTGCCTTCTTATGAATACCTGTTCTTTTCTCCTTAGGAATTAGGATTTAGTTGTGCTATGAGACTGTGCTTTGTCCAAAGGGAGTCTTGTACAGTGACGAAGTGTACAGTGCATTTTGAGGCATGTCATTGTTCTACAGTATATAGACTGTTTGCCAGTATCGTCAGTACTTACATGTAGAAGTGACTCAAGTTATAGTGTTACAAAGGTATTCGAGTTTTTTAAACCCTTCTGAATTTTCTATATGTTCCCATAAATGTATCACATAACATAGAATCAGATTTCAAGTCCTGCTGGTGGATCTATGATTAAAACACAAGGACATGCAGAAGCCATATGCAAGGCCTTTTTTCACATTTTCATACCTACACTGTGTTTATGTGCTCAGAGTACCAATTCAGACTGTCATAACACTGTTGAACCAGAAGTAGCACACATGCTTCACATACAATTATCACATATAACATACATAACAATATACATATTTGCCTTTCTATGCAGTAATGGATAAAAGTTTTAGTGATTATAGGTTCAGATAAATGTCTACTTAAAACTCTATTTATTGTAACCGTGTGTGTGCGTGTAGGTGTGTGTGAATGTGCATCATTAATACATGCTGAAGGTCGTGGTCTGCTTGTTGACCAAAGAGTTTGTGATCTGTATGCAGGGTCAGACCAGACTAAGCCCTTTAAGTCCTCAGGAAACACACATTAGCATAGCAGTACACACACACACTCAGTGACACATCTGGCATGATCAGACTCAGGCAGACAGGGACTTGGATAAAACAGGAAAATCTCTCTCTTTCCGTCTCTCATGCACACACCTGAAACCCTACGTAATCAGACAAATGGGCTTACCAAAGACATCAGGGTGCTTGCATCAGCTCATGGCTTATACAGAGTGGTTAAGATGTGATGATCCATTTTTTATTTGAATTCCACACAAACTTAGTTTCTTTATCTTTAGAAAACCGACGTAAATATGTGCAAAATTAAAATAGATTTTATATAGTTGATGTCTAATTAAAAAAAAAAAGAAACATCACCAAAAAATTGAATATTTTAATTTTTAATGAGGTGTATATAGTATGAAAGTATTTAAAGGAAACTGATGAAAAGCTAATACAAGTGTTTATTTTCTCTTAGGCGTCCATTAGGAACACAGGAGGAGCTGCTGGTTTTCATCTGGTCTAGTGGGCCTCTTGAATTTTTTGACGCGAGTCCTGCTCTTCAGCCCTTCAGCTACTATCAGTACAGAGTTCGTGCCCACAACTCTAGAGGCTCAGTTCTGAGTCACTGGGCTTTGGGCCAGACATTAGAGGCAAAACCACAAGATATGGCCGTTCCCATTGTCACTCCTTCGGGTAGGTTCACCAAGTCACATGAAAACCGGTATTTATTAGAGATGACCTCATTACGATTTTCTTTTGCCAGTTTCAATTTACAATTATTTTGTTTTCTTTTTAATAAGTATAACTGAGATCATAGTATAGCATCAAGTCAGTTAAATATCTGAGATATTGATCTGGTTGGTAGTAGTGGAGGGGTTTGTTTATCACTTTTAGCTGCTTTAGTGTTGATGAACTTAACAACAGGCAAATTAGAGGGGAAACAATGAGACAACCTTCAAACAGGAATGATTTTACAAGTGGAGATCAGTGGCATTTTTCCCTCCTGATCTTTTCTGGGGGGTTTTCTCTAGTTTTGGATTTAGCTAAATTCATTGTCAGTACTGGTATCACGAGGTGAGACCCCTACAAAACCCTACAGCATCTTGCAGCCCACTGGTGTGAATGCCTCTCACAAAATAGTCAGACTTCATTTGAGTGGTCTGACATCCTCTACTGGGCCCTTTGCTCTCTGCCTAGCACCGTGGAGTCCAGTTGGCATTTTCCATAGAATACCAGAATTGGTAGGTTCACCGCTGGTATACCTGGACTTGTCAAGAATAACAGCAGGTTCACAGTGAGCACATATGACATATCTGAAAGGATCAGGAGAAGGCATGGAGAACATTATGCTGCCTGTATCATCGTTCATCGTGGCTGGTTTGGTGGTGGGTCAGCAATGGTCTGTGGAGGCATATCCATGAAGGGACATACAAACCTCTACAGTCTAGGCAACAACACCCTGACTATGATTAGGCTGAAGTCCTCTGACCCACTGTCAGACCCTATGCTGGTGCAGTGGTGCCTGTGGTCCTTCTAGTTCATGACAATGCCCAGCCTCAGGTGGTGAGAGTATGTAGACAGTTTTTGGAGGATGAAGGACTTGATACCTTTGACTAGGTCCACCCTCGCCTGACCTAAATCCAATAGAACCCCTCTGGGCCATTGTGTTTTGGTCCATCCGATGCCAGCAGGTTAAAACTCAGATTGTCCAGGAGCTCAGTGATGCCCTGATCCAGTTCTCAGCTCTGGATAGTTTCATCCAGTTTTCCTTTGTTACCTTCTTTAAAATGTCCATGTTCAGTTAGATGACGGTCATTTAAGTGTCACATATGTTTTCGTGGCGCTCTGTCCCTATGATGTACTTCAGCAAACTTTGTGTCTTGACTCACATTTGCATGACTAACACGTATAAAATTATCATGTACTGATTTATTGTAACAGTTCACCATGCTACTTTGACAGGTGCGTATTCAGTCCACCTAAAATGGAGTGAACCAGGACAGCCCAATGGTCTCATTTCCCATTATAGGCTGGTTTACAGGAAGCACCAAAAGGACCCAACGCTCAACTCAACTATTGTTACTGCTCTCACTGTAGAGGTAATCACACACACACACACACACACACACACACACACACACACACACACGTGCATGTCAGATGTCATTCATACAATAAATATAAAGAAATTTGGACTGTACCTGTGGTGCTTGTGCCATCTGTTTGCCAGTGAGGGGCCTGAAAAGACATAAACACACGCTGCCCATGGTCTGCTATTCCCAAGACCACTTCCATAATTCTGTATCATGCTGGATGCTCTAACATATCAGAAATACCAGTATGAGCATGTTTCCTGATACCAAACACACACACATATACAAACACCTTCATTCCCATATATATGCATATCATACATTAACAGCTGCCATCTACTCTCAATGTGAACTGGCAGCTCAGCCTGCAGACTGAGTTCACCCAAAAGCTGCAATGAGATATTTGCCAGCACTTGCTGGCATCCCCTATCCACCATACATCTATACGTGTGTGTGTGTGTGTGTGTGAGTGTGTGTGAGTGTGTGTCTGTCTATAATATAATAATCTGTCTGTCTAAAAATAAAAATTAATTCAAGAGCAACCAGGTTTTAGATAGCTGGGTTACTTACCACACATAGGAGTGAGTTGTGGTTTAATTCCCAGCTGCCCAGACCTGCATGTCTTTCTCCATCTTCCTGTTTTTATGCACTTCCCAGTCTATAGACACGAATACCACAAAATAATCTTTAGGAAGAAGCTAAAATATAAACAACTTGAAAACATTTTAACATAAAATTTTGTATAAAAGGAACAACAGAAGGAAGGAGAAAAAAACACAGTATCCACAGACTGAACGAATATGGTCAACATTAAAGCAACAAGAGAACAAAGACGTATATAGCTGCTAAAGAAGAATGAAAAGAGCTAGAATGAGTGAGATGAAAAAGAGAAGGGGAAGGGATAAAAAGAGAGTAAATGAACAAGCGGGGAATGAGACAGAGTGATAGATAGGAAGGTAAGGAGGAGAGCAAAAGAGAGACAAGGTAGAAGTATAGATCTATATTCTGTCCATATGTGTGGCCTCTTCTCCCTCTGTGACCTTTGGCTTGTCACTCATAATTAATACAAGATGTAAATGGAGACCTTTCACCTTCTCATTGATATGGAACACTCTGTGTTTGTGTGTGCCTGTGTGAGATTGTGTGTGTGTGTGTGTGCAGGAGGCTCATTGACATGGCATAGACTTATTTTGGTGGCGGTCATTTGTCACGCAGTTGTCTTCACCACATGCACTGCGTTGTTTAGGAATACACAAAGAGTGTGAAAATTAGAAAGCCTTTAGCTGATTCAGGAAGAGTAGACTTTATCTGAAGGATTAAAATTTGGGTTTTGACTTTGTTCGCTTTAGCATCGTTAATCAAGGATTCGATGGCAAAAAAAGTGCCTAAGTCAGGGGTGTCCTGTGGGACAGAACCAGCCTGTTAAAAAGTAGAGTCCAGCCCATTGGATGGCTTTGCAAACTTTGTTTCTTGACACAGAAACAATCACATCATGAGAATGTCTGAAATGTTAAATTTATCCAACCCAGATGTCTGAATCTTTATTAGTTTTAGAGCCTTCTGACTGACAAAATCATTCCCTGACATAATACACCAAAAATACGTTGTTGGGTCAAAGATCTGTGTTGAGGTGTGTCTTCAATTTGCAACAATTTGTGTAGTGTTTTTGTATTGTATAGTTGCAGCATCTATTTATACTTCTAACATTAAAAGAAATGTAGGTTCCTCTGTCTTTATTTTACTATTTAGTTTTCACCCCTCAGCTGTAAAAGACTGATGGGTATTGGAATCTTATTGACCTTGATCTCAAGGTCAAAGGTCAAGTTTTCTGAAAGTCTTGTGAACGCAACATCTCGAGAAGAAAATCACTGCTGGATCTTCTAGGAGGCTGAGTTGTAGCACTGGCAATATTTTTTTCACAACATTGAGATTTAATTTAGATTAAATCAGGTTGATCTAAAATAAGTTTGACAGCCCTGCTAGATTAATTGTAAAATATGGGTCATAACATTAATGTGAAGCACATGAACAGCTTATATTTTGTTTTCCTATTAAACAGTCACAAACCAGTCTAGCACTTCTCCCTCTAATATTTTGTTTCAACCCTTAATTAAGTTTTTTTCCTCTAAAAACGGGATCCAGTCTTTCACACTCTTCATCCACTTCAATTTCTTTTGTGCATGTAGTAATTGTGCATATGTGCGTGTGTGTGTGTGTGTGTGTATCCATTTGGTATGTGTCTATTTGTGTGTGTATTGATCTCAGGCTGGGCTGGGAACCCTGCTCTGTGCCAGCTTGGCTGATTAATGGGGTCGTCATGGCAATCGGACGGAATGAGGGTACGAAGCGCAGGCGGCCTGCCTCGCTAGACACCTACATGCCGCCTGGCACACACACTGTCTCGCGCGCACACAGAAATTCACTCTCCATGCTTTACACCTTTCTGACAAACATGCTTGTCACTCATTCTACCCTGTCAGGTTGTTTTTATTGCACGGTGCTTCATGTTTTGGTTTTGGTCGGGTTTTTTTGTTCTCCTTCTTTTCTCTCAAGCTTCTCCTTCTTTGTGTTCACGTGCTATTGCTACTGCTTCTTTTTTTGACAATATCACTTGAGATTCTGGCCACCGCTAATCATTTTGCTCTCAATAGCTCTGGACAAATGCTTCATCGAGCAGATAAAACTCTATTTTCGCTTCGTGTTCAAGCTTTCCACCTCAAACCTCTCTCACAGCTCACTTCTTTTTCTTCTTCTGATCACATCTGTCACTATTTTAACCTCTTCTGCTTTTTTTCTGTCTGTTCCTGTGCGTTTTCTTCTTCATAACTTCCAGTCTCTTCTGTGGCTGATTTTCTTGTTTCTCTTTGCTGTCTCAACATCGTCGTTCACCTTACTCTTATGTCTTAATTTCCCCAGCTCGTCTCTCCACTCTGCCCTCGTCTCTTTCCAGTTTTACTACCTCTTTTATGCCTTTCACCCTTCAACCCTTCTGTATCGCACTCTTTCTTTAGCTACTTCCCATACTCCCTTTGCCCCTCCTTTTCCTCTTTTTCCTGTATTTCTCTCGTGTTTCCCTGCCTACCAACTCCCTCTTTCTCCTCCTTTACTCTGCTGTCCTTTCCTCCCTCCCTTGGCTATTCCAGATGTTACACTGTGGCCCTTGGGATCGCTGGTGAAGAGAGACCACAGGCATATGTGTATTCAAATGTGTGTGTGTGTGCATTACTTTGTGTGCATACATATGTTTGAATATGGTTGTGTGTGCTTGTGCGCACGCACAACATTTCTGTTTGTGTGTGTATAATGCAACAGTGTATGTGAGTGTGTGCGCGTGTGTGCTGTATTAATACATCCCATTGATCAGAGCAGGACCCCTGACAGTCATCATCCCTGAGAACCATCTGGCCGACGCCTGACGCTCCCTCACCCAAACAGAAGCTGACACCCTATTAATCTGCTACCGCCATGCATACATACGTGTGCGTGCGTGTTTCTGTGTGTGTGAATGAATGAATCTGTGACAGTATGTGGAAGAGACTGTGTAAAAGGTTATGTGTTGCGTACACGTGAACATTTTTTCCATGTCTGTGTTTCTGCGTACATGCTTGTGCATGTCTGTGCTCCACAACTCCACACCGTGCACACACATACGGAGGTATACACGCACCACTCTGCCATCCGCCAACAACAGCCGGCGCTGAAGGGAGCTGAAGGGTGCTTGGAAATTAAGGTTATTACACAAATTGAGCCATATGGTCTAAATATTTCAGAGCTGAAATTTACTAGGCAATAAAAATGGCCCCTACCTCGGTAATGGTGTAAATTACAGCTTAACCACCAGCGCTAATGATGTCCTTCTGTACGCCCCGTAACCAACCGTACATGAAGGACACATTGTTTAAAAAATACCCCAGGAAAAGCGAGGGAGAGAGAGGAAAAGGGAAGAAGGGATGGGGATAGATGGGGAAGGATGAAGTGAAGGGGGGTAAGGAGGAAGTAAAAGAACTGAAGGAAGACAAGACTGAGGGAAAGAGAAATAAAGAGAGGATTGCAAGAAAGTAAGAAAGTGATTAATATAGAGAGTGGAGAAACAGAGAGAGAGAGAGAGCTAGCAGCATGTTTACAATCTGTTAGTTTACCATTAAGAACCCGTCAGAGAGTGTGGGACAGCGAGGGCCAGCCGGCGAACTGTGTCTTAAAGCCGATATGAGGTTTCACAGGGTGTGTGGGTGGGTGTGTGTGTTAGGTATGCCGTCAGCATGTGTGTATTTAGGCATGCATAGTTGGAGAAAAAGGATGGACGGGTTATCAGAACATGCGGTGTGTTTGTCTCCAAACATGTTGAATAATACATTACAGGTCGAAAAAGTAACGGCCCTAAACTCCTGATGTGAGTATGTTCTATGAATTCAATAGTTTAGAAATATTTAAGCATTTCAGTACGTTGGCACGGAGTTTGAGATTAAAGTATCAGTTTGCAAGGGAGTTCTTAGGTCAGTGGTTCCCAGCATAATCTAAAAGGTCTCCCCTTGATCAACATGACCACCCGTTTGTCCAGTACTTGGAGAGTACTCTAGTTATTTCATTGATTATGTTTTATGAGCATTTTCAACGGTATATTTATTATTTTTAGCTTATAATTTCAACTGTCAATCTGTAAATTTAGCTAACAATTTCCTGTACTAATTATTGGCTACTTTCAGCTAAAAAATGACAGCTTACTTTTTAAAAATGTTAGCTACCTGTTTATCTAGTATGTTTAGCTAACAGTTTCTTTTTGTTTATCTCATTAAACTAACAATGCCTGCTTTTGGCAAGATATGTTAGCCATTTTTTCACTTTTGGACATTTATTCATATATTTGAATCATATTCATTAACTTTCTCTGCCTATTACAAATAGGCTTTCTTTTAGTTAACTGTTAACGTTTCTGCTCCAATCTGTTTAGGTCAACTCAGCTCCTCAGGTAAAATGAAAATGTAAGTTTTTGGGCTAAAGCTCCACAGGATCCCTGGACTGTTCTGTGTTGTGCTCTTCCCAGCTAATATTTAAAGCAAGCATTTGAATGCAATAGGTTTAGCGTCACCAAATGGAGGCTTACTTCCTGATTGTCATGTAGAAGATAGAATCTGAAGCACAGGATTCACCTCTGCTTACACTTTATAAATATAGAGGAAGTTCAGAGATTAGCTAGGTCAGCTTAACATAAAGACCAAGCAGAAGAATCAAGCTGATTTGGCTCCTAGTAACAAAAATAGCCTACCAACATTTGTAACACTCACAAATTAAACCTTTCGACTTCCTTTGTATATTTATCTCTAAATCCAAGTTAAAAACAAATAACCTTCTCTCTCGCAAAGTGGCTTTGAGACGGTAGTGACTTTTAGGTCTCCAGTTTGACCTTAAATTTGCAACAAGAGAAGCAAATAAACTCTTTAAGATTCGTTCTCAGTCCATGTATCAGGGAAACAAAAAAAACCCACAGTTACGTGAAAGGCTAACAGTACCTTACGTGCCTGACCTCTTATGATATGGGGCTGTTCTTTAATGTGTATGTGTTACACGTTTTCCAAAGTAACTGTCCAGTTAAGTTTCTCAGCCACCGTCATGCAAAGAAAAGATTTTCCATCTTACTGCAGTTTTAATCTTGAAAGGGTATACTTTTATTCAATTAATGTAGAAGATATACAGATGTTCATACATGATGATAAATCCACAAACATATAAGTTACATACAAACGGGCAAAAAACTTTACTTGTTGCATTTAACCCTCCCTTAACTTGCTGCTCAGCAATCTTTTTTGCATCACTTTAACCATAACCTAGCAAAAGAATGTGGCAGAATAGGGATAACAAGGCTTTGCCCTTGCTCTCAGTGACACCCTTTAACAAATGAGGAAGACAAAAGAGAGGAGGGAAGAGAGAAACGCAGAGCTGAGTGTGCAGAGAGTGAGGAGAGAGGGATGAGGAGGTTAAGAGAGGAGGAGGAGACAGGTGAAGTGAGGAACAAAGGATTAGAGGAGAGAATAAGGAGACTCATATGCAGAGTTTGTTAGGCCCTCGGCCTATCAGACCTCTTAGTTAGAGGTCTCCATCTCTGATTGGAGGGCTCTCAGCATTCTGCATAAACAGCCAAATAATCAGGCTGCAACACTCCCTCCTCTCCTTTCTGCAATCTTTGTTTCTACTCGTGTTTTTTTTTTTTGGCAGCTCCTCCCTCTATCATTCCACACTGCCCATTCCTTCATCGTTGCATGTCCATCTGGAGTTTCTCTGTTTCTGTGTAAAATTACAGTTTTTATCTTATGCTCATCCACAATGCTTGCCCCTTCATTCCCTCTTCTTCTAGCTTCCTCAAGTGATTTTTTTTTCAAGTGAGTTTATGTTCTTACTTCCCTATCTCTTCCTGCTCCGTCGCTCCTACACACACACCCTCTTTCGCTGGGTAATGATAGGTTGGTGTTATTGTGTGTCTGTCTGTGAAGAGGCCACACCACCCAGTGTAGTACTCTCCACTTTGAATGGGTGTTTAGTGCTGCAACCACAATATGATGGTCATCACTTTAAAGGAATGCTGAGAGGGTGCGAATGCGTGAGAAAAAGAGAAAAGGACTTGCTATATTTGTGATTACTGAGTCCATTCAAATCTGGCGAGGAGCATGTGGGAGTGTGACGAGTAACTGAATATTTGTGTTTGCTTTGGAAGTGGGAACTATTTAGTTTTGAGGAGTCCTTCCTACCTCTCTGATGCTGTCTCCCACCATGGGCATATATATTTGACACTTAGCATAATGTCTATCGATTGGTAGGGAAAAGATGGCGGGGTTGCCAAAAAGCCTGTAGGATGTTTGTGATTCTGGTCAGTCTGCTGTCTCCATAAAGTGGATTTTTAAAATGCTCCCATTCACCTCGCAACAAACAATCATTTCATTACTTTTGATGTTTTTTTGTAAAGTTGCGATAAAGAAATATTTTTTCCCGAAACATCCTCCAGATTAATTATTATTATGTTTGCCATCAACAACGATCCCCTCATTTAAGATTGTGTGTACAAAAAAATATTTTTTACTTTTTTTCCCTTTTTTTTTTAACTAGCTTTAAAACATAAAACAAGAGACATTTTTCTGTTGCCTCGTCTTATGGAATAAAGCTTAGCTGAAAAATATACTCATTAACAGGCTCTCTTATTTTAATTTCACAAGAAATCTGTGGATTTTTAGCATGCTGACCATTACTCATTATAATTTGTCCACTGGTCTTTGGCTGCATCACACACACAAATATAAACACGAGCACACACAAGAATATATATACACACTAAATATGCTGTTCCTGGGGTCCAGAGATGCCAGAGCCAATCACGAATGTCTGTGTGAAGTGGGCATGCCTGTTCCAGACCCCTGCAGTCCCTCTCTACATCTGTGCTGGCCACAGACATAACACATGCCTAATGGCCACTCCGTGTGTCTGTGTGGTGTGTTTGTGTATGAGTGTGTTTGTGTACGTGTCGCACAAAGGTCTCTATGTGTCAGGGTTTGTCTAACGCACCCTGACTAGCAGGGACACCCATGCAGGGCATTTTGCAAACAGACACAGGGCAATTGTTCCAGCAGCATTGAATTAGGCATGCACGCATAAATATGCACACACACACACACAAACTTGGCTTGAGAGCTTGGCATGGGGTGCAAGAGATCAGTGTGTGGTGTACTGGCTCACCTCAGAAACCTCTGAAAACAATTACTGCTCTCACAGGGCTGGTCAGGGCACAGCTTGTACTAATAGGCTGGACAATTGAATTGAATTGAATGGAACTGAACTGAATGAGATGAAGTGATTTGAGCTGAATTAAGATCATTTAAGTCAAATCTGATGTTAACATGTTTTATCACATACATGAAAGAAGTAAGACACACAATAAAAAAGCTGAAACAGCGTGGTGCTTTATTATCTCTGCAGGAATTAATATGACTGAGCAGAGAGGCCAGAGAAGGCCTGTGGAGACAAACATCCTAAAGGCAGACCAGTTGGACCCCATTCATCTGTCACTAGGCATTGTTCTTTGATGTATCTTCTTGGGCGCTCATCTTACTTTTACCTATTCTTGTATCATGCGTGGGTTCGATACATGGAGTGAAATGGAGTGTTTGTGTATGTGCATGCATGTGTGTAGCCATATGCTAATGCTGGTCTGTCTCTCTGTCTCTGTCTCTCTGCGGGGCCTAGAACTGTGGCCTTTGTGAGATAATCAGCATAATTCTTTTGACAAATACACATGGTTATTCTTAATTAGTATCACACACTGTCCCCCTGGCTGCAGCATGCCTCTCTACCTGAATATCACGCATACCCACAGATGTGCAGTCTCACACACACAGACATGCGCGTGAACAGTTCTCGGGACACATTGGTACAAAACAAGATGCTTCTACATGTGGCCTTACTGGAGTACATGCGCACATACATACAGATACCAGTACATGTGCACATGGTTTAAGGAACACACATGCAGGCTGGCACTTTAATTTAGGAACGGGAAGAGTCCCACAGTCCACAGGGCCTCTTCTTTAGCTCACACACACACGGGAGAAGTCAGAAGAAAGATACAGAAGATTGAATAGATTGCTTCTTTGCCCTCAATGTTAAGTTGTGTTGAACCATGTAAGATCCAAGAGCTCTTTAATGTATAAATTAGCAAGACCTCTTCCTTTCTTTTCTCTTCTTTCCTGATCATTGTCTCCATTTCTGTACTTCTGTCTTGTTTACGCTGCCTCCCTGTCTCTCTTTCTTTCTCTTGACCTCCCTTTCCCCCTCTCTGTTCTTTTGCATTTTGTATGATTAACTGGTGACTTTGATCATCCGCACACATATGCACTAGCCCATGCAGACTGAATTTAGCTTGACAAGAACCTTTTCCTTTCATATCTTCAATTGCAGCTTCCCCCGTGGTCCTTGAGAGGTTGGCTGTGAGTTTGGGTGGTTTTTGTTGGCAGTTTTACTTCTACAGTATGTAGAAGTACAGGTGTAATACTTCATTGTTTCACAAAGTGGAATACTTTGTATTTTGTAATGCACTTGATACATGCAGATTACTTACCATTTGGAAGCTGGCCCAAACATTGAGGTGAGATCATAAATATCTATTGCTGAACTGGAAGAAGCAGGTTGGGAACTACAATCCCAGCTGTATGGTTTTCAGTATTTCCATATATGTGCTCCCACTGATTTATCTAGTGGATTAAATTAAATTAACCTGGTAACTTTCAGTTCATGTCACGATTTATTTTGTAGTTTTTCCATGTATGCCATTGCCTACGCATCGTCAGATACCTTAAAAGTATTTGCTTGGTGTGGTTGTGTTTGTCTTTGTGTGTCTTTGCACGCTGTGTGTGTATGTGAAAGTGCATGTATGAGAGAGGAATAGTTATTGAGGGAGCTGTTAATGTAATGTAATAGTTGTGTGTTTCAGTGCTACACCGTTTGATTACAGCCTGTCTGCGTGCCTGTGTGTGTGAATTTCACAGTGCTTGATTGTTGAGTGTGTGCGTGTGATGTAGCGAGCAGGCCGTTAATGTGGTGTGTTTCAGTGATAAAGTGTTTGAATGTATTGCCATCTAGAGGCATGTAGCAGAGTCTCCACGCTCCTATAAAATCTGCCAGCGCCAGATGCTGCTATTGACAATGTGCATATGTTAACCGCTTTATAGGCCACATGCCTCACATATTTCACTGGCTTTTAAAGTAGAGAGATCTCTCATTCCTGCTCACTTAATCTGTCTCTCCCTTTTGCCACATCTATCTTTTTTTTTCTCACCCGCTTTAGCTTTCTCCCCTCTTTTTCTACTTCACTCACTCTCCATGTCTTACTCTTTCTCTCACCCCCCTTCCTCTGTCTCACCTTCTTTTATTTGCTTCATCAGTTATTAACTTACTCACCTCTTACTTTTTCTCTTCTAACTCTCTGCCCTACATTACTCTACTGACACATACTTTTTTTTTATTCCACTGTCTTTTTTTCCTTTGTCTCCATTTCTCTCTCCCACCACCCGTTTCTCTTTCTATCTCTTCCCATCCTTTCCCCACCCTTTCTCGCTCTGTCCCTCCCTCTCTCTGTCTACTGAGAAGTGCTGTGATTTGCAGGAGGATTTAGCTTGTGTCTAGGTGTCTAGGGGCTTATTAATCCTATTTTACTGTGGATGAAAAATATGTTGGCTTCCAGACATGAAAACAGTGAATACATGCATTCTGGTTGTTGTTCAGACAGTTCATCCTTGGTGCCAAGCTACGGTGATTTGTCTGGGTTTTCATTTGACTCAGTTTGAATCTGAGTCTTTTTGATCCCTTTGACGCTGCATTGAAGTGGGTTACCAGTTAATCTCTTTACATATGCTCGGTTATGTGAAAGCATACAGTCCTGAACAGACAATTTTAACTGCAGACTCAACTCTTGAAAGAAATGTAATCTCCTGTGTTGTATATCCACACAAATATGTTCACACGCACACTGAAAAACATCACTCTCATACCTGCTTCAAAGCGCACAGTCATAAACAAACACAAAATCAAACAGGCAATGCTACATCTTGGAGCCTGGTGCTCCCAGACTACCATGTCATCGCACGCTAGGGCCTTTTGAAACAACAGTGTGTCTCTTATCAATTAGTAAATGGTGTTCCCTCTGTATCACACACACGCATACACACTGCCCCTGTGTCTGCCAGGGTGTTGGGCTAGGTCCCACTGCCTAAAGCTACTGGCAGACATCCTGTGCCTGTGTCTGTTTGTGTATGTGATATGAAAGGGTGCATGTGTGACATAAACACACAATCTGGAAGCTTTGAATTCACCCATAAGGGACAGCTGTCTGCCTGCCAGTCTCTCTCTCTCTCTCAGTCTCTGCCACTTTTCTGGTGTCTGCTTACCACTGCAGAGGATGTATGTTGAAATGTTGATATGGCAAATCCCAAGTTATGTCATCTTAGCTTGCCATTGTTTCAATGCTCCTTTTCATTCCATGTTTTAATGAGTAATGCTCTGGTTTTTATTCATGCAGGATTTGTCTGTGTAACTAATTTTGTCTCTCCCGTCTCTTGCTTTGGCTCTCTACCCACTTTCCTGTTACCCTTTATGCATCTGCCATTTTTTTCCTTCTTAACTCCTGACCAATTATTCTGTTGTCTTCATCCACTTCCCCCCACTATTCTTCTTCCCTGTTATCTCTTTCTCCAACCTTTTCTCTCATGATGTTACCTTTTTATCTCCTATCTTTTTATATCACACACTGCTCTTTTTGTCTCTCTCAGGATTCACAGCTAGAGGCAATAGTCTATGGTCTTGAACCGTACACTCAGTACAGTCTACGAGTAGAAGCTTTGAATCGGGCAGGTAGGTTGAATTTGTTGAGAAACTAATTTAAAAGATTATTTAGACCAGCTACTGAACACCCCCAGTGAATCTGTCCTGTAACTTTTCAGGCAGTGTGTCCAGTCCGTGGGTGGACATTAGGACCCTGGAGGCTTCTCCAGCTGGCCTGCCTAACTTCACAGTGGAGCAGAGAGAGCAGGGCAGGGCGTTACTACTCAGCTGGGATCCACCACAGTCTCCAAATGGAGTCATCACGGTACATCGATACACATAAGAAAATCACTGAGCATATACCAAATGGTGTAGTCCACCTTAGATAAAGTGCAATAGTAACAAGGTAGTTATGGCAATATAGCATACATAGACCCACATGTGAAAGTCCACAAGACCCCCAGAAACATGAAGCACAATATCCCAATGTAGTTTATATGTGCACAACTTCACATATTTTTTTGGTGTATGCTACATGTGCAACCTGCATCTAAAGTCAGTGCTGTTCGCATCTCCTACTTAAACCCATACGTTTTATATTTGTCTTTAAATTTCTCTTCTTTCTCTCATCTCCTTTTGCAGATGTATAACTTGTACAGTGAGGGGAACCTAGAGTTCAGTGGTTTGTCACGTAGTTTCCTTTTTCGGCGTTTGGAGCCATGGACCGTTTATACGCTGACTCTTGAAGCTTGTACCTCAGCAGGCTGCACACGCAGCCCTCCTCAGCGCATTGCCACAGCAGCAGCACCACCTGCTTCCCAGTCTCCCCCTAGGCCTTTCTTTGTTGGCTCAGACCAGGTGTCACTTACCTGGGGCCCTCCTTCTCAACCCAACGGGCCAATTAAAGAATATTTCTTACTTGGGAGGCGTTTGGAAGAAGAAGGGAGTGGGAGAAGTAAAGAAGAGGATATTGAAAGGGGGAAAGTAGGTGAAACTCTTAAAATGTCTAAATTTAGAGTCAATCTGACCAGTTGTAGGAGGGCTTGGTAGAATATACTAGTGGTCCCAGTTTATAAAATCTTGTTTTATGTCCTGTTTTTTATTTATATATATTTAAAAAAATATCACAATTTACAAGGTTAACAATTAAAATGCATTAATATTGTGCTACCAACAGATCCTCTTCAGAGAAGCATCCCCACAACAGGCTGAAACCTACTCCTTTACAGTATCTGGTTTGCGCCCATGGACACAGTATGAGTTCAGTGTCTGTACTTATAACCCAGCTGGGCACACTTGCAGCCCTTGGGTAACTGTAATGACCAGACAAGCCCCCCCTCGTGGCTTAGCCCCCCAACAGTGAGTCATCTCCAGGGCCGGCCCAGTGAGGTAGTGGTGTCCTGGACTCCTCCTTTGGAGCCTAATGGAGTACTTCAGTCTTACAGGATTAAGAGAAACAACGTCAGTTTCTCTTTCAGTTTTGACCCCACTGTTCTCAGCTACACAGACGAAGACCTCCTGCCTTTTTCAGCATACAGGTATTGCTTTATTTGTAGTTTCTGGGTAACAACTTTATAAATGTGAAGACCAAACTTCATTTTTTTTTGCTTTTGTCCACAGCTACTCAGTCATAGCCTGCACATCTGAGGGATGTATCACCAGTCCTCATACAAACATCACAACTCTAGAGGCTCCTCCTGCCATAGTGGAAGCTCCCAGAGTGGACAAAATCACATCCAATAGTATGCATGTTTCCTGGAGTAAACCAATGACACAGAATGGAGAGGTGACTCAATATGTGCTGAAACTTAACAATGAACAGGCTTATCGTGGAAGAGACCTAAATACAGTGTTGTCAGGCCTGCAGCCACATACATCATATACACTGGTTCTGCTGGCTTGTACTAGTGGTGGATGTACTGCCAGCCTCACAATGTCCACTGCAACAGAGGAAGCTCCTCCCACAGGCCTGTCTGCCCCGTCACTTAAGGTTGTGTGTTTATCTTTGACTTGTATTTAAAACCTTCATTGCCAGCGTTTATTTTCTGCTAGTGTTGGTTATTTTCTATTTTATAAATTGAATTATTCACCAAATATTAAACACAATTGGGGAATCTGCTTGATGTGCTTTAATGTTTCATTTGAAGGTTACTGGCCCAGAGTCAGTGGAGATTAGCTGGAGACCACCAGAGCACCCTAATGGCATCATCACCGGGTACGAACTCCGCCGAGATGGAGAAGTTATCTATGTTGGCACGGAGACGCATTACCACGACTTCATACTTTTGCCAAGCGTGGAATACAATTATGTTGTCAGGGCCAACAACAGCAGAGGCGCTGTGAGCAGCACAGTAGCCACTGCAAAGACGCATCCATCAGCTCCGTCTGGTGTGGGTCTCCCAACATTAACACCTGTAGGACCAAACCAGGCAAGTCGTCATTTATTTAGTCATTGTGAGTGAGAGCTGAATCAAGATCTTGTTAATGAAAGTTTTTTATGCTGTTCTTTATCTTACTAGGTGAGAGTAGAGTGGCAACCTCCAGCCCGTCCTAATGGAGACCTAGTGAGTTACACTGTTTATCAAAGAGATCCAGTCCAGCTCAGCATCATCAGCAGTGATTTCACTCCACAAGATGGTGCCTTCTCAGAAAGACACACTATTCTTCATGGGCTGGCTCCTTACCACAGGTCAGTCAGTCTCTACCACTCGCCAACCTTTAGGCAGTAAAACATATTTATTTATTATTATCACTGTGTTTTTAGATAAAGTTTGACAGGTAGATATATGCTGAATGTAGCATTTGCTGGTGTTATATTTCTTTTTTTGCCCCAAATTGGTTGCAGAAATGTTTAGCAACCCAGTTTGACATTTCAATGGACAATGTTAACAGTAAAACTTCAAAAATTTTCACAACTGAGGAAATCATATACAACCGATTAGTCGCTACAAGGAGTTTTCACTTTGTTTTACTTTACAAAAAAAAAAAGAATAATTTAAAATTCTAAGAATCTATTATGTTTATTTAAGTCTCTATATTATTATTTACGTTCACATGGACAATTAAGCGTACAAACCACAAAACAAAAAACTTGTATGGTGTAATGTGAAATGGACAGAATCAATGATGGTGGCTTTTCAAAGCAGGAAATCAAAAAGAAAGAAAGAAAGGCAACTTTTAACTTTTTAACAACAGTGTGGATCCACCATTGTACTATGTATTCCTGAGTAAGGCTGCATGTGCAGTTGGCTGGCTATTTCTTCGTACACGTAATGTGTGTGAACCCACAGGATTCAAAAAATGTGAGCTCATCAGCCTTTTCTATATGACGTCTCCATGTTAATGTTCTGCTTGTCCCGTGTTACTGTTTTCTATTTGTGGGCAGGTATGAGGTGAGGGTGGAAGCTTGCACAGCACTAGGTTGTTCCTCCAGTGACTGGTCATCTATACTCACGCTGGAGGCTCCCCCTACTGGACAGACAGCACCACTGTTAGACCTCCAACCTGACAAAGACACCAAACTACAGACCAGCTTTCTACTCACCTGGTCCCCTCCAGCTCAGCCAAATGGTAGAATCCTGTATTATGAGGTGCACCGCAGACTGGATAGTCCCACGGCCACCCACAACAGTGATGCAGCAACAGCTGTCTACAGGAATTCCTCTACTATGTGGAAAGATAATGGACTCCACCCATACACTGTATACCAGTACCAGGTATAATATTTGTTCTGGGTAGAAAAGAAGGTTTGAAAGTGTTGATAGTAGACTTTAGTAGTCACTAGAATCACAAACATAAAGTATTTGAGAGGTTTTTAACATTTTCAAATGATTTTTTTTAATATAGAGGTTGAAGGCTTGATTCTGCAGAGCATGAGTACCCTGCTTTTTGTCTTCTGCACAAGTCAGATCACGCACACGCACACATAAAGGAAAAAGACCACTCTCATGTATCAACTGGTATGACATCCATATACTCGAACACACGAGTAATCAGACAGGTGTTAAATGGAGTGGTCCATATTCATGCTGTTGTGCTTGTGCATTGGTACACTAATTGACAGGTTAGCCCTTTGGAAGCAACAATAACATTAGCATTCCTGCCTGTCAGACATATGAGCTGAGGCCAGAGAACCGGTGTAATTGATTGAGTTTGCCTGATTGTAGCACCGTCTTTATTTACGAGGGTCCTAATTTATGACATGAGGAGGGAGGGAAGGAGGAGCTTTGGGAGATGACGAGTGGGCAACAGAGCCATTAATCACTGGGCCCTCTGAGCACCCCACTTCCTGATTACCAGCCAGCCAATCGAATTAACTGTTAGCCTCCTTGGTAACAGAGCTTGTATTGGAAAGACCTTTTAATGGTGACCGCTACACGTCCCCTGAGGATTTTTCTCTGGGGGATTGGGGTGCATGAACAATGCGGCGTTGAGTATTGGTGAAGTCATGTGTTTTTTGTTTGGGGGTTTTTTTGCCCACGTAAACATAAGTGAGTGTCTCAGCGCGCATAGAAACTGTAAACATTTATAGATATTTCATCTCACCATGCGTTTCTCTGTGTTTCTAAGCACTAAGCGATGTTTTCTTAGTCAGTGTATTGATCTGTCTTTCTGTACACACTGTACCACTTACCTGTCTGTTTGTTTTACTCTCTGTCTGCCCGACTTTATTTTTTTTTAGCTGTTACGTTATGTCTGTTACCGGGACTTCATCCTTTCTCTCTCTGTGTTTCAGGCGTACACAAGGACAAGTCAGTTCAGTTTAGCACACCACAGCACAGAGAGAGAAATCATATTAGGCTAATTACACTGGGTCATAAGCTTCTATTGACAGCTTTATGCTTGGTTTTAATTACTGCCCACTTTCACACAACTTAGCCCCTTCACCTCAACTAGATGCACCCGCCAAGTAGTGCCGTCAGCCTATCAGAGCACAAAGTTTGATTCCGCAGTCCAGCCGTCCAATAAAAAGGCTGGAATACTATCTGGAAGTTTCCTGAAGTCGTTTGTTGCCATGGTGGCTCATTTGCTGCCATGGAAGCTAACAGGGTATACTTTTATTTTTTGTCTAATAAACCAAATCATGGCCCAATGGAAGAGGGGAGGACAAGAGAGGAGAGAAAGCAGTAAAAAGTCTGTAGATGATATAGGGACAAGGAGATTAGTTCTATGTTTTAGCAGTGGATCAAGGGCAAGGTGATCTGGGCTGACTTTAGCTGTGAACTTTTTCCTCCATGCTGTCTATGTGGCACAAACTTTTTAATCAAACCACAAAAACCATGCATCTCATTGAAGCTTACACTGTGTTGCTACCAGGGTAGGAAAAGGAGGTTGTTGCTGGGTAGAAGTATTTTATTGCTGCAGTTCATAATTTCTTATGGCAGCAGTAGCAAATTTGATTTATACCATCTCAAGCAACAAGTCATGTGACAGTTCCTGCGCAGGATCTAAAAATGCTGCTAAGAAAATTCATTTAGCTGATGCTATTGCTCTTTTTTTCCAGTCTGTTTAAGAAATTTTGTGTGCTTTCTTTGGTCCAAATCCAAATTTTTATAACAGTAAGAGTAAATGTGACTGGCCACAGGTAACACCGTTGCAGGAGAACATGCAATCAAGGCCATAATTAATGTACAGTAGAGAACTAATTACTTCTCAGTTCCCCTCTGTACGCTACTAAAATTTTACAACAGTACATACATTTGTTCATTTACAGTAATAATACTTAGGAACCAGTCATATTTACATATATACATACATACATATATACTTTAGGATTCGTATATGCAACATTTATCCAATTAAAGTTTCTTTTTCTTTCAGTTCTCCAGCAGTTTCTCTTTTTTCATCAGTATCAAATGATTTGTAACACATAAACACATAAAGTATCAGTATGATGTCAATAACCTAAATAAACATGATCTACTATTGTGTTTCTTTTTAAAAGATATTTGGACTTTCATTGCATTTTTCTACATATTTAGTGTATTGTTTTCAAATTCGGAGAACAGATATCTAAATATGTTTTTTGAAAATGAAGTTTACATATGGCTGCATTTTCTAATGAGTTTGTTGATTCAAAAATATAACCACTGAGCTACACCTTTTGTGTCACTTATAATAACCATGTTTTATCTAAAACATACAGTTTAATTGCAAGAGGAGAGCAGCTGCCAGTCTGAAAACACTATCAGTAAAGTGTTAATTTCACATGAAAAGTTTTTATATTCTTGAGAAATCTGTTAGCAGAGCAGGTGATGAAAGCCCAGAAGTTTGCTCTAACATATATTGTGTGTTGTGGGAAATAAGTACAATCTAAACATAATCTTATCTGTAGAACTAAACTTATCTGTATCTATATACAAAAGAACACCAAGTTTAAATTTCTCCTGATTCCTCTGTTTGCTACCCTGCATCTTGCCCACCTTTCATCCTATCTTCCTTCCCCCCCCCAATCCCCAGTCGCTCCATCCTCCATTCTTCCTTCCTCTCTCCATCTCAGTCCATCTGTGCTGTCACTTAGATCAATCAGTCTGATTGATCACGGCCTAATTGACTATTATTGAGGTTAATTCAACTCGTAACACCCCTGCATGCACATGCACGCACGCACAAATCTTGCAATCATACCCACAAACAAAAAACCCACACACACAGACACACACTTTCAACACTAAAGCTCAGACCCATCCATCTGCCTTCTGCACTACTTCTGACAGGCTACAGATGACTTACACATGCAAATCTCCACCCTGCCTGACCCTGTGCTGTGTACACCTTCTAATTATACCCAAAACAACCACACAAATAAGATTACTCTATGGTGTGTGTGTGTGTGTGTGTGTGTGTGTGTGTGTGTGTGTGTGTGTGTGTGTGTGTGTGTGTGTGTGTGTGTGTGTGTGTGTGTGACTCCTTGATGAAGGTGAAAAGTAATTGTCATGCAGATATGTTAGTGGTGAGTTGCATGGTGAAAAGGTTTTGCTCTGACTGCTGATGGTAGTTTTGATGGATGGTCCAGTGAATTGACATATAACTTTCTGTTGGTCTGGTGAATACTGGGTAATTAAGAGAAGCAGTCTTCATCATGAAGAGTTCATAAAATGCATCTTAAATCCTAATGTTTGGGGTAAATAGTCTGTGTCACATGTTCTCATTTGCTTTTATGCTTGCATAACGTGCAGACTGAAAAGTTACCACATAACTGATAAATGTGTGGTTTTATCTGACAGGTGTGGGCAGTTAATTCAGCTGGTCATTCAGCCAGTCCATGGGTGAGTGGAAGAACAGGGCCTGCCCCACCTCAGGGTGTAGGACCCCCTATTTTTCTGCACGTTTCAGCAACGTCAGCTGTAGTGGACATCCATGCTCCTGCCCAACCCAATGGGATTATTAGTCTTTACAGAGTGTTCTCACTGGACCACAACAACCACACTCTGGTAAAGAGTCTTCTACTATATTCAGTAATACATTTAATAATAACTTGTCCTTGTCATGTTAACTTAAACACATTTTACCCCCCTCTGTTCTCTCCCGGTAGCTCTCAGAGGGTACATCGCATCCGCAGACACTCCACGATTTACGTCCCTATACCCAGTACTGGGTAGGAGTGGAGGCCTGTACTTGTTATCAGGTAATAATACTAAATGTAGGGTAGGCATTATACTCAGGGTCTATACAACTGTACTCGGTCATTAAAGTTGAATACTATCTGCTAATATGTGATATCTTTGTTGATAGTCTGTGCAGAGTTTGGATGTTCTCTCTCTGTCTGTGTGGGTTATCTTCAGGTCCTTCAGCTTCAGCTGCAGACCAAAGACATGCTTGGGGTTTGGTTAATAAGGGATTCTAAATTGGCTGTAGGCTTGAGTGTTTGTCTGTCTCATTGTGTTAGCCCTGCAACAGATTGGCAACCTGTCCAGGGTGTACCCTGCCTCTTGCCCTGTGACAGCTGGGATAGGTACAAGTCGCTGTTGCCAACCTGATTTAGATAACTGGAAGAAAATGGATGGGAAATATTTATGATTACCTCACCTATTGGTCAAATTTCAAATGCCAATTCAAATACTTACATCTATTTTGCTGATTGCAAGTCATTCCAGAGTATTGTAGTTGCAAGTGAGGCCATATTTTTTAACACTTTAAAAATCTCTTCATTGTGAACCTTCATCAGTGCTGTAGCCGTGGTCCGCTGAGTGAGCTCCACA
This sequence comes from Oreochromis niloticus, assembly GCF_001858045.2. Classification (NCBI taxonomy): domain Eukaryota; kingdom Metazoa; phylum Chordata; class Actinopteri; order Cichliformes; family Cichlidae; genus Oreochromis; species Oreochromis niloticus. Next base: position 26,253,424 of record NC_031965.2, on the reverse strand, counting down.
CTCTTGCTGCTCCCCCAGCCCACCAGCCTCCTCCTCGCCTTGTCACCGTGACCTCCCGCTCTGTTCAGATGGAATGGGATGAGCCTTTGTCACCCAATGGACTCATCGAAAGGTAGGAGAAAATCTTGAATTACATTTTGTTCTTGAAAAGTGCCTTGAGGCAACTGAAGTTGTGATGTAACACTATATAAATAAAAATTAACCAAATGGATTTGACTTAAATAAACCTGTACTTCCTTCCTTCCTTACTTATTTGAAAAGTGCACATACAAACTAAAAGAAAGAAACCCTATGACCTTGCTTTCACTTATACTCCTTTACTCTTTGTACCCAGCTGTGAGCTTCACCTCAGATCGCCTTGCCCTCAGCCCTCCCAGCCTATACCCCTGCCTTGTATTGAAGGACCAACAGAAATCTGTTTTTTTGGTAAAAAGCGGAGCTACAATGTTACAGGTGAATATAAAGAAATATCAAGCATCAGTGAGGTACCACTGAAAAGTAACAAATACAGTAAGAAAGAATAGAAAAATCAATGTTAGGTGATTTAAAATAATATTTTTTTTATTCTGTAAGGCTTGATTATGATGGGATTTTAAAACGTTTTTCTGCTTTATGAGTTTTGTGTGACAAACACAATTAAACTGTGCAGGTCTCGAACCGTACTCCACATATGAGCTCAGAGCTGCCTGTTTTAATAACATGGGCAGCACTGCCTCCAACTGGACTACTGTCCACACTCTCAGTGAAGGTAACACATTTATTACTGCCTCAGCAGTCAGTAATATCTAGTTTTAAGAATGATAAAAAACACATTCAAATTTTCTCTTACCATCATTCTTTCTCCCTTCAGCCCCCCAGTATGTATCCCCCTTCTCAGTAGACGGTAACCTGACTGTTATTTGGCTGGACTGGACTGGCTCTTTCTCCCTGAACGGATACCTGAAGGAGTACAGCGTGACTGAGAGCCAGCTGAGGATCTATACCGGCTTCTACAGCTATCTCCATGTTCCACGCACCTCACAGAAAAGTAAGAGCAACATACAGCATACATAACACAACATGTGCAATTAGAGAAAAAATTACTAAAGCAAGCAGTAAACTCTATAAATCTTGTAAAACATTTGAATACAGAATAAACAGCTTTAAAAAAAACCTTACTAATGCATTTTGGTTGAAACTAAAAAGCTCTGATGTTTCCCATCCAATTAATTTACATTTTTTAAGCTCACTTACAAATTTTAGTTGTCGGGCCTTTGATTAGAGTAGGTATGCCGAAAAAGCTTTGAGAACTGAATAAGCTTCAATTTTAAATCTCTTTCTGTTTCAGTTTGGTCCTTTTTATGAATGTTTCTCACCCACTCTGATTTTATTTGAGTTGCATATTTTAATTAGCCCTGCAGGGGACAGAGAGGCTGGTTACCATCATCTATACATGCTTATTTTCCCACCTCATTGTAACCCAGAGTTGTTTTCTGTTTTTGTCTTTCTCTCTCTGTTCCTCTAAGCTCTGTCATTTCAGGTGACTTGTACCACAAAGAGTGGCAGTGCCAGCACTCCCACCATCAGATATAGCCCAGCCACAGGCCTTGGTAACACACACGCACGCACGCACGCACGCACACACACACACACACACATTCTTCAATGATTCAGAATCTTGTTGTCTCTCAGGTTCTGATATTGTGAAGAAAAAATATATATTAAAAATACAGATAAATCTAGAAAGCTATTTGTTTAATAACTTATTCATGTTGTTTTCTTTGTGCAGCTCCTCTTGACCCTGTAGACAGTGGTAAACAGGGTGTCAGCATGTCAGCCACACCAGTGTACTCTGAACTGTGGTTCATCCTGCTGTTAGCCCTTCTGGGTCTATTTTTGCTAGCCATACTGCTGGGCTTAGTGCTACAAAGGTAAATATGATTCTTGTAAAAGGTTTAGGGCAGCGATAGCATAGAATTTATTCTTCTCTCATGTGAAATTCAAAGTGCACTAAAATGTACAAGTTAGCATAACTTGTGCAAATAAAACACAGCACGCTTCCTGCAAACAGAATGTATTTTCTGAAACTCCCTTACAGAGCCTTGAGGAAGAATCCATCAGCCAGAGAGCGCCCTCCGCTGGTTATGCTTCAGAAGACAAGAAAAGCTGGGGGAGAAACTTACATGGTGAGAAACGGACAGGAGATGCAGCACAAAAACATAAAACGCGATTGAGAAAGAAAAAATGACATAAAGTTTGGAATACGTAAGAGGAAAAAGGAAAGAAGTAAATGAAAGATTAAAAAAAATATTAGGTTAAAAGGGTTAAAAACCCAGGAACTATAAATTCAATTTCTTAACAGGTTATCCAACTTATGGTTATCTGGGTCTGGAGTGTATCCCAGTTGTCATAGGGCAAGAGGCGGGGTCCTCACCTGAACAGGTCACCAGTCCATCACAGGGCCAGCAGAGAAATAGAACCACAGACTCTCACAGCTAATTCTGAATGACTAACAAGCATGCCTGTAGACTGGTAAATTTGGTCCACAGTAGGTGATTCATCCATCATGCACATGCACACTTTGTAAAGAAACACAGACAACAAAGAACAGATAAGCACAATACAGTATAATAAACAAATAAATTAGTTACATCGCATCATGCGAGATATCAACAGATAAAACTTCACTTTTTCTTTTTTCTGGGGTAAAAGTGCTGACCACTCCACTGCCGTGCAGCCCACTCTGAAAATGGTTTTGTTTTGTTTTTTTTACATATATGCAACTCACGTTTCATTGGTTGTGACTTTAGCACTAGATCCAAACAACATCTGTTTCATAAAGACGACTAACCATTTTTATCCACTGCTCTGTTATTTTGGTTATTCGTTATAATTATTTTTTACACCTTAATGTTTTCCATCATAATACTTTAATTTCTGTGTTTTTTTCTTTCTCCATTCTCTGTCAATCTTTCTTCCTTTATTTTTTGCTATTTATCTTCTCTGCTTCCACTTCTTTCTGTACTTCTCTGCGTATCCACTCTGTTTCCCTCCCTCTCTCTGTGTATCTCTCTCTCAGAGACCCTGTCCTGAGCTGTGCTCTAAGCATCACTCCGGCTCTGTGCTCCTCCCTGATCTTCCCACAGTAAGATTATTTTCTGTTCTTGCTCTCAAAGCCTTAAATGTTTATCTTACTGTCCCCCTGCAGTTTGACACTGTAGCAGACTGTGTTGAGATCAGCAGCGTTATACTTAAAAGCTACACTGTGTACACTGAGGTATGGGATGCTTGATTTTAAAGGGATGCCTGTCTGAGTATGTCTGCCTTGCTTGTGTAAGCATGCTTTGTGTGTGTGTGTCTGTGTGTCTGTGTGTGTGTGTGCATGTTACACACTGTCATATGACAGTGGTTGGCTTGTTGTGGTGTGTGAAGGTCTCTTGGTCTGTCCTCAGTACAATGTTGACTTTCTTACATGTAATGAATAAAATAATCATTGGAAAAAAAAATTGCAGCAAAGAACGTAAAATCAGCAACTGAATATTGTGTCATAGTGTCTCTTAATGGCTTTATGACTCCAGCAAAATTACACCTACAGCAACTGCTCAGCCATGGAAACCCATGCCATGAAGCTTATGCCATACAATTCTTTCTGCTGATGTTAGTGCCATAGGAGGTGGGGAACTTTGCATACTCTATCACTGAGCTGCTACAGTTCTTTAACACTTCCACTGCAATAATACCACTGACAGCTTCTGATGTCTAAGAGGGAAGAAATTTCACAAACTGACTTGTTGCAATGGTGGCATCCTGTTACAGTAAGATGCTGGAATTGAGAAAACTCTTAGAATAACAAATTGTCACAAAAATCTTTATAAAGGCAGACTGCAAGGTTAGATGCCTGATTTTATACACCTCTGAAAATGGGACTGAAAGCAACCTAATTCAAAGATTAGAGGTCTGGCACAATATTTTTGGCTATATGGTGTAATACCAACAAACTCCCATGTGTTTATTCCTCCCACAATAAACATATTCAGCTGATTTAATTTCACTCCTTGTTTTTCCTTTGTTATCCACAGGAGCTGCTGTGGCTCCTAATAAAAAAGAAATCCATACCATTGAATATTAGATCTAGAAGTATTCTCTAAGTATGTGATTTGTATTATAGGCTTTACACCCCAGAAACACACATCTGGTCTTTTAAATCAGCCTCTGAATAAAACTCTACTCCTCAGGGTCTGACAGACACAAAGATAGTGAGCAGCAACTCACAGTTCAGCCCCATCTCTGTGCTGCGGGTTCCCAGCCAAGCAGACCTCAGCCAGGCCTACTCCCAGCATTCCTTGCACCGCAGTGTAAGTCAGCTAATTGACAGGAAGTCAATGATGATGGAGGAAGGAAGCTGGGACAACCCACTGGCACACGATTCTGGACTGGTGAGTATGGAGTTATGTTTATTATGAATTTCATTTGTTAACTACAAGTACAGAAGAGAGTAGTGATGACAATACAAACATTTTATGCTAATTATTCACCAGCCTCTTCCTCTTTTATTATAAAGTCATAAGAATTTACAATATTATGTGTTTATAGTTTTCATTAGTATCATTGCCTAGAAAATAAATGATAAGACTTTAATAAAGTTGCTTTGGGATTGTGGGTTTGACTTGCTCAATTCCTAGATGGATGCAGAATCAGTGAAATTGTACCGGAAAACAGAAATATGGACAGCTGATTTCCATGAAGCAAATATAAATGTCTTCTAAAAAAAAAAAAGATGTTTTCAAATTGCTGTTTTCATGCCTACTTTATTGTTTCTCTGATTGTTTTCCCCTCTTCTTTGATTCAGACCTAAATTTTGCGATCTTGTGTGGTTTCTTTCAGTATGTGGAGGAAGATGAGCTTGTGGATGCCATCAAGGCCTTAAGTTCTGTGAAAAAGGAGCACACCATGTTCACTGACACTCATCTTTAAGACCTGTCAGGTTTCACAGTTGCCATTCAGACCTAGTTGTAAAACAAACTAGTAAAACGCTGTTACATGCTATTTGCACAGGCGGTGCTAAATACGATCTACTCAATTAAAAACATAAGTTAAACAACACACGTGTTATGAGGTATTAATTAAAGCAGCATCATAAACTTACCGTCACTTCATTAGGTATACCTCTTCAACTTCTCATTAACTCACTAAATATTTAATCAGGCAATCATATGGCAACAGCTCAATGCGTTTAAACACGTAGACACAGACAAGATGAGCTGCTGAACTTCAAACTAAGCATCAGAATGTGGAAGAAAGGGGATTTAGGTGAGTATGAATGTGGCATGGTTGTTGGTGCCAGACCGGCTGGTCTGAGTGTTGAAGAAACTGCTGATTTACTTGGATTTTTTCACACAATCATCTTTAGGGTTTCCAGAGAATGGTCTAAAAAAAAAAGTGAAAAACTGTGAAAAATTTATATTTTCTGTTTTTCAGACCAGTGTCAGTTGTCTGGGCAAAAATCCCTTGTTGATTGTAGAGGTCAGAGGAGAATGGGCAGACTGTTTTGAGCTGATAGGAAGATGAGAGATACTCAAATAACTTCTCATTACAGTCAGTGTATGTAGAAGAACATCTCTGAACATCTCTGGTGCCTCTCCTGTCAGCTAAGAATAGGAAACTGAGGCTACTCATCACAGTTGGTTAATTGAAGATTGGCAAGTGTTGCCTGATCTGATGAGTCTGGATTTCTGTTGCAATGGTAGGGTGAGAATTAAGTGTAAATAACATTGAAGCATAGATCCATCCTGCATTGTAACAGTGGTTCAGACTGCAGGTGGTGCTGGTGTAATGATGTGGGGGAAATTTCCTTGACACATATTTTCTTGGGATATTTTCTGGGCCCCTTGGCACCAATTTAACATAATTTAAATGACAGTCTACCTGAGTATTGTTGCTCATTCAGCAAGTCGCAAAGCTCAAATCATTTCAAACTGTTTTCTTGAACATCAGAGGGAGTTCACTGTACTCAAATGGCCTCCACAGTCACTGATCTCAGTCCAGTAGATCATCTTTGGGATGTGGTAAAAAATAAGAGTCACATCATGGCTGTGCAGCAGACAAATCTGCAACAACATTGTGTTTTGCTATGATTTCAATATGGACCAAAATCTCTGAGGAATGATTCCAGCAACTTGTTGAATCTATGCCACGAAGAGTTAATGTAGTTCTAAAAGCAAAAGAGGGTTCCACTCATTACTCGCAAGGTGTACCTAATGAAGCAGCCAGTGAGTGGATATAAGTAATATATTAATATTCTGACAAATTTCAGATTTAGAGTTGTAAACAGATAACCAAACATAATGCAGGAAAGAGAATATAAGTATAATACAAGTATAATAAGTATAATTTTAGCCCACTTTGTGTATGACTTGAATACAGTTCACATGTGGACACAGTCAGCAGTGACACAAAATCGGTCATTATTCCGAGTCTGTTCCTTAAATGTATCCATTCGTGATTGTTATCCAGTATGTAGTATCAGACCGTGCTTATATTACGGTCCAGAAGAGCCCTTAAAGGACTCTGAGCAAATGTTCTGATTGTATTATGATACACTGTTTGCCAACTGTTAGAGGTTTAGTCGTTTTTGAAAAGTGCAGATTTACTTTAGCAGGTTTATCACCTGAGACCACCATAGAAATGAATGTTAATTAATCTGACTCTATTCTTCATCCACCAGTAATTATGCTTAGTAAGCTTTCACAGTATAGGAGCTGTAGTTGTAATGAGAAACATGGGCTTGATGTAGTTTTATTATAAAAAATGCCAACTGTTTTTTTTTTTTATGTGTTATATGTGGCTAGGAATCACAGATGTGCCGTCTGATTGTTGCGATTATGTGAACTTGAAAGCTCAGTCTGAAATTCGGTCAGTTGTGTGTGTGCTGTTCAGTGCAATCTCAGTTTTGAGGAAGTGGCAGTAATGTAGTCAAGTCTTTCTTAGCTGTAAGTGAAGATACACGTTTGGGTTTCAAAGTGCATTCGTCTGGATTCTGTGTTATTTGTGGCTTTTGGTAATTTTCATCCTGCTATTAAGAAGATCAAAGTAAAAGTGGCAAAAAATCTCTGAAATTTAATTGTTTAGTTGTTTTTTTTTATGCAGAAATGAAAGATAGCTTATATTAGATTGAATATAGAGACAGTATTTATTAATAAGAGGTGTTGGCTTTCTGTGTAATATTGATGAGTTTGATGTTTTGTGTACAATATTGAAGCCTATTGTATTATTACAAAATTATTTTTCTTTTTTTTTACATGATGACAGTATTATTTATGATTGTTGTATTTACAAAAGTCTTATTTATAGATGATTCATTTGTCTGTGGTTGTGTTTTTATCTGGAAAATTATAAATTTGACTATCAAAAAAATATTCTTCTTGTCTCTCATTTTTCTTTAAGGTTTTTCTTTTTACCGTAAATAAATGCAGTATTCTTGTGCCAAGCAAATTATGAACCAAATTTTTAAAAAGTCGGACTTCTTGTAGCATTTAAAAGATCCACAAATGTACCAGATTAATCTTCAAGATAATGAGGTCTAAATATTAATAAAATCATGTAGAAATGCAGTTCCAAAAAGCAAAATAGCTTGCTTATAAATAATCCTTAAAATGTATGTAGCACTTTAAATGTGCCCCAGTTGCTGTTTACACACAGTATTAATGATGGTTAAATACTACTGGATGTTACATAATGAATGAAGTCACTCTATTAAAACGGGCTCCATGGTGATCTAGCTGAAATGTAGATTTAGGAATCCTCTTTTCTGCTGAGTTAGTATAACACAGAATTGTGCCACCAGCTGCACAGGGACTCCGTTACCACACACACAGAGTCAAACACACAAGCACAAATACACACAGGACCGGTGTCTCCATCAAAACTATGCAGCAGTAATTTAGTTTTGCTCCTGCGTCCCTTGAGGGGACATCAAGGCAAGTTTGAAATTAACAAAGTGGCAGTAACAAGCGTGCCCTCGCTCAAGGACACCAATCTGACAAGGGCACTTCTAAAACATTCACAGCCACATTCACAGCTATTGTCAGCCACAGAGTAGGGGGGAGAGGCTGTGAAAAGAGAGCTTGTGGAGTGATTGTAAGGGACAGTATGGCCCTGAGCTACACACACACACACAGACACACTCAGGGTTTTATTAAACTCATAAATCACAATGACGACAGACGCCATCACAAAGAGGAGACTGTCTGAACGGGAAGGTTAGTGAAATGAACGCGCTGGGGAGACACACATACACACCTTTGTGACACTCAGACAAAACAACAATTGCGCACTCTGTAAGTTATCCATGCAAACCTTTCCCAGACGTGACTGACTTACGATGTGTAGTATTAAAAGAAAAATTGTGTCAAAATTTTAAGTGGAAAAACTATCATAAAATCACTGGCATAAATTCACTTTCCTTTCAAGGATCTCATCATTTTTGTACATTTAGAAATATCAAATCCTAAAAAAACACCCAAACAGCATTTGTTATAAGATTAATCCTGATATCGCTTTGATGATATCTGCCCAGAAATCTCAAGTGAAATGTTTCAAGACCGCTGAAATATGATTCTTATGCACTGATAAATGAAGTAAATGGGAATAAAAAGGTATGTTTATATCTAAATATAAATGTAAATTATGTAAATAGTTGAATATTTTTTAAGAATAACAATGTGAACATATAAAAATGAAAAAAAAACCAGATCTGTAATTTGAAGAAAGAAGCAAAACATGCTGAGTATAATCAGACGTTTTAGTGAACACAGTCGTAGTTTCAATTGCATGAACAATGTGACTCAACTTCATATTCGATCATTACTCAATGCAGCGGTAAATAATATCACGTAATGCATACACAATGTAGAAAACAAGAATGCACAGGCCTTTTTAAATAAACAGATATGTATTTCTTTGAGCTCATTAGCATCTGGCTGCCATATAATGTAAACATAGCCAGGGGAGGTTAAGGAGCAACAGATAAAAGAGACACTGCAGAAGATAAACAAATAGCTATGTGCAGAAATACTCATTTAACTGCATGTTTCTATAGAAAATAAACATTAGCAGGTTACTGTAACATTAGTCTTCGTAGTGCAAATGCAAATGATGTTAGGTCCGATAGCATGATTATATAATATAGGCCTTATGTTTGTATGAACAGTGTATACATCAACACACCATTAGACAAATCAATGCATCCGCATCAGGATTTTGTTCTGATTACACGTCCACATTTCACACACTTAATGTATCAAAATGTTACATCTTTGTACAAGCCGTTAGCACACGGTCAGTTCTGTTGTCATACAGAAATGATTACCAATGAAACCTGTTACATTACTGCTGCTTTTGGAAAAGTGTGATTAATATTTCAGGACATGGCTATGCTAGTTAAGGTTGTCACGCACAGATATTTTTTGCTTCCAACCCTACATGGTATGCTTTAAACTAAAAGTACAAGTTACATTTAAAAAAAAATATATAAAATCCCCCATCTCCGCTATCTCAGGAAGAAGTTTCGACTTTCCAATCTTAATGCATGTGAGGGTTATGTGCAATGTAGATCTGCTAATGTAATGTTAAGTGCCCATGTATCAGCCAAAACATCCGTATCGGACATTTACTGTTCTCAGTGTTGTAATGTTTATATGTTGCCAGTGCTGGCTAAAGACAGTGTGATGAAGAGCTGAAAGACTTTAAAACAGTTCACCTACTTTTTTCATATTCAAGATCTCTTTGTTTCCCTGGCACAAATTGGGGAATTTTTTTAAAAAAAGCAACTAAAACATAATAAACATCAGTATCACTGTTGATCCAGAATTTCACAGTACACTCATCGGTAAATCCCTAATTACTTAATATTTAATGCCACTCTTTACATCTATTTTATCCCGCTGTAAAATCATAACACAATTCTAGCCAACAGCAACGTTGGCAGGTCTGTAATGTGCCTCCACAATGAGCTCAGTTTTCACAAGCATTTGGTCACTATCTTTTTCAATTAAAACACATTAACGGGCTGATAACCCTCAAACAAGTTATATAAGGCACTGCAACAGTCATTCAACACAACACACATTTTATACCTGTTTCAAAGGGAGTAAAGTGATGTAGTGTAGGTCCTTGTTTTAGCATGAGTGTAGTGTGAAAATAAAAAAATAAATAATTAGAGTGATCTTGCACAGGCACCACTGTGAAAATAATAATAATAATAAAGCAGGAACACAGACGGTTCCTCTTACTTGTGAACTATAACAACAAGCTGACAATAAAATGTGTTCTTTCTCTCTGTTGAGACAACAAAAAGAACTTGACTGTCTATACCACAAAATACTAAAAACACATTTGCTTTTACTATTTTGTGTAAATATAATTTTTTAAGCTTCGAGCACTCAATTATCTTCTTTGAATTCCACATATAGAGCTTCTAATAAAATACCTCACATTTTTTAACATTGCAGTCCAACGCTTCACACAACTGTTTCAATTTTTGTCTTGTTTGAGGATCAAAGAGGCTGTTGAACTGCAATTAGTATAAAAGGAGATTAACAGTGTAATTTGACTGGAACTAACGGGTAAAACTGTGACAGCTGAAGTGAAAAGCAGGCACTCATCCACACGCGGGTTCAATGTTTTTGCAGGGCGTCATCCACCTAGATTTCAGTTTGACTCGCCCGCATGTGGGAACCAGAGTTATTAATTTCTGGTGTGCATGATAAATCCACTGTTGCATAGTACTGAGCTGTCATATCCCAAACTCTGTAAAGTTGTATCGTCTGCTTGAACTGCTCGCTCTCTATTGGCTTTTTAGTATCGTTGCTTTAACAACAATAACTACTGTGTCCCGAAGTATTCTAGGATCCAAGTAGCTGCCTAGAATTCTAGTGAAGGTAACACATTTAAGGTAAGTAAAATTCGATTGCACGACAAATTGCACATAGTGTCAGAGATGCTTGATATAATCGTGGCCTCTGGTTCGGGGTCTGATCGGTTTCACTGCTCTAGTGCTGAACGGATCAGTCAGCCAATCAGGTGATCAATCACCAAATGGGGTCTAGTTTTACTGATTTGTTCCCTTTTTATACCATTATAAATGAAATCGTTTGTGATAGGTAACATGTTATGACATTGTTTTAGACTAAAACATCTAAAATGACTTATATGATAATAGAGGTAACTGTTAGTTACAGATATGAAGACAGATCAGTTTAGATCAGGTTCTGAACAAAGTAATGCATACCTGATATTGGTTATTAGAAACACTTTGAAATATCTTAGTAAATGGTTAGTTACTGTTAGTGCTGTGGTATGTTATTAATGTTAATTAGTTCATGTTTTCACATTTAGAAGTGACGGACCACTCCTTTAACCGTACCTTGTCAAACAGACTTTTGTCCTGTTCTTGTAGTGGCTGTGTGTTCCTTAAGATGTTGAGTGAGCAACACATTTTTCTTTCCAGGACTGAGCCAGCAAATGATCTGATTCATGCCTAAAACTTAAAGTGCTAACAAGATTATCAGCAATCTGTTAAGACGGCCTAAAATAAACACAGACTGAGACAGGAGGAGCATCACTGGCACCTGGCAGATTTTTACGAGTGTGAGTAATCTAAGAAAAAAAGAAAAGCATTCCTGCCCTGACAGTGATGTTAGCATTGGGATGTTGTATATTTATGTTGCGCTCATTACAACATGGCAGCACTCCTGTTGTGTGGGATTTGAAGAGAAACAAACATCCTGAACCATACTTTAACAAGGCTGTTGTGGAGGCGGAAAGGGCCGTCACTGCTTTTTTGCTTCGTGTTTCTCTTTTGCTCTTATATTCTGTTATCATGGTCACCTAGAGGGTGTACCTCTACGAGATAACTTCCACTGAGAGCAACAGAAAAGGTGCCCTCACAGGCTGCTGTCCTGGCTGGATGGCTCAGGTGCCAGCTTCCTATGTCGTGGTGAGGTGGACAGTTTGGTGGGGGAAGGAGAGGCATTTGAAGAAGAGTCGCTGCCACCGCCTTCTGATCCAGAGGGGACAGAGGCGAGGTGTGGAACTGGAGGAGCCCTCTTTCTCCCAAGAAAGCTTCCTTCCAGTACTCCCCTTTTCCTCACACCTCCTTCAACCTTCACCGCGTCTCCTCCCGATGCAGGAGCCTCTCCTTCTTCTGACTGAGCATGTACCTTTCGCCTGACGTCACCTCCTGGAATTGGGCTGTCTGGAGGCTGCCGTGCAGATTCCTGACTGGATTCGGCTTTTGTGGCAGATACTCCAGAGGCTCCAGCTGTTGTGTTACAGCTTGCACTTGTGGTACGGGAAGCCCACAGCTCCAAGACTGAGGCTCTCCTCTCACTGTCTTCAGGCCCAAAGTCACAAAGAGAGCGGCGGGCATCAGGGGTCTGCCCTGTGCTGTCCAGGACACCTCGAGTCAGGCTGAAGTTCTGGAAGTCTCTATGAAAGCATGATAATATTGACAGTCACCGTTAGATAGATAATGGAACATAATGCAAACAGGGACAACTCAGCATTTCCTGAACTTACATTAGTAGAGCATAATCAAATTACTATGTTATTGAAATGCCAAGCAAAGAGACTATAAAGCCAAGTGCTTCTGTTATCGTAAGGCGCCACAAAGTTTCCATCTCTCCCTGCTCTGTCGTCAGCCAACTAGCAAACACAGCAAATACATTGTGGGTGAAGAACAACCGAATTAGAAAGTCGTTAAATCGCGCAAGAAAAACACTCAATCTTGCTTACTAGTCTCAATACTTGTTTTTTTTAGGGGTTTCAAGTTTTGAAATCCTAAAGATTTCTGTTATCACCTTAGTATACTCTTATTTTAACCCTTCTAGTTTAAGTGTTATGTATCAGTTTGACAGATGATATTTCACCGGTAGCTGTGGAAGGACTCAGTTCGACGAGCACGGGCCAGCAGGGGGCTCTCTCTGTAGGGTCGCACAGCTCCATATGTAGCCTGGGTCTCAGGAATGGGCTCTGGTGCCTGTAACTGCAGACTGAGGTTGATGAGAGAAAAAGAAGAAGTCTTTTTATGTTCATTCAAACACATCTTCTGATAATTCAGACGGCATATATAGGTTTGTAACCTCAATAAATGAGTGCTGTCTTTCTAACCTCGAACAGGACTCTCGGAGGCGTGTGTGGTGTAGCAGAGAGGGGGCGGGGCTAATGTTAGGTGTCGCACAGCGGGAGGTGCTCAGGTCACACTGGTCCAACAGCTGTAGCAGCTCCTCCTCCGTAGGCCCACCTATATCTATCAGAAACAAGAGGAGCCTCATATTAAAAACTTACTGTTTCATTAAAACAAACACAACATTCGCATTCACATTTCTGGCTTTTCGCTAATGTCTCTCCTTCCTCACCCTCTTTCTTCCTCTCTTCTCCTTTATTGGCGGTGTCCATCGCAGTGGTCAGGTCCCACATTTGGATGCTGCCATTGCCGTGACCTGTGAACAGATAGCGGCGAGGTCGGGACCCCATTCGACTGGAGCCCTCACACTCCCGTACCATGAAGCAAGTGATGGTGGTCCCATCCACTGACTGCACTTCGCAGATCCTGAGACACAAATAAAAGTGTTAAATGAAATTAAGCCACACAACCACAAAGACAAAAACTCAGTCATTTACCGGTAGTAAATTTTAAAAAGAAGTGCCAAGATCCTACAGGGACATTTAATGACAGAAAAGAAGTATCATGTATGTCAGATGATAGGAAACAAAGTCAGATAAAGGTCAGGGGAGCAGAGAGGCAGGGCATTGTACCTTTTCCCAGTTGATGAGAGCCTCACAAACAGTTTGTTGGTGATGGGGATCACCTTCTGGATAAAAACTTGCTGATCATCTCTCTCTCCAAAAGGACCTGAGAATAAAAAGCCACCTCAGTGATGTTAAGATACTGCACAAATACTGCAAAAGCCACTACGTAAACTTTAATCATAATTAAAGTTTAGTTTATTTCAGTGTCACTCCATGGAGCTTCACCAACGTATAGATACATTTTCAGTTAAGGTTAATAACGATGATGATGATGACTGGTAACTCTAACCCTAACCCTATTTTGCACAGGGGGGGATTTCTTGTTTATCTTATCAGTGGTGGATTAAAGAAGTTCATGTGTATTACCGTGCAAACACACTTTTGAACTCTCTCACCTATATCATTCCCGGAGCCGTAGCTCCCGTGACTCTCTGCCTCCTCCAGAGACAGAATCTTGAAGGAAGCGAGAGGGGTGGAGCCTGGCTGTGTGGAGATCATCCCTCTGAAACGGGTTACTGTCCACGTCCGAACGTGGTTGTTATCCGCACACACTGACAGACACAAATACACAACCACATAAGATGCAGGCAGCTGTCCTCTATAGCCCACACCTAGACAGGAACACTTCCTCACCTGATACCAAATGTTTCTCAGACAGCATGATCTTTGTCACTGGGCTCCTGTGCACAGTGAAGGTCTGAAAGAGCTGGGGTCCTGATCCTACTGTCTCTGGGTGTTGCACGATCACTCTCACTGCTCCACTACTAGTCCCATAGGCTATCTCGATCCAGTTCCCACTCACACCTGAGAGTAGGAGCAGAGAAGCGGAAAAACAAAAACCACAATATAAATATGTACAACTAAGTAAGGGTCATTTTTCTTACATTTAAATCTGTGGGAAGAAAAACTTGCCCACTCACTGGTTTTAGGTGTGAGGTAGACAGACAGTGCAGTGATGGCGTCATTGGATGGGTCGTGATAAAGCTCGGTCACCAAAAGATCGTTGTCTTTCATCCTCAGAGGAAATTTTTGCATGTCTGAAAAGAAGAAGAAGGTTACATGTTAGCGTGTCTTTGTTGGGGCTTTATAGGCCCTTCACTGAATCAATCACTGACTCAGATCCTGGAATGAATCCTCTTAATAAATTTCAATCTTTTAGATGGGGGGGGAGGCCATTGTTGTTTTATAAGCATTTCATAGAGAATGATGAATGCATGAAGCAAAAAGAAATCTGTGTTTATTAAAACTTTTCCAGAATATTTTACTATTTGTAGGTTTTTGGGTTTTTTTTTAATCTTACAGGTATTCATTTTTAATCTGCTTCGGTGCCTGAAATAATTGATACACACAACAGTGATCATCATGGATCAAAGTTACCAAGTTGTTCCTGGTTTGAAGAGAGAAAAGCAAGGACAGTACTGCTTGGCTCACACAGAGAGGAACACCTCTGTCTGTGGCATTTGACAAGACGTAAGAGTGATCACTTTACTCATGCACTTAATTTTAAGTTATGTAAATAGTCATTATGTTAAACCTGGTTTTGGTTACCCTCCGTTAATTATCACAATAAAAAATTAAATGTATCATTGTTTTGCAGCAGGGGCGTCCACTGGAATAAAAAAAAAAATCGATAAACTATGTGACAGACAGAAGAAACGTGAACCTGTGTGTGTACCTATGTAGTAGATAGAGCCATTGTTACAGCCCAGTAGCAGGAAGGATCCTGCAGTGTCACAACTGGTGATGGGAACCACATCTTGAACCTAACAAAAAAGGGAACTCAAAATCAGATCAGTATTGGTGCCTCTCACTAGGAAGCAAATCTAAGTTAAACAAATGCACAATTCAATTATTCAGTATATCATTTATAATAAACCCAAACAAGGAAAATCACAAGCACTCTGCCTTCTCTGGGTTTTACTCACATACGCTCTCCTACCTGCCAGTGCTGTGTGACAGCGTTCCACACTCCAACCTTTCCTGTATGACTGGTAGCCACCAGCTGGTTCCCGATAAAGAAGAGATCGTCAACAGGTACGCCGAGACTGAAAATCCCTGGGGCAGCGCGTGAAGAGAATGAACTTTAATAAACTTGTAGAAAGCCGGAAAACTTGAATGTAGACAAAAGGTGGAGTCAGAGATTGAAGGAGGTTACAGGTGATACAAAATGGTATGTATGTATACCTATTAAAAAAATCTAGCCTAAAGCTTTAAAATGGGGGGGGTGGGGGGGTTGTGTGGTAAATGTTGTTAGCCTACCTATCTCATTACCGCTGCCTCCATCTTGGATACTCCAGAGGATGATACTGCTTTCAGAGGCGGCAGCCACCATCTTGTCTTTGTCTCCGTGTGGGCCACCCACCACCTTTGCATTGAGTGCAATACGTTCAATGGTCCAGTCAAGGTAGGGAGAGGAAAACACCTGCTGCCATCCAGAGGATTCCTTTATCCTGCAGAGAGAAGAACACAGAAATACTTTTTACCCTCTGATTATTTTTATGCCTTTCTCGTTAAGTTTTTAAATCGAGAGTGATAAACATGCACCTCTGCACTGGAACAGTTGGATTTGGTTAAGATTAAAAAAAGTCTGATATATGAGCTTTCATAAATGTGAGAGTACATACCCACTCTAATTACACCTAATAACATTTTTACCAGGTTGTCCATGTTGTAAAAAATTGATATTCGCAAAAAGAAATAATATTTTACTCTCCGTGTGGACTGTTTGCTTCAGCTATAATTAATATTTTAATCAGTTTAACTTGAATAAAACCAAAGATGACAGCTTGAATGCTGGCACTCAGAAACATGAGACATAAAAGACAATGAATGCATGTGTGCATTATAAATTATTTAATGTGTCCCACTTTTGAGCTAGAGCTGTATAAGAAATGTTGTAATATTACCTGTAGCAGATCACAAAGTGCGCATAGGCTGCTACAATCCAGTTGTGGTGTCCTGCTATAATCAGCACCTTCCTAGGGTCAACCATGGGACCTGCATACACAAACAAAACACCATTAACCTCATGTCTTTCACAGCATGCTTAGCAAGCCTTTTTTCTGCCTAATTACTCATTTATTGGTTTCTAAATTACCTAAAATGTGATTCAGATCTCTAAAAGCAGCCAGATACTCTACTCTCTGTTTATTACCTCTAATATGTACATCACATGATACCATCATTAGCAAGGAGCAGACCAATTTGAAACTAGGCTACTTCAGTGAGTGCTACTAACGCGCTAAAAGGATGTCAGGTCATATTAGCTGTAGCACTGATGCACACACACACAAACACACTGTACATGAACTGAACTCTCTTACTGGCATATAGATACAGGCTACAGACTACTTGCCCAGTTTGTGGCTGTCATCTGTTCCAGGCGAGGCAGAGAAGGATGGGTGAGAAAGGGGGCCAACGCGGGTGAAGCCCTCTGCTCCAATAGGGCCTGGCCGTTCATCGGAAGCAGAGCCGATGGCTGCTGACGCGGGGCTTGATTTTCGGGCAGGGATGGCTGTCAAGATTAACAGAAATTTATAAATAAAAATTCCTGCTGACTTTCACTTTTGTGCTGTTCTAGAACTTAAAAGCAGGTTATTTCCGTCCTGGAACTTTTTATATATATTTATATACATATATATAAAACCTCAGAAGGATGCTCTTTCAGTTCAGTTTCAGTGTCGCTCGGTTTCACGTCTTTACCTGGGGGTGGCAGGTAACCATGGAAGAGAACACTACCACATGATGAGCGGTCCAGTTCCTCACACAACAGCAGGCGACGCACTGCACATGTATGCACACACACAAAGACAGAGGGGCAGTCAAAAAAAACCAAAGCAACAACATGCAAATTAGTATTAGGTCATTATCACAATAACATTGATATGAGTTACTTAATATAGTTACTGATGCTGATTTTCTTTTTTTTTTACTGATGGAAATTTTCCTCAGGATCTTGTTCTTTAGTTTGTTTTGCCAAAGTTCATGTCCATTTTGATTCAAATTAGATCCAAGTACTTTGTTCTGTATATAATGAGTTTAAGAAAGTGATCAGCTTTCACTGAGGTAAGCTTCCCATTCGAGTACAGAGACAATGCAGGGAAGTTACAAACACTGAAACAGGATGTAAAACAACATTAGAGTACGTGGAACTAAGACTATTACAGCTGCGAGCTTGGTTAAATTGTCAGAGCCTCAAAAAAACATTCAAACTAAAGAGCAACATTTCACATTAACGACAGCAGCTCTTTGTACTATAGTCGTTCCAAAAAAAACCCCCAACCTACTCAACTATTATGCAATACCTGCTGATATTGGAGACATGGAGTGAATGCTGGCAAAATGTATTGGCTGCAAAACAGGTTTATTATAAGCTTTCCACAATGTTTGTACCCGTACTTGGCTGACTCTGTTTCCTGTTAAAACTTCGTTCCACAACATACCCAGAGGAGTAATCCCATAAAACTCTGCTTCATGTCTCAGGACGCTGATGTTGACACCCCTGCAGAGGGAAACAAACAGCATATTTGTTCTGTAAGTTACGAGGAACAAACCGACAGAATTACACCAAAAAATAAACAGATATTTTCTGAATATCATTAAGACTGCTCACCGCAGGTCCAGTTCTTTGGTTCGGAGGAAATTCAGTATTGGTGCAAAAGCTGTGGGGTCTCTGTCAATAAATATCTGAAAGACAGAAAATCAGTTGGTGAGGACTGAAAATCCAGTAGTATGTTGCAATGGACACAAAAGCTGACTAACTATTAAGTCACTTGATTGGAGAGTTAATGAAAATGTCACGACTCTGGAGAGTTACAGTGAACATTTATGTTTATTGTTTAACATTTTTCAGAATCCACAACAAATTTAAAATCTAAAGTTATAAAGTCAGAAGCGGCCTTGCAAAAACAGCGCGTCATCCAACAGCAGAGAAGTGGATGTCACCTCATCTGCTCATCTCAGCATCATGTATTGTACTTCAGAACAATGATGTGTAACAGACTAAATGCCATGTCCTTTTTATTTCCCTGATGTTGGATGGTGCCTGCAGATGCTGCCCCAGTTTGGAAGCAACGGCTACTCACAGCTCCAGTTTCATCCCGAAGAGTGGAGATCCTTCCACTCAGTAAACTGGAAAAGAGACACACACAGAGTTAGCTGAAGCACATCTCCATTTCCACTTACCGCCAGTGTCACCACTACAAGCAATTATTTTACAATAACAAATACTTGGCTAGCCTGTTGACACTGAAATACAAATTATTACCATATCAGTGTGTGCTGCTATTAACTATCACTATTAAGCTGAAAGAGTCTGCATGGGAAAAAAAAACTTCAGACAGCTGGCAGCAGAGCAGACAGACTGACAGACGCACAGACAGACAGGTGCCTTGACAGGCATTTACACTACTTGGTCAGCTGTTGTCAAACTGTGAGCCAGTCCAGTGTTTTGAGTTTGTTACGACTCTGGTATCTGCCTAGCCCCAATCAGCTGTTTAGCCTTAGAGGGTAGCATTCCTTCTAAGGCTAAAATCTGACTTTAAAAAAGCCACATATTCCAATACCTTTATTATAACATTTGCATTGAACACTTTTGCACAGAGGACTACTTTATTATGAACCTTTTTCCGGTAATAGTGAACAGTAATTCTAATCCCCTGATATTTACCATCGCCGGGATTGTAGCAGGATGAAGTAGGGCAGAAATGACACAATGTAACATCCATACTTAACATTAATTATGTAATATGAATGAGTGCATAGTAATATGCTCACTGAGTCTGACCGCTATTTGCATTTAGATCATTTTCTACACAGCAGCTGTAGACAATACAGAGAAGTCACACAATTTACAACTAAAGTGGAGCTTCTCGTTTGGTAGCAGGAGTAAGGGAAGAGCAGTAACACAATCAGCTCCGTGTACTAACCAAATATATCCCATGTGCTTTACAAGAGTCTGGTAGCATTTACAAACCTTGAAAAGAAAGAGTCTGGGATCCACATCAGAGTCTGTCTGGAGGTGCTGAACCTGCAGTATGAAGGCGTAATAGCACAATTATAACAAAATACAGTATTGTGAAAAACAGAAAGTTGCATCATTAAAATCGTGACTGGGCAATCTGTCGACAAAGAGGCATAATTAGTGGTCACAACAATGACTGGTGTGGCTAAAAGAAGAAAAAAAAACTGCCTTTATTATGAAACTGATATATTGTGTATTTTCAGTGTGTACATTATCCCTCGTGTGTAAGAAAGTAGGAGTAACGATCAAGTAAACAAGCATGTGTGGTGTGTCTACTCGAGCTACATCCGTGGCTGTTTGTCCATGTAAACACACATCATTACTCACAGGAGCTCAAATTTCACAAATAATTGCCATCATCTGTCGAGGTGTCCCGCTGACGAAGCTTACCTCGTCCCACCGACGTTTAACTGAATGATCTCTCCCATCGCAGGCGTTAAACTGTTACCATTTGTGGCCATGATGAAGTGAACCAGCGAAAAGTCGCTGTTCCGTTATGAACGTTTCTGTCACGAAGGCTAGCTTGCTAACGCTCCTGTCCCCAGCTCAGCTGATGCCCCGACTCCTCAGCCTCACAGCCTCTCCTGCTTCCCCCTTCCATAAAATATCCGTTATACACGACCTATGTGAACCGCGTTGCTATCATGAAGCCTCCGCATAGTGAGCGAAGACGGGCTGGGAGTGTTTTTTAATCAAAAAGGCAGCAACACAATAATTCCTTTATTTTCCTGCGCGCTTGTTTGCATCACTGCATAGATGTAAATCGTGGATACTAGCTTGCGCAGGATTTTAGCAACGTGAAACAGCTGTACGAGCCAGCTAAAAAAAAAAAAAAAAAAAAAGCCAAGATAGTTCCCCTCTAGCAACTTCCGCTTTCGATGAAACCACGTAGTGCTGATTGCTAAAACAATGTTTTAAGGGGAAAATTATTTTTTATTAATAATTAATTAAGTATTGCTAACCGGCACGAGATACGTACGTTGAATTAATTACTAAAATATTTATGTGACATATAAGCACATATTTATGAAATTACAAGACCCAGTGAGAACTTCTGAACTTGTATTTCATATTACGGGATCTATCTTGATTGTTGTTCAACACAAGTCGCCAGAGCAAAATGCATTTTATTTTGCACGTTTAAAAAAAAGTGCAGCATAAAAATAAATACAAAACTAAATACTTGGTAGGTTGACTCGGAATTTTCCGATTACTCGATTTTTATTTATTTTTTTTCAGTTTCGGAAATATGAATATGAAATAGCTCAAATAATCACACAGTTTTCATGGCGTTTAACCTCGACGATCGTGTGCTGGAGTAAAAACAAAATCACAGTATGTATCCATCTATATGTAACCATCCATCGATAATAATAATAATAATGATAATGATATATTTTTTTAAATATATATATTTTTTTTAAGTTATAATCGTTAGCTGCAGAACTTTTTTCTTTTATTTATTTTTTCTAAAATATTAAAAATCTATATATTGTTCTTCTTTTTTTATTATTTAATTTGTTTTATCGGACACAACATTTTGTTTCTTTCTTTGTGTGTGTGTGTGTGTGTGTGTGTTAGACAATGCGTTGTTAAGTTCGGATAAAAATATTAACCACTCCCACACAACATCGAGGGGAATTACGGACCCCGCAGACACAGCTAAATTTCGAACTCAAGCTAAGTGCTTTGGACAAAAATAATGTAAAAGCCTTTTTATGTAACATTTTTAAATAGGGTTATTCGATGTACTCACTGGTCTGCGTTTTCTGTGCGCAAGCAAGCGCTCCTCAAGTGTTGCCCCGCCCCTCCCACTTATGCTGAGCGAAAGGGACTTGAAACCCTGCAACATTTTTTATGGCGAACTAACATTTTTTATATTGCCGTCTCTTTGGAGCTTTTTCATCAGTATGTAACCCAGGGCTGTTTGTTAACTTTGCGGTGCTCTCGTGATCCACGGTAAGACGTTAGTATGTTGCTGTTCAACTTTTTATGTTGGCAATCTGTTTATTTACCTTTCATTAGCTTGTTAGCCTGGGGAAAGTTAGCCAAGGAGTGGGTGGTTGAACTTTAAGCTAACGTTGAACACTAGCAGGAACCTAACCAAATAAGTTCACTTACACGAGTTATTTAGTCTCCTGTAACAGTAATGTCATTTTGCGTCTAAGCTATCAGTAAAGCACAGGGCTTCCTCTCTCAGTAACTTAAACGCACAATTATAGGGTAAAGAAACTAGAGTCGGAGAGGAAACGTGAATTACAAATTTTGCTAATGCATCCTGAATGCATCTTAACTTCTTACTACTTGGAAAGAATTGTAGCTAATTTATTAGCACTAACGCCTCATCCATTCTTCGTGAAAAAACCTTTGGATGTTGAACAGCCATTTTTAATCAATACGTATGTTATTAAAACACGATATGGACATAAATGTGAATGATTCTCAACTCTTCTACCTCTTACAACACGTTGTCCTTGTTATAAAAAGCCTATAGAAGCCCTCTCACGTTCTATACATATGTGTTATTGTTTACAGTCCTCCCTTCTGAGCGCTACGTTGTTGAAAAGCCTGCCTGAGAAGAAGATGGATGTGTGACTCGTTCAAACAGCGATAGGAGAAACAAGAAAGAGACATTGTGTCACTTGTTTCAACTCAGAAACTGTGTGTTATGATGTCTGAGTCAGAGGGGAGGGGAACTCCCTGTGCTGAGGGAAAGCCAGAGCTCACATCAGGAAACATGTCCAGTACTACCCAACAGGTACAAAGTGGACCCTCTGTGTCTCCGTCTGTGTCCTCTGTCCAGCCTAGTACTATCTCAGCGACAGAGGATGAGGACGAAAGTGAAGATGAATCATATATTCTGGAAGAGAGCCCTTGTGGCCGCTGGCAGAAACGTAAAGAAGAGGTAAGGGTGAATCATTGAGGTAAACTATAAAATGAGGCATAGAAAGAAACAAAATGCTGGAGAGAATAAAAAAAGATGATGAAAACACAAAACTTGAGGAAGGTGTTTTTGACTTCTGCTTCATTTTGGTAGTAAAATATCTGATCTCATGAGCCGCTCTTCCCTTTAAATGTAGGTGAATCAGCGTAACGTCCCAGGGATTGATGCTGCATACTTGGCTATGGACACAGAAGAAGGAGTGGAAGTAGTTTGGAATGAAGTTAAGATCTCAGAGAGGAAAAATTTCAAAATGCTGGAGGTGAGGCACATTGTTACAAAGTGATCAGGCACATTGTTACAAAGTTCATAGTGAGGCTATGGGATTTTTTGAATTCTATGAGTGATGTCATCAGGAACTACTTTACAGGAAGTCCCTATGAGCAAGTGGAAAAGCAACATTTTGTACTATTTTATTATAACTGCTATGCTTTGTGTCCTTTTTTTCTTTGATTTAGGAGAAGGTAGAGGCTGTATTTGATAACCTGATCCATTTGGAGCATGCCAACATTGTCAAGTTTCACAAATACTGGGCTGACAAAAAGGACAACGGGGCCAGGGTGAGTCTCAGGCTTTTGGAGACGTTGTTTCATATTCTGTCAGCTCCATAAGAATTATTACTATTGCCCTGTAATAATCACAGTTTACATTTGAACAGTGTCTCTCTTTGTGTTTTCTACACACTTCTCTTTCTCCCTAAGGTGATTTTTATTACTGAATATATGTCATCTGGAAGCTTGAAGCAGTTTCTGAAAAAGACAAAGAAGAATCACAAGACCATGAATGAAAAGGTTAAAAAAAATGACTTTATAATACTGCATATGTACTAGAATATATGAAAAGTCTTCTCTAAAGGTGAAAAGTAACTGTGTTTAAAGCCAGAATGTGGGACTGTCTTTCTGGAGCAAAGCGTAGTTTTCTTATTATTGTAAAAAATATGTGCTTCTTATTATTTGGTTAAATGTCAGGCCATTTTGGAAACCAACTAGAAATTGCTCTGATAAATTGTGTGATCCTATAGGCTTGGAAGAGATGGTGCACGCAGATTCTTTCAGCTCTAAGGTCAGTTTTTAAAAATGTTCTTTATTTTAATTTACACTCACATTGATAGAAATACAAAACTTTGTGTGTATTTGTAATTTCTTTTTCTTTTTTTTCCTGATATGCAGTTATCTTCACTCCTGTGATCCTCCCATCATCCATGGCAACCTGACCTGTGACACTGTCTTCATTCAGCACAACGGCCTCATCAAGATTGGATCAGGTATAAAATTACACAGGTTTCATCCCCTGCGTTTTAGGAAGTGAA